>NW_022631004.1:17295547-17709043 GCF_010015895.1 Lontra canadensis | reverse complement strand
ACATCGGGCTCTCTGCTCAGCGGGGAACCTGCTTCCCTTCCTCTCTCTCTGCCTGCCTCTCTGCCTACTTGTGACCTCTGTCAAATAAATAAATAAAATCTTAAAAAAAAAAAAAGGTTTCTGACAAAGAAAAAGGCCCAGAATACAGGCTTGTGAAGTGGAAGAGCAAATTGCAGGAGCTTTGTATAATATGATCTCTGTTGTGTTGATCTTTGTTGGTGGGAGTGGGGGAGGGGTGCAGAGGCAGGCCGTGTATAAATATATCTGCAAATGAAAAGAAAATGTCTGGAAGCCCTTCATATAAATGAAACTGCTAACAGAGCCACTTCTTGGGAATGAAATTCACAAGCCAAAGGATTGGAGGACTTTACTTTTTTTCTTTTTCTTTTTTTAAGGTTTATTTATCTATTCTAAAGAGAGGAAAGAGAGAGAGAACAAGTGGGAGGAGCAGAGGGAGAGAGAATCTCAAGCAGTCTCCCCTAAGTATGGAGCCCAATGCAGTGCTCAGAGGAGGCTCGATCTCAGGACCCAAAACCAAGAGTCCCGGGCTTAACAGACTGCACCACCCAGGTGCCCCCGACTTTACATTTTTGCTTTACACACCTCAGTGCGATTTGGATTAAACACAAAGCAACATGCTCAAATACATAATACCGTTAAATATTATTTTAAAATGTGAAGTTAAAAATAAAAAGAAACTAGGCAATTATCTACAAAAAAATAAAATACATGGGAACATGTGCCCTTGAGCAGCATCAGAAAGCATGAATGACGTGATGGAATTCTGTTCTTTCTGTGCTCCATCCAAGCTTGGAGCACTCACCCTCCTCTTATGAATCACATTAAATATGCTTTTCTCTTTACAACAAGGAATCTGCTTCTGTTATAGGAAATCCAGTAGAAAGTAGAAAGTAGAGAGGAAGACAGAAATTACTTATAACACCGTCATCCAGAGAGATAACCACTGTGAACATTCTGGTACATAATTTTCCATTGCCATTTGAAAAAAAAAAAAAAGCAGAGCTGGGCTCATTATCTACATCCTGTTTGGTGGTGACCTGCTTTTAAAAGAGTGTATCATGTCCATCTGTTCCTGGCATTACCCATTCTGCCTGTAGTACACATTAGAAGGCTGCAAGGCATCTTATCAGTAAGTTGTACCGTACTTATTTTACCCATTGCTTTTGTACACACCCAAGCTGTTTCCATCTCTTAGTATCAGAAAGAATGCAGCAAGGGTGCCCTTTGCTCACGTACTTATCCTTGTTCATGTCCCCCGTTAATCTTGGTTGAGGTTAAAAGTTCTGGAAGTGAGATTGCTAGGTGCTAGATCGTAACACTTTGAAGTCTTCTGATCTGTTTTGCCAAATTGGCCTTCAGGCATTTCATACCTCAGTATATGAGTATGTATTTCCCTATACTTTATCTGAAAAATGTTATTATACTCTTCATGCTAAGTTAATTTATTTTTTAAAAGTTGTCCTTTACTTTTTAACCTAATTTTTCATAAGCAGGTAATACATACCTGTTGAAAGTCAGAAAAATTGATCCATGCAAAGAACAAAATAAAAATCACCTGTAATCCCACCACATACAGAGAATCACTATGAACACTTTCATGGTGAATTTCCAGAGTTTTTATAGAGTTTTTCATAGATGTATCTACACTTTTTAAAAACTGGGGCTTGGGGCACCTGAGTGGCTCGGTTGGTTAAGCATCTGACTCTTGATTTCTGCTCAGGTTATGATTTTGCTGGGTCGTAAGATTGAACCCCACATGGGGCTCCATGCTCAGTGAGGAGTCTGCTTAAAGATTCTCTCCCTCTGCTCCTCCCCCTGCTTGCATGTTCTCACGCTCTCTCTCCCTCTTGCTCTCTTTTCAAAATAAATATTTAAATCTTAAAAAAAAATAGGGCCAAACTGTGTATACAGTATTATAGTTATTTCAGTAAAGAGTATGGTAAACTATATATAAGTAAATGCAATTTTGGAGCCAATATTAGTAACTACATGCCATTGTGCAGACTCAACATTAATTTATTTAACCACTATTGGTCAAATAAGTTATTTTCAATCTTTGATCATTACAAATAAACCCGTAACAAACATCTTTGTAAAAGATATATTTAGTCGTTGGTCCAATATTTTTAAAGCTGTTTTTCTCTAAGTGGAACTACTAAATCAAGGAAGATACATAGATGTCAGGATCTTCATCTCTGATGCTGGATTGATCTCTACGAAGGTAATGCTCATTTACATTCTCACAGCGATGAAGGAAGCCCATTTGTCTGGCCTTTCGTCAGTGGCTTTTATCAAATTTTAATGAAATCTTTGTCAACCTGCTCAAAACTGAGGGTTTTGGAAGGGAGGGGTGTAGGGGGGATGGGTGAGTCTGGTGGTGGGTATCAAGCAGGGCACATATTGCGTGGAGCACTGGGTGTGATGCACAAATAATGAATCTTAGAACGCTGGAAGAATAAAATAAAATTTAAAAAAAGAGAGAGAAAGAAAAAAGAGGAAAAGCTTTTCATAGTTTTTTGGCTAAAAACTAAAAAAAAAAAAACCCCATAATTTGAATTTCATTTTCTAATAATATTTATCAACCTCACTTTTACACTGAGGTGTTTATCATGTTCTTAATGATATACAGAATCACTTTCTATGGTAAATATATTTAACTCATATATTAATTTGTCATGTATATTGTAAATATTTTTCTAGACTCATATTCTGCTTTCTAATTTATGGTATTTATTGTACATAGAAGGGTAACATCTTTATCCAGTCCATCTATTCATCTTACCAATTTTTACCTTTGGTGTTCACACTTAGAAATATCTTCCCCACCTCAAGATGAAAGAAATATACAACTAGTTTATATTTTTTTCACTATTATTTATGAATATTTCATGTATTTGCAAAACACACTAATGTAACGGGACTAATATCAAACAGATACTTATATGATGTACATCTACATCAGTTCCCTTTCCTTCCTCCCTTCTCTTTTTATGTCACAGATAAAACTAAAGCTTGATCATTATTTTCCTCTTCCTTTGTCTCCAAAAATAATAATTATCTCGAAGTTAGTGAGTGCTATTGCCATGTGCGAGTTTATATGTTTGTGACATATGGATAAACAGCCACAAACAATCTATACTTTTGCTTGGTATGTTTTGCAAAAGTGACTTCATAATGCATGTCACCATTTTGCATTTTTTTGACCCCAAATTGTGTTTTTAAGATTTGTTCATTTTGCTACATAGATCTCTAGGCCTTCTATTTTTTTATCTTATTCCATTAGTGAATAAACTCATTTTATTTAACCACTTATTCAGTTTTTAAAAGATTTTATTTATTTATTTGACAGAGAGAGATCACAAGTAGGCTGAGAGGCAGGCAGAGAGAGAGAGGAGGAAGCAGGCTCCCCGCTGAGCAGAGAGCCTGATTCAGGGCTCGATCCCAGGACCCTGAGATCATGACCTGAGCCAAAGGCAGAGGCTTAACCCACTGAGCCACCCAGGTGCCCCCCATTTATTCATTTTTTACTGAAGAGAAGTTGTCTCCACTTTTTCATGATGACAAATTGCACTATGATGATCGTGATCCCTTGTGCCCATCTGGGAGATTCCTCTCAACAACATAGCTTTGATTGATTTTGTGGACTTAGAGGGCAGTAAGGCAAGCTCCTTCCTCTCTACTGTTAATTCCCAAAATGGACTTCAATCAGGTCATGATCCCAGCATCCTGAGATCAATCCCCTCACTGGGCTCCCTGCTCAGCAGGGAGCCTGCTTCTCCCTCTCCTTCTGCTGCTCCCCCTGCTTGTGCTCTCTCTCTCAAATAAATAAATAAATAAATAAAATTTTACCCATGAGCAAAGACCCCAAACAGGAAATATATCCCTGAAGAAAAAGAATAATGTAGAAGACCCCTATGAGATACAAATGCTTATTAAAAGCAATTAAGAGTGGAGGTGTATGAATAGAACAGGGAAATGGAATAGAGAGACCCAAGCCGACCTTTACCCATTTGGAAAATAGTACATTCCAGAAGAGATATAGAAGATTACCAAGAAAATGATGAGCCATTCAATGCAAGATGCTAGGACAACTGGTTTTCCATACAGAAAAAAACATGAAATTCTATCCTTACCTTACAATTGCTCTCAACTGTCCAGTTCAAATGGATGGAATAACTAAATGTCGAGGGCAAAAATTAAATTTTTGGAGAATATATAGAATATTTCAGGAATGAAGAGAAACATTTTTGTAGACAAATCAAATACTATATGATAAATTAAAAGAAAATACATCTTTCTCGGGGCACCTGGGTGGCTCAGTCCGTTAAATGCCTGACTCTTGATTTTGGCTCATGTCATGATCTCAGGGTCGTGGGATCAAGGCCCGCATCAAACTCAGTTCGGAGTCTGCTGGGGACTCTTTCCCAACCTCTCCCTCTGCACCCACCCCTGCTTCTGCATTCTCATTCTCTCTCTCTCCAAACAAATTAGTATTTTAAAAACCCATCTTTCTCAATGATTTGAAACGCTTGCTTGTCCAATATTCAATTTCCACGTATTCATGGGCCTGTTTCTGGACTCCTTTGTTCCTGCGTAGAACCACACATACTAATTACTCCAGTTTAATAATGCAGTTCAATTTCTTCTTTTAAGACTTTCTTTCTTTCTCACTCACTTTTCCGATATAATTTAAGAATAATTTTGACAAGTTAAAAATGGTCGTGCTAATTTTTGTTGGTGTTACATTTAAATCCATGCATTAATTTTGGAACATGGGTTTGTTAATGTTATTATTGAAAAAAGAAATCTATTGGTGTTTGTGTATTTGAGTTATTTTATTAATTCTGATAGTTTTTCCATTACTTGTCTTAGATTTCTCAGGAAGACAAATATGTCATCTGTTACATCTTTTCCTTAAATATGTAATTTTACTGCTTTGTCTTGTTACATTATACAGGGTAAAATTTCCAAAACAAAGCTAACTGATATCAATATTAGGCATGTCTCATTTATCTCATTTATCTTGGCTGTTGGCTTTCAATAGATATCTGGAAACTTTTCCTTTTCTCTAGGTTACAAGAAGCTTTCGCAGGAATGTCACTGAATTCTGTATAATGTCTTTCAAAATATCTATCTGGACAATTATCAACAATTATGTTTCTTTTTTTTAAAAAGATTTTATTTATTTGAAACAGAGAGAGAGATCACAAGTATGCAGAGAGGCAGGCATAGAGAGAGAGAGGAGAAAGCAGGCTCCCCGCTGAGCAGAGAACCCGATGCGGGCCTTGATCCCAGGACCCTGAGATCATGACCTGAGCCGAAGGCAGAGGCTTAACCCACTGAGCCACCCAGGCGCCCTATGTTTCTATTTTGACTTGATGATGTGACAGATTAATATTTTTCTTTTTTTTTAAAGATTTTATTTATTTATTTGACAGAGAGAGATCACAAGTAGGCAGAGAGGCAGGCAGAGAGAGAGGAGGAAGCAGGCAGCCAGCTGAGCAGAGAGCCTGATGTGGGGCTCGATCCCAGGATCCTGAGATCATGACCTGAGCTGAAGGCAGAGGCTTAACCCACTGAACCACCCAGGTGCCCCCAGATTAATATTTTTCTTAATGTTGAATTCTCTCATGATGGAATAAGCTTCATTTAGTGACAATATATTAAATATCATATTTGACTTGAATCCCTTTTTTAAAAATATTTTTTCTTCTATATATTTTTTTAAATTTTTTTTTTAATTTATTTGACAGAGCTCACAGGTAGGCAGAGAGGCAGGCAGAGAGAGAGGAAGGAAAGCAGGCTCCCTGCTGAGCAGAGAGCCCGATTCGGGGCTAGATCCCAGGACCCTGGGATCATGACCTGAGCTGAAAGCAGAGACTTTAACCCACTGAGCCACCCAGGGGCCCCTTTTTGCTTCTATATTGATAAGCCAAATTTATGTATAGCTTTATGTGTGACAACTTATTTTTTAATAAAACAATAAACTTTGTATGAAAATAATATGTACTCATTATAGCAACAAATCTAAATATAAGACTTTAAAAAGAAGAAAGTTTCCTATAATCCCAACATGCAGAGGCAACCTCTATTAATAATTTGGGGTATTTTATCTTAGTCTTTTTTGGGTGTGGGGGAGGGTGCTTTTCCAAAGCTGAAACCAGTATGGAGCATGGTTGAAAATGGAATCTTTGAAATGGACTTAAATCCTGACTTCATGATTTATAAACTACACCACATTCATCAGTATCTTTGATCTTTTGAAATCTCCTTTTCCCAGGCAGTAAAATAATAACAGTCTCACGAGGAGAGAGGAGAGAGGCAGGAGATAGAAGCAAAGTCCGCAGTGCCTGGCGCAAACGGTCTCTAAATACATGTTAGCTATGATCCGGCTGTACATACACTTTTGTGTTCCTCTTATCGCTAAACACTACACCATAGGCTTTTTTCATCATTCAGACTTAAAATAAACACAATTTTAAAATTTTGCCCTACTGTCCGTATGTAGGTGCACACATACATACACGGACAGCTTTATCTAATATTTGTGTAAAAATTGCTGCCTCTATTTCCGGTTTCTTCCACCTCAGTTTAGGCTCTCAGAAGGAATGCTAATTTGGACCAATACTGTGTGCAGCTGTTTCAGGATCCCTGATCCAAACTGTCAGATTGCTTTCCAGAAAGAGTGTGACAATGTGGATTCCCAGCAGCTGTGTGGGAGAAGGAGCTCCACCTGACTGCACCCAGGGCAGCCCAGAACCATCTCTCCTCCGCGTGAGGACCTATTCTGTCCCCAGCAAAGACCTTTCTGCACAGACCCTGGGCTGTGCTGTGGGGTGAGGGCTAGACACTCACATGACAGCCCAGGTTCCCCCTCCGGAGCTCGCTTTCTAGTTGACAGGTGGCCAGTGAAGGAGAGCAAGTAAAGAAATGACCAGCCGTTTCCAAAAGAGGTAAGTGCTGGGAAGAAAGTAGAGGACAGTGTGATAGAATTATCTCAGATGCACTGGGTTACTCAGACGGTGAGGAAAGACCTTTCCCAGAGAGTGACATTTTTAAACTGAGGCAACAGCTCTGCAGAGGTTGGGAAGGGCAGTGGGAACAGCAGTGAGGAAGGCCCCGAGGACAGCACGCACTTGGCACATTCTAGGAACAGGAGGGTGTCTGTGTGCTTGGAACAGGGTGAGCAGGAAGGCCGGGTAGGCGAAGGCAAAGAAGGGGGGCAGGCCAAGGAGTTGGGTTTTCTTTCAAAATACCACATTAAAGTATTTTAAACAAGGCTGACTTACCTTTTAGAAAGATTGCTGCAGCCGCTGTGTGGAGGAGATAGAGGGGTGGGAGCCCAGAAGAAGGGTCGCTCAGGAGGAGACAACCCAGGAGGCACAGTGATGAGTAGTGGGACAGGGGTGTTGTCAGGGGAACTGGGGGAAGTGCATAGAAACGGTGAGGTGCCAATGAAAAGGCGAGGACCTTCAGATGTGGTGGGGAGGGGAGAGGAAAGAGATACCCCTCCAACCTCCTGAAGAATCAGAACCTTCTGCTGCACCCCTTGCCCCCTGCTGTGGGGCGTCTGCAGAAGTAGAACCCAGTGTCCAGCAGGGATTTGACAAGTCCATTTTTAAACACTGAGTGCCCTGACTAAACACACAGGAAGGTGGGTACTTGATCGGGGAAGACGATCGAGAGCCTTAGCTAGAGCCTGAATTCGGACATAGGTTGGTATGTGTCTTGTGGATGAAGGGCCCCCAGGGCCTGTGTGAGGCCACAGGGCTGCTCAGTGGGGGGCTGCCATGTCTTCAGCAACCAGGAGAACCTGATTCTAGACCTGATGCAACCTTCAAAGGGCTGTGGGCCCTGTGCATTCCCTTGCCCTCTCCCAGCCTCTGTTTCCCCTTCTGTAATGTGAGCTCTGAGAGCCTGACCGAAGGTCAGTCATCTGAGGATGGTCAGCCATCTGAGGATGCCTGGCTCCCACATACTTCTGATGACTTTTCCTGGGGCCCCCTCACCCTGCCAGCCCCCTCTGTGGTCATGGGGCTGGGCTGTTCTTGATGCTTCCCCTATGGAGAAATTCAGGGAAAAGGTACTTCTCTGGCTTTCCGGGAGTCACTCTCAGCTCTGAGAGGGGGCCCCTGACTCAGAGGGGTCCAGTTCTTGGGGCCTTGGGGAATAAGACCCCACCATGTCACGGGGCCAAGAGCTCTGACTACAGAACCGGAAATGGGGCAGGGGTGGGGGGTCTCCTGGCTACAGGCTTGGCAGGGCAAGGAGTATGGTCTCCAGGAGCTGGGTGGTGAGCTTCTATACCCACAAGGTGCCACTCACTCCCACAGGCCCAAGAGAAACTCTCAAATACACTCTGAAAGCAGGTGAAGCACAGAGCAGCAAGGTATAAGCGGCAACGGCAGGAGGCGCTCCAGATTCTAGAGGTGTTGGAAGGTCTGGGTGTGCTTCGAAGCTGGAGGTTCATGACAGTCATGGGTCGCACAACAATGGGAATGTACTTAGTGTCACTGAACTGTGCATTTAACATGGTCAGTTTTGTGTGATGTATATTTTACTGTGTGCAAGACGCGTGCACACACACACACACACGCACATGCACACTTCCCACCCCCCAAAGTCCACAGATATCAGACAAAGCCCATGAGCTACACCCTTCTCTTCTCCCTCCTGGTCTCCTTCCACTCTCCCTGCACCCACTCTGCTTCCAGCACACTAACTTCCCTCTTGGGAGTTCAAAAAACCCACACGCTCCCACCTTCAAGCACTCATACTCATTCTTCCTCTGCCTGCAGTATCCTTCCTCAGACATTGCTGGCTCCTTGACTCCCTTCTGGCTCTGCTCAAATGTCCCCTGAGTAGCAATGGGACCTTCCCTGCTCTCCGAAGATAACACAAGCCCCATCCACACCCAACCCAGGCACTTCAGTAGGATTTATTTTGCTCCGTAGCCCTGATCGCCCCTTGACGTTGTATATGTGCAGATTTGTTCAGTATCCTCTCCCCCGACCGGAAGAGAGAGGAGAAGCTGCATGAGGCTAGGCCTTTGTTTTTCCCATGGACGGAACTCCACTCCCTGCATGTAGCCACTGTGCACAGATGTTTCTGAGTGAATGAATGGATGGCCTCTCTTCTAACACGGCACCCATCCTAATATCTACAATGGCAATGGAAGGTGTCATGGAATATGGTCTTTGCAGCAGCCTTGTGAGGTTTTGGAGACGAGGGTGCTGAGCTTGGTGTGATGTGATGATGCATCAGGAATCCCACCCCCTCACTCTAAACCTTGGCTTTTCTCTTCACCTCATGGCCCAGACCAGTGTTGTCACTTTCCCTGTGGTAGCAGGAAGAGTGAGGATTGTAAATTACAGTGAATCCATTTCAGCCCCAGCTCTGTGTCTTCTGGGCAAGACTCTGCTCTGCGTCTTCTTGACAGGACTTGGCTCTGCTCATCTGGGAGCTAGTCAGAGAGCTTTTGGCACCTTCTGTATGCAGCACGCTACAGAAGTTATAAACCACGTACTGATGGTAGCTCCTTTATTAAACACACGCTCCACACTTTCACTTTCAATAGGCTCCCCTCCATAGCTGCTAGAGACAAAAGAATGTCTCCCTTTGGGCATACTGGTAGGGCAGCTTAGCCACTCTTGTTCCCCAAGAAGAGACCTCCTGTGTATGTCTTGAAGGCCCAGCAGCGTGGAGTGCTTCTCCCTGTTGCTTCTACAAACCAGACCTGAGATTTCAGGATCCCTGTTCCGCCTTCCTTCTGGGAAGGCTTTCAATGAGCCTCTGAGCTTCCTGAGGGTAGAGAGGGTTTACATAAAACCTGCAAGCCTGGGAAATCTAGACCAATCCGTCTTTATTCCCCCCCATTTTCTTCTGTAGTTCCTTCCTCCCATCCTTCCCCCCTCCCTCCTTCCCTCCCTCCTTTCTCAGTTACTGAGTGTGCTAAATACTTGTCATTTCTTTACCCTTCCACACCCATCGAGCGTTCTGATTTTAGTTCTTGGGGAAAATGGAAGAAGATGAAGAATGTATAAGACCCACTAGATTATCTTTTTCTCCATAGACATCGATAAGTGTTTCTAGAGTGGATCGGGAAGAACTTGGAAAGCGACAAAAGATCAGGAGCAGCCCTTCTTCTGACAGCTTTGTGCTCTGCCACACGGGGAGGGGAGATCTCTCCACACAGACTGCTGGTGCCCTCCCCACCTCTGTGGTCTAAGGTTGTCCACAGCAGTGTTTGTCAAAATTCTTTTCCTTGTTCACCGTGACCCTCAGTAAGAAATACTGTACATCTGTAAGCCAGGACATACCCAGCCATGCATGTGCACACACACCCCTGCCACCATGAAACAAAGGTTCAGGAAACACTTTTTACCCTTACTGCAAGCAATGCGAGTGGATCTTTTCTAGTCTGTTCTACTACATTTCTTTTTAAAGATTTAATTGTGGTAAAATAGGCATAACATAAAATTTACCATCTTAAGTTTTAAGTGTGTCGTTCAGTGATGTTAAGTAGATTCACATTGTTGTGGAACCAGTTCCAGAACATTTTCTTCTTGCAGTATTGAAACTCTGTATCTGTTAAAGAGCAACTCCCCATTCCCCCCCAGCAGCCCCCAGCAACCACCACTCTACTTTTTGTCTTGATGAATTTCACTATTGTAGGTACTTCACGTAAGTAGAACCATTCAGAATTTGTCCTTTTCTGATGGGCTCATTTCATTTAGCAAATGTTCTCCAGGTTAATCCAGGTTGTGGCATGTATTTGAATTTCCTTCCTTTGAAGGTTGAATAATATTCCATTGCACGAATATGCAACAATTTGCTTGCCCATTGTTTATCCCTTCAAATATGGTGACTATGAACAATGCCCCTATGAAAATGAAGATGCAGACATTTCTTTGAGACACTTTCAATGGGGGGCGTATACCTAGATGTGCAATTCCGGCATCATGGGGTCATTCTATTTTTAATTTTTGAGGAAGTGCCATACAGTTCTCCAGAGTGGCTGCACCACTTTACATTCCCACCAACAGTGCACACGTGCCCCCTTCTCCAAATCCTCTCCAACACGTGTTTTCTATTTTTTCGTTAGTGGCCATCCTAAGGAATGGAAGTGATAACTCATTGGCCATTGACTTGTACTTCCCCCAGTGATTAGTAAGGCTGAGCATCTTTTATATGTTGGCTGGCCATTTATCTATCTCCTTTGGGAAAATGTCCATTTAAATTCTTTGCCCATTTTTATTTTTTTTAATTTTATTTTTTATAAACATATATTTTTATCCCCAGGGGTACAGGTCTGTGAATCACCGGGTTTACACATTTCACAGCACTCACCATAGCACATACCCTCCCCAATGTCCATAACCCCACCCTGCCTCTCCCAACCCCCCTCCCCCCATCAACCCTCAGTTTGTTTTGTGAGATTAAGAGTCACTTATGGTTTGTCTCCCTCCCAATCCCATCTTGTTTCATTTACTCTTCTCCTACCCCCTTAACCTCCCATGTTGCATCTCCTCTCCCTCATATCAGGGAGATCATATGATAGTTGTCGTTCTCCGATTGACTTATTTCGCTAAGCATGATACCCTCTTGTTCCATCCACGTCGTTGCAAATGGCAAGATTTCATTTCTTTTGATGGCTGCATAGTATTCCATTGTGTATATATACCCCATCTTCTTTATCCATTTGTCTGTTGATGGACATCTAGGTTCTTTCCATAGTTTGGCTATTGTAGACATTGCTGCTATAAACATTCGGGTGCACGTGCCCTTTCGGATCACTACGTTTGTATCTTTAGGGTAAATACCCAGCAGTGCAATTGCTGGGTCATAGGGTAGTTCTATTTTCAACATTTTGAGGAACCTCCATGCTGTTTTCCAGAGTGGTTGAACCAGCTTGCATTCCCACCAACAGTGTAGGAGGGTTCCCCTTTCTCCGCATCCTCGCCAGCATCTGTCATTTCCTGACTTGTTAACTTTAGCCATTCTGACTGGTGTGAGGTGATATCTCATTGTGGTGTTGATTTGTATTTCCCTGATGCCGAGTAATATGGAGCACTTTTTCATGTGTCTGTTTCTTTGCCCATTTTTAAATTAGGTTGTTTTTTTAGTTCTTTAGTTGTAGGAGTTCTTTATATACTCTGGATATTAATCCTTTATCAGATAGATGATTTGCAAATATTTTCTCCTATTCTCTGTTTATTTCATGTTTTAAAGGCTGTGACAATCCACTGAATAGATTTTATGAACAACTAAAGGGCCATGATTTCTCATTTGAAACCACTGCTCTAAAGAAAAGAGGTGAATGAAGCAGCTCAGGGAGTTGATGTCCGACCAGCTCCCTGCCTCTTACAACATGACTGTGTAGAGTACAAGGTAGAAAGGAGTGTCCTTCTAAGGAAAAATCATATTTTAAATGCATACACTATTATTCGGAAAGACAAGAACCTGCAAATGAAAGAGGTAAGAAGGAAAAGAATGAAGTCAAAGAAAATGGAAGGGTGGAAGAAACAAAATACACAGATTAGGGCAACAGGAAACAAAGAAGCAACAGAGAGGAAAGTCATGTTGTGAGAAATATGTCCAGTTAGAAGGACCAAGGGGAGAACCCATGGGTCCCAGGACCTACTTGCTCTGGGCACTCTGCCAGGCCCTGGGGATGTGGCGTTACGCCACTGACAAGCTCCCTGGGTTCACACTATGTTCCAGCTTCTATTTAATCCTCACCCACAAGCCCCCTTGCCCCCGCATAGGCAGGCACTGATGACCCCACTTTACAAAGTTAAAAAAAAAAATGGGGATGACAGAGGCAAGATTTGCCTGCGATCCCTCAGCCAGGTGTGGAGTTCAGTAGGGCTACAAATCGGGCATGTCCGCTTTCATTCCTTTGCTATGGCTGCCTCCTAAATATTTCCCTCAGAAAACACCAATGAGTTAAATACTCTGGAAGGCATAGGCTTTTCCATTTTGGTAAACTCTGAGACCCAGCCTGGCTGGCTGGTGGGTTATGCTGGTTACCCCAAGTTTTGCCAACACACAGCCTCCACATACAATATGATACGTGGTCTGCCAACTGACCAAGTTTGAATAACATGGAATTTAACAAATGTTCCCAACCTGTTGCAAGCATGTCCTACCTCTTTCTGAGTATTCAGAAGGCACTTTAACATCCCATATGCCTTCAGGATGTCCCTGGATCATTCAGTATCCCATTCAGTAACCCATGGCGCAGTCTACAGCCAGTAAGTCACCTCACCTCTTTGCTTCCACCTCCTCATCCGTGGGATGAGGGCTTTAGAAGGATGATCACCAAAACAAACAAACAAATAAACAAATAAATATGATCACCACACAGCCCTCAACCTTCCCATCAGTGGGCCGTAATTCCACTGAAGATTTCTGGAGGTGCAGAGGAACAGAGGGATCTGGGGGGGCACCCAGGCTTTGCTGACGGCTCCCCAAAATGAGGATGGAATACAGAGATGGTCCAGCCCCTGCATTCTCACTGCCCAATGGAGCCCAAGGTGGTGACTCAGAGATGCCACAAGAAATGTTTCTCTGGTTTCTCTTCCCCTCTCAATTCCCGCTGCCCTCATCATGATCCATGAATCACAGGGTCTTCTTTCAGCTGCCCTCTGGCTCTCTCCCCTGCCTTGGGCAGCTTCACCTCCCAACCTGTTAACACTCACTCTAAGATTCAGAGTCCTGGTTCCTGAACCAACCACACAATGATCAGCAGCCTCAGCCAGGCCCAGGGTGTGAACATCAGGGCCTAATCCAGGCAGTGGGTATGGAGGGAAAGGATGAGGTAGACTGTGATAAAATGTGAAAAGAAATACTCTATCGAGGGCCAAGAAATTTTGAGAGAAACTTGCTTGTCTTCTTTGAATAAATAAGTTTTTAGAAAGGCAATCATGTTATGTTGCCCAGAAGACCTTGTGAGTGAATAATCTAGATTCATCTGTAAGATGAGGCAAAGGCCAAAAATGCTTTTATGCAGGGAAGTTCCTGAATGACTTTATATTAAATAAGATGAAATGTGTAAAGTACTCAGAATAATACCTTACCACACAGTAAGTGTTATTATTATTATTATTATTATTATTGCATGGCACAAGAATACTAGTGACTCCAAACCATCCAAAAAAATAATATTTATTTATTTAGAAGTCTTTGTGATTTGGGACAAGATTTTTTTTTTTTTTAATTTTAGAGAGAGAGCATACGTAGGGGAGGGGGAAGGACAGAGAGAGAGAGAATCTTAAGCAGGCTCCATACCCAACACAGCCCCATGTGAGGCTCAATCTCACATCCCCGAGATCATGAAATCAAGAGTAGGACACTTAACCAAGCCAACTAGGCACCCCTGGGAAGAGATTTTTAAATCTCTCCCGGCCTCAGAGATCACTTTATCTGTACAATGGGGCTAGGACTAGGGTTCCCCACTTGCCTTAAAGGATCAAATGAAATCATTAAGTAATTCGTAAACTATAAAGTACCATAGAAAAATGTCTGTTGAGACCACAGTACAAAGCCTAAAAGTTCAGAATCATCAGTCTTCAGACTATCTGTATCCCTGTCTGATAACAGACATGTTGGCAGGTTGATCTCAGCACAGTGTTGAGAATGAGGATTTCATGCTAATGATCTTGACTAGAACATGTCAAGAAATGATAATAGGTTCTGGGAAAGAGCTGAAGAACACCCAGCATGACTTTCATGCATGTCATTCCCTGGGTCTGATTGAAGGATGAGTCTTCATTTAAGACTTAGTCGAGGCATCACCAGCCTTTCCTGGCACTCTGTCCCATCACCTGTCCCCTGTGCCCACAGTGCTCCTTACAGCACCAACCACAGTATATCTGGCCCTAAGTTTAACGCCTGTCTTCTAAATCAGACCCCTTGTGAGTGCCTCAAGGGAAGGGAGGTTTTTTTTTTTGTTGTTGTTTTTTAATCTTTGTATCTTCAGGACCTTTCTCAGCATTTGGAACATATGAGATATGCAATAAATCTTTCTTATTTTGAATGGGGCGAGTGAATTAATTAATCAGAGAAACCCAAACATCAGAAAATGCCTTTTTTCCATCCTGCACCCGTGAAGAGTAAACAGTTTAATTTACCAGGACAATGGTAGGAAGGTGTCATTTATACCAAAGCCAGTGTTATTCGAAATGCTGATTATTGATCATTAACCAACACTTTGGGACCAAGAAAGCACGCTGATCTAATGTTTAATGTTGTATTATATCTAAGATGCCCAAAATTAAATTATAATTTCCTTTCTTTGACTGCATAATTATTTCCCATATTTCAGGAAGTCTCCCCCTCACCTCTTTTTTTTTTTTTAAATAGAAGTATAGTTGACATACAATGTTACCTTAGTTTCAGGTGTACAACACAGTGATCTGACAAGTCTATGTGTTCTGGGCTCATGGCAAGTCTAGCTACCATCTTTCACCATGCAATGCTATTACAGTATCATTCAGGAAGTCTTTCCCCTTTAAGGGCTGCCAATTTTCAGTAGTAAGAAGTGGCTAACTTAGCAGAGATTTCCAGAGGAAGCCAGGAGAGTGAAATTAAATCACGCCCCACCTTCTTTGCCTCCAGCTAGCTCTGGAGCTTAAGGAGATTTGGCACAGGAATACTAAGAGAAAGGAAACCAAAGTCACTTACTGTGTCCAATAGTTTGTTGTTAATAAAAACGTCTGTTTGAAAGGGCCTATAATATTCAGGGAATCACAAGCCGAAATCTCCCACCCTGTTGGGTTGAACAGACAGATCTGGTCTCTTGAATTTCAGTTGCTTTGGCTCCTTAAGCCTTGAGTGACAACATTTTGGTTTGATCAACACAGTTCACCTCCTGTGGTTAATGCTTGTAGCATGAAAGAACAATTAACCAACTACAAATATTTCTGTATCAGCCTGACTCCCTGGAGAAAAATGCAAGTTAAAAAAAAAAAAAAGCCAAAATATTTCTTTTAGTTAAGCACCATGGATGGCCACAATCACAGCAGAATCTCTCACTAACACATTAGCAATTAGCTTTGGTTAAAGCAATAAAAATAGAAACAATTCTCCTAACCATAAGGCACTCTAGCATAATGGGTATGCATATACAGACTTGCTGGTGAAACAGACATGGGTTCAAATCCAAGGCTCCCCACATGCTAGGTGTATGCACTTAGAAGAATATCTGAGCCTCAGTTTCCTCATCCTTAAAATGGGGATAATATGTTCTCTGTCCCATGACTAGACCTCTGTTTAAAGACACAGATCTTTAGGATCCTTTCATTTTAATCCCACTCTTCCAAAAGGAGCTGTGGGGAGTATGTGGAGTGGGGGAGAAAGAGAGAGAGAGATCAGTTGTCTTTTAAAACAGTTTTGGAGTCACAGCCTTCTTTGAGAACCTGGCGAAAGTATAGATTTTCCCCAGAAAATACACTTTCATACAAACATGTGCCCTTTCCCTTAAAAAATCCCACAGTAATTAACGGACCTTTGATTAAGACCCTTGGGATAGATGAGACCAAACTCTTGGGTTTTGCTTCTTCATTTTTTTTTTTTAAAGATTTATTTATTTGAGAGAGAAAGAGAGAGGAGATGTGGGGGGAGGGACAGAGGGAGAAGCAGACTCCCCACTGAGCACAGAGCCCTACAGGAGGATCGCTCTCACAACACTGAGATCAGGACCTGAGTCTAAATCAGAGTCCAACGTTTAAGCAACTGAGCCATCCAGGCGCTCTGGTTTTGTTTCTTCATGAGTCATTTCATTTCACAGAGAGGAAAGCCTGTTCTCTAGCCAAAGACCACATGGGTCGCCCTCGCGGGCAAACACGATTGCCAACCACAAGAAGCTGGATGGGAGAGGATGAAGTGCTCAGGCCACAATCGCCATGATGTAAAACGCAGTTCAAAGTCCACCCAACTCCACCCTCAAAATGAGCAATTTGGCTCCCTGGATAATTGGCATTTCTTGGAGAGATTAGGAAAGAATAGCCTTCAGCTGCGTCATGGGGCTCAGCATAGCTTTGCAAACTACATGTTATTTTGTTTTTAATCATAGCCCTCTATAATGTAAAAAAAAAGAAGAAGAAGAAGAAGAAGAAGCGGCAGCAGCGGCAGCCACCAACCAAACGTCCAGGAGAAATGGTGAAGTAGAGTTAACACAATGAAACGCTATACAGCCACAAAAATAACAATCGTGAAGACATGTTGCCATGGAAAAGATGCTTATGTTATGATGAAAAAAAGGAAGAAAGGAAGAAAAGTGGAACCCCTTATGATTCTAGCCATTAAAAGCTGTACCATATGAACAAGGTAAGTAGTTCTTGGGAAAAAAATGTGAGGTTAGTAGAATTATTGATGGTTTGTATCTGCTTTCAAATTTGAGGGGTATTATGTAATGTTTACAGTTGTCAAGTAAGGAGATAAATGATAAATCTGTACAAAATCAGCCTGTTCTTCCACTTGGCTGCAGCCCTGTTCTTCCTCCAAATAGTGGCTCCTTCCGGGGCTTCCCGCCTGAGTAGGCTGAGAAGGCAGGGTGGGCAGACCGGGTCAGAGTTCCCCCAGACTTCCCCCGACCCCAAAAACCAAGCCTGCCACTGAGAGCCGTGGGAGCACATTCATTGTCCCCACCCTCCATCACCCTGGCGGACCCTTTACTGTTTAGGTCAGCATCCGAGTCTAGCCAATGAGGAGACAGCTTCATGCAAGCAGCCTGAGGCCATTCGTGTCTAAATCCAGGTGAGCCTGTGGTGTTCCCATGTGCCATGCACAGGTGCGCTGACTCAGAGAGTCAGAGGTAAATGACTTGTCTGACACTTGCTGGTGCTGGAAACAGACACGGGGGTGACCATGGGTTTCCCATGGGTGCTGGGAGGTTGGCTGCTCTCACAACAGTCACGAAGAGACAATTACAGTAAAGCTTTCTGGGGATGCCTGTGTGGCTCAGTTGGTTAAGTGTCTGCCTTTGGTTCAGGTTATAATCCTAGCGTCCTGGGATCCAGCCCTGCATCAGGCTCCCTGCTTACTGGGGATTCTGTTTCTCCCTCTCCCTCTGTCCTTTTACTCCCTTCCTACTTGTGCTCTCGCTCTCTCAAATAAATAAATAAATAAATAAAATCTTAAAAAGAGAGAGAGAGAGAAGAAGAAGAAGGAAGAAAGGAAGACTGAAAGACAGAAAGAAAGAGAAAGCTTCCCACAGTGCAGCTTGCCGGAGGGAGGGCAGCAGCTCCAGCCATCAGGATGCCAGTGGATCTTAAAGGTCACGGTCAGCACACTGCTCATTAGGACCGAGCCTCCCAAGGAAAAGCAGCACATGCTCTGGCTCCCTTCTCCCAGGCTAAGCGCCTAGCTGCCTCCCTGTCACAGAGATACCTGTGGCTGGGGGGACGGCTGGGGTATGTGAGCAGTAGGGGCAGCAACCCTCCTGCAGCAACCTACCTCCCTCCCCAGCCCTCAGCCCTCCGCCCTCTACCCTTTGCCCGATAGCCGCAGCACTGCACATCCAGCGTTTCCTTCTCAAACTCTCCGCGGGGATCTGATCTCTTGGGCCTGGTGAAACCAGCTTCTTCCTGAAGCTCCTCCATTGCGGCTATTCCGACCCCTGGATCAACGAGTGGCTCCCTCATCGGATGGCCCCAAAGCTCATGGCAGGACCTCAGGGACAGCCCCGTCACAGACAGATCAGTGTGGGGAGATTGGTGGCGCATGCTTGACTTCAGCAACTCTCACTTGTGTCCTCGGTGCCTAGCATGCATCTGGCTGAGTAGTGCATGTCACAATAAGTAACCATAGGCAACTGAAAGTTCCAGGGTGGGGAGACCATGGGGCGGGGGAAATTTCAGGAGAGGATGGATCCCCAAGGGCGGATGGATGTCGGAGCAACAGAGAAATGAACGGCGATGTCAAGGAGGCTTGAGCTACTGAGTAGACAAGGGGTGATGCTACCCAGATGGAGAAAAGCCAAGCTGGCAGGTGCTGACCTGGCCTGCAGGACAAGAGAGGCATTGTCAGGTGGGCCATTTCTTCAGGCGAGTTGGTGCTGGATGCCGCCTCAGGCAGAGGTTTCTCGGAGGCTGAGTGAGCGCCACCCTACACTCCTCCACCCTTGGCTGTCCATTTCTGCTCAGCTGCAGCGTGTGGTTCTGCAAGCTGCAATTTCACAGCGTGCATTTAGCCTTTCCCTTGACCTGGGTGCCAAGCTTCTCCTATCTTTACTGTAGGCCTGGCTCAGGGCTCAGCTCACAGCGGGCACCTGGCAGACCAAATAATGAGGAGCTAAGAGCCCTGGTTTTGGAGTCCCACAGACCTGAGTCTGCATCTGGGCTCTGGCCTTCTAGCCTCCCCCTCCCCTCCCTGGGGCCCGCTGTGAGTTCCTGATGATGTCACAAGGCTTTTTGTGGGAATTAAGTGAGATCGTGGCAGAAGGCACCTGACAGGCTTCTTAGCACTCACGTACCGGCCTCTCTTCCACATCTAACTGTGGAAGTAGCTATGTGCCAAGTAGACAAGCAAAGGGTTGACTGGAAGGAAGGCTCAGAGCCCACTTAGCCTACCCCCTCATTTGCAGAGTCAGAACCTGAAGCCCAGAGAGAGAAGTCCCCCAGCCAAGACGGCGAGACAAGCACCCAGTTATAGAAACGCAGTCTCGGGGACAGAACTAGCTTGGTACAGGCTGGCCCTCTTGGCCAGCCATTCTCTTCTCATCTCTCCTGGTTTCTTCCCCCTCCTGATCTCAGGCTCTTCCTCCAGTGCTAATTTGAGGTCACCGTCCTGTCTTACTAAAGTCATCTGTACCCCCTAATGCCTGGCTGAGCTTTGGCACCCTTTCAGCTTTGTCTTCACATGAACTCTTGTATCCCCTCCCAAAACTCTCAAGTCTGCCTACTGGAATTCCCTGACTGGATCCTTCTGGATTCCAAGTACTGGCTGGCCTCCCAACCTGGACCCTTTATTTCCACTGGAGTCACCAACCAGGCTTCTGTCCTTTTAAAGTTTCTTTAGAATGTTGATTTCCCTTCCTCTGAGACGTGGGTGCTGTCTTCCCCTCCAACCAGGGCAATCTGCCCTCCTCAGAGGCAGTGACAGGCCCCACATCTGCAGGATCCATCAGCACCCACTTGCATCTCAACATCCTCCTGGTGATCTAGGCCACACTCAAAGGATCTAGGATCATTCCCGGGGGTGGTGTGGTCTGCCACAGGTAGCAAGCAGGGCTCTCTGCTTGCTTCTCTCGAAGTTCCTGTGTCCATTCTTCCCACAGCTAGAACTGGTTGGCAAGCTGTCCTCCCTTCTTTCGCCTGCCTCAGTTCCTTTCCCCTTTGTTTTTCCTGATCAACGGGAGCTCTCAGAGCTCCCCAAGTCTGTAGACACTGTTTAGAAATATATTCTATGTTGGCCAAAAAAAAAAAAAAAAAAAAAAATCAAAGCAACAAGTCCAGTGTTGCTTAGCCATGGTTTCTGTCAGCAGGTAGAGCAGACATGTGTTTTTTGAGATAAGAATGGATTTTTTTCTTCTTTTATTCACTTAATATTGTGTCCCTCACCCATGTTGAAGCCATAGCCACGGGGAGATAAAGTAGAAATAAGAGAATTCTCTTGGCTCAGATTGAGAGAAATGTGGTGAGCCAATCTGGGCAGACAGGAGCTCAGGGCATCTCAACGAGAGTCCCTCAGTCCAGAGTGGCACAGAAGTGTCATGATTCCCCCGACCCATGATGTGGCACAGAAGTCCTGGAAGAAGGCCAGACCTGGGTCAGAGGCTGGCATGAGACATCCTGGCAGTGGCCGGTGTGGATTTCTGATGAAGACCAGTTGGGCTCCCCCAAAGTCTTAAGCCCCATGAGCCCCGCCCCAGAACTGCAGCCCAACCCTGGAGAAAGGAAGAGAGTTCCCAATGCCCAGCAGAAATCAAGATGCTCAGATTAGATATTCTATTTTTGTACACCAAGTGTGGACCAAAATGCATATTTACCCCACACAGATTTACTCTGTTATGACTTCCTTGAGCCCTCCAGATGTTCTTCCACGGGAATAGGACCACCTTTGTAATAAACTCGCTCAACCCACTCTTCTACCTTCTGTGAAGCTGATGTCCCTGTCAACAATTTCGAAGATTTCTCCTTAGCCTCTTTGTTCTCACAAACAGCAATTCTCTCTCTTTTTTTAAATGAATGATAAATGAGCCAAATACATATTTCTGTGTGTGACCCTGGGAAGGCAAAAGAGAATAAAGCCAAGGGACAAATTCAGTTGTGTGTTGTCTACCCCTTAGGTTTGCAAAGAGGTCATGGGAGAGCTTCAGGGTCGTTTCACAGAGGCCTTGGAGAGACACCCTATAGTGTGGCCAGGCAGAGTGAGGAGCTAGGAGGTCTGGCCTGAGGGTCAGGTGGGTCCCTGCTTATCTGTGTGACCACAGAAAAGGGATTCTGCCCTCTGGGTGTGCTACTGGGAACTGGGGATACAACCTGATGGTGCACCTGGAGAACAAAGGCAAGAGCCGTGTTCACCTAGCATGAAGCTTGAGGCTGTTGCTATGCTAACCCCCTGCTGGGCCCAGTGGCAGAAGTGGCGAGCCATGCCTGTTGGTGCCTGGGTCAGGGTAGGTGGGACATAGGAAGGCTTGCAAAGGCTAAGACCTTGAGATTGGAACTTTAAGGATGCCCAGGAGCTCTCCTCAGGCAGATGGGCATTTGAAACAGAGAAGAGGGCTCAGCACAAGCTCTGAGGTGTGATGGGCAACAGGGACAGGACTACTGGGCCCCATGCATCTGAAGAAGGATGACAAGAGGGAAATGGGGCTGGTAGACCAGATGTCTGGTCCCTCGAGGCCTAGGCTTTGTTCAATGAAGAGTCAATGAAGATTTTTACCCTGGGGGTGGTAGGGCCACATTTGAGCTTCAGACACATCTTGCCAGCAACAGAGAGGAAAGACTGCAGTGTGGGTCACCGTAGGCAGAGGCAGGAGCTCTAATGATACGACAGTCATCCAGTCTAAAGGCAAGAAGAGCCTGAACTAAAGCAGTGGAGATATGGGGACAAATCTGAGAAAGGAGGGGACAAATGTTACCACAGCATTGCCCTCACTCAGGGAAACTGGTGTGTGTTCTCACTCACCCTCTGGCCTTTGCTAAGACTCCCACTTTGGCCATGTTTTAGTTTTTTTCTGCGGGGAACAGAGCCTCCTCCTAGAGATGCCAGGGGACTTAGTCACCCTTAGCAGGGTGGTGAAAGACCAGGCAGGGATCCTGAGGATTTTAGGCAGACCCGGAGTCTCCTTCATCTCCTTCCTCTACTGCTCCATGGCCCCTCTTGTGACACCTGGACGTCCCCCAACCCTGTGGTCCTGTCAACTTGCTGGCCACCAACACACCAGTCTGGGCCCTGAGGTGAGGGGAGTAGGAAGGGGATGTTCCCTCCCTTCTCAGGAACTGCTTGGACTAGAAGACAGACATTGCTTGCCATCTGACAGCAGAAAACTCTGTTCAATGACAAGAACGGATGAGAAGAACTTTAGGGAAGATGGTGCTTTAGCAATGGGATTTCTACCAAATGGATGAAACCTGGGACTCTCTTTATGGGGCAGATATATTCCTTCACTTTGTTGCAACAGCATTTGTGATGGTGGGTTTTGTGATGTTTTGTTGTTGATGATAGGTATGTGTGTGTGTTGTCTCTGTGTATGTGCCTGCATACATCCGTGCTTGTGTGTGTGAGTCTGTGTGTGTCTGTGTTCACGTGTGTGCATGGACCTGTGAATCTGTGTGTCTGTGTGTGTCTGTGTATATGAGAGACAGACAGAGAACATAACCTATATCTCCTTCCCTGAAGAGATTTTCTTTTTGCCTTTCTTGTTATAAAATCCTTAAAATAGGATTCAAAATGGATGGCTTTCCCCAAACTCCACATGCCAGAGAGCTCTAGGATATCCAAGGCTAAAACCACAAACACTCCCTTCTCAGGCTGAATCTCACAGAGTTGGGAGATGCAGGACACCCTTAGTCACTCGGGCTGACCTCCAACAGCAAACCACTACACTGGAGAGTTTTGGGCATATGTTTGGTGGAGACCAGCTAGCAGCCACTCCCACCTGCAAGGAGTTAAACGCATATAACCATGAAGATTCAAAGACGATCTTAACTATCAAACTTATGACAATAGCATATATGGGCAAAACCAGCTCCCAAAGGCCCGTGGTTCTTCCCCACTCTGCTCATGCCTTTACTTCATTCGGTTGTCAAGGGCCTTTCCAATCAACAGGAAAAGAAGGACCAAACACGGAGGCATGGGTTTGCTTACATGTAGTCTGTCTCTCTGTGGCAGGTTTGACAACACACAAATGAATTGGAGGAGGGGAAGGAACCAGGAGGAGTGTGGAGGGCACATCCTAAGAGTGGCTTTATGTGCAAGCAGCCATTAGAGGAAGGTGATTTGAAAGCAGAAGGTCCCAAACCCACTGGCACGAATGTTACAGTGTCATTTGGCAGCAGTGAAGGGAAGGTGGCATTGTCCTCACTGTGCGCCTCGCTCACCCTCCCTGAGGGGCTTCCTGCAGGAAGCTTTTAAACCCTTCTCCTATCCCACCAAGAAGTGTGACCTTTCTGCGAGGAAACTATCATACAAGTCAATGAGATCTTTCTAGAGGTCAGGGTTCTAGCTCGGAGGAAGACATCAGTCACAGGGCCTGTCCCCTGTGATGTCTGAGCCAGGAGTCCCTCTGGGGTATTATTTTCGCTTCCCATTTGCTGGTTCTCAGAGGCCACTTGACTTGTTTGACAGGGTGGAGCAAAGGAACCTGAGAAGATTTATTTGACCAGGAAGACAGAGTAAGAACTGGCTCTTTTCTCTGACAGCCCAGGAGGCAAGCAGCTGCAGCTAAGATAAGGCTCTGGCAGAAATCAAGGTACAAGGGACACCCCACTTTACCTCCCCCACACCTGTGATAGAGCCGCCAGGCCTGGTTATCAAGACAGTTGGAAACAGGTGTTGTCCCACCAATCTCAGCCTCTGACAATTGCCAACAATGAGCCCTCTGTACTTCACTGAGCCCTGACCCACTTGAAGAAATACCTCTGCTTTGTATATCTAGCTGACACTGGTGGTGAAGTCTTCCCAGGAGTCATTCTTGGAGCAGAAAGAGCATCCCATGTTGACCCATGTTCTCATGACATGGGAAAGCTTCATTCACCCCTTGGCAGCTCAGGAGAAGTCAATCTTTTTTGTGCCAGCAGTCCCAACCCCTCCTGAGTTGACGAAATCTGATGAAAGATCTTTGCAGAAATGATCTTTGCAGAGGGTTGCTCATGTCCTCCACAAAAGCTTGCATGCAAGTGTTTTGTTCTTTGTTTTAAGATTTTATTTGCTGGAGAGCACAAGTGAGCACCAGCAGAGAGAGCAGCAGAGGGAGAAGTAGATTCCCTGCTAAGCAGGGAGCCTATGTGGAGCTCAATCCCAGGACCCTGGGATCCTGACCTGAGCCGAACCTGAGGCTTAAACAACTGACCCACCCAGATGCCCCGTTTGCATGCAGGTTTAAGAAGCTCATAAGCTCCAGGAAACTCATCAGAGGTCTATGGTCTCCAAAAGTTAGGTCACCAGCAACCGGAACTGGTACAGGGACATGACCCTTGTAGGGAGAACGTCTCTATCCAACACCACGCACACCCCTCCTGCCACCAAGCACACAGCAGGATTCCCTGGGTATCTAGACCTACTTTGAAAGGCTCAAGACTCAGGAAATCCCAGGAGGCAGGCTCTTCTCCACTTGTCCCTGCTTTGCAAAGCCAGATGCAGACAGGATGCTGATCTGTGGTTTGAAACTGATATAGTCAGCTTCTCATCAGCAGTGTGCTGGGGCCAACTTGTACAGGTTTGTGGGAGTCAACTGTTAAATTTGGGGGAATTTTGTGAGCCATTTGCTAAGCACATCACTATTCAAAATTAAACCATACAAAATTAAAATTACATAAAATCTAAATTCTATAAAATATAATTAAGTGAATTATTCTAGAAATGAAGGTAATAAACACTTAAATGTCACCATTCCCTGGTTATTTCACTACATTTCACTATTATCTCTGCTCTTGAGGTTGTTTACATCAGTCACATCTGTGGGATGGAAATGCTGTCTGACTGTGTGACTACTGGGTGTCTCTTCCCAGCCCCGTGTGTGGCCAGGTCACATGAGCAGCTTGAAGTTGGCTCTCTAGGAGTGTTTACACCACAGGAATAGGCAGGAGCTTTAAACCTGGAGTTGATTTGTTTTTGTTGTTGTTGTTGTTGATTTTCTGGACTTAATATGGTGATGGAAAAAATGCCCATAATGTAGGTTCAACTTTAAAATGTGTCCTGTTCATAGCCATTAACAGCACAAAAAAATTGAGAAAATTTTTTTGAGTAATTAAAAACTATTATTCAATTTAGCAAAGAAGCCAGTGACATCACTGCCTATGCCCAGCATGCATGGCTGATATGTCTGTCACTTTGGTCTTCTTAACATAAATGAAACTATCAAGGACATCCATGCCACCCCTCTACTTATGTGTCAACTGAAACCACAGCTTGACCATGGACACAAGAATTTGGTGAAAGTCAGCAAAAGCACTCTATGGTGTATCGATGTCTCTATGGTATCCATAATAAAGAATATTGCATATTTTGTTATTATTTGTGAATTATTTGTTACATATTCTTTATACCAGTATAGTTTGTAATTAACTTACATGTGTATATGTGTGTATATTTGTTTCCGGAAAGCTGGTTGTTGAACGTTTACCAGCATTACCAGAATACCACTGCTCTCAGTGTATAAGATACCTATCTTAACCTAATCTCCCCCATCTCCCCCACCCAACGCTGCACTGACAGATGCCAGGGAACCCAACAGACAGACAGATACCACAACATGGAAATGATTCCTTTCCACGTGAATGCATAGGGAAAAGAGATTTGAGCCTTTCCCGTATAGCCACCCAAACAAAATCATGAAATGGATTATCACTTTTAATCCCATCTCCAAATGCAATCTTTAAAAAAAAAAAATGTCTTTGGGGGCACCTGGGTGGCTCAGTGGCTTTAATGCCTGACTCTTGATTTCAACTCAAGTTGTGATCTTTGGGTCTTGCTGCACATGGAGGCTCCTTAAGAATCTCTCTCCCTCCTCCTTTGCCCCTTCCCCACCCTAACCCTCCCAACTCATGTACCTCCTCAACCTGAGCACGTGTTCTATAAGTAAGTAAGTAAGTAAATAAATAAATAAATAAATAAATTTCTTTGAAAAAATCTGATTGTACTGTAGAAATGGCAGTAATAAAAGGAATTGTTTTTTAATTACATAACTTTTATTACTTTTATTAACTTATTGATTATAAATTATTAACAGAAACAGTATTTTGGTAGATGTTTATTTATACCTTCCAGGTTCCCTCTGAAAGAGTTACAATAGTACAAAGGTACAAACAAATTTGTACAAAGTATTTTACAGACCTTAGAAAACTTTGCTTAGGAATAAAGGGAATCTTTTTTTTTTTTTTTTAACGTATAATGTATTATTTGCCCCAGGAGTACAGGTCTGTGAATCATCAGGTTTACACAATTCACGGCACTCACCATAGCACATGCCCTCCCCAACGTCCATAACCCAGCCACCCTATCCCTCCCCACCCACACCCTCAGTTTGTTTCCAGAGATTAACAGTCTCTTATAGTTTGTCTCCCTCCTGATCCCATCTTGTTCCATTTTTTCCCTCCCTAGCCCCCACGACCCCCACCCTGCCTCTCAAATTCCTCATATCAGAGAGATCATGTGATAATTGTCTTTCTCTGATTGGCTTATTCTGCTCGGCATAATACACTCTAGTTCCATCCATGTCATTGCAAATGGTAAGATTTCGTTTTTGTTTTTGTTTTTTGTTTTGTGTTTTTTTGATGGCTGTATAGTAAGGAATAAAAGGAAAACTTAACATGAAATAACTATGTATAATCTTTGCTACAATACAAGGTGGAACATCTAAAAATAGGTAGTGTAACAAGCTGTTTACGCACCTATAATAGACTCACAGCTGAGCATTTCGCCATAGGTTGACCCCTTTGGCAAAACAAACAAAAAAGGAATTGGTTTCGGTTTTGTACACAGAAAGGGAACTAATTCTTACGGCACCAAGCTCTTTCAAAAATGCTATTCTGTTTTTGTTTATTTATTCATTTTCTGGGGCTTCCAAAAAGATTTGAAGCCACTTATGAAAGCAAACATGAAACAAATAGAAGAGAAAAAGAGATGAAGAAATGAAGACCAAAGGATAAATTAGGGTAGAGAAACAAATTTGAGGGTAAAGCTGGTTACAAAGAAATACAGACCATAAGATGGGGCTACCCAATTGCTAGTGGTTAGATGCAAATTAGGCTCTAAGTGTCCTGTAGTCCAAAGCACAGAGTGGGTAATCATTAGTTGGAGGAAAAAGTGTCTTTAGGATATCCATTGCTCCAGAGAAGCATGGATTTCCCAAGTCTGGAGCCTGACAGAAATTCTCCTGCAACTCTTAGGGTGGTTCTGAGAGGAATGGTGAACAGCGGTCTTAGTGGCATCACAGTAACAGTGACACAGTTCCCTACCTTACTTCTTACAGCAACCTTTGGCTCAAGCCTAGGACGACATGCCCTTACCAGGAAAGTGTGCCTGATCCTGATTCTGGAATGCAATCCCTTGAACACCCCATGCATCTTGGACCGACTAGCTTGATGGTGGGGAAGGAAGGGGAGGGGGGCACACCCAAAATGTCTGGATTCATTTCTCAGTCATATTAAATGCATTTCCTCTTTGAGAAACATAACAAAACCATGGTCTCTCTTCTGAAACTTCAAAATAAATATTGTACATAAAAACTAATTTAAAAAGTTACAACGTGCAAAGTGCTCTTTGCAAACTATAGGGACTCTTCTGGTGATCCTCACATTGAGAACTAGATAGAATCTAGGTGGAAATATTGTATTCTTTTCAGTTTCAACTGTTACTAACAAACAAAGAAGTAAGACTCCAGGGTAAAATTAACCTACCTGAGTTATGTCAGTGTGGACTGAGGTTGAACTACTGTTATTTCATTTGGTGACATTTGGTGACTTGCCCAAGGTCACAGTCAGAAAGCTGCAGGGCAACACCTTGAACGGAAGTGCTCTGGTCCACAGGCTGGCCATCCAACCTCTATCCTAGAGAACCTTTCAGCTGTAGCTGCCTTGTTGTATTCCTATGCCCACGTTTTTTCTAATTCCTGGGACCCACAATACACTGAGAGCTAAAATTAAATTATTATTACTAAATATTGGACGTGTTGATTCCAAATATTTGGAGTTGGTGGATCCTTTGGGGAATGTGATAGAAGCCAGGCATGCTTGGTGTGGGAGTGTACATGTGCATAAAACCTTGCAGACAAGTTCAGAGAGCTCCTAGACCCCATGAAACCCATCAAGGGTCTATGGTCTTGGAGGTCTGAACTCCTGACTTCATCCATTAAGCGCAGACCACCTCGTATCTTTTAGACACTACAGAAATCTGCACAAACATTTCCTGAGCCCGAGCAACCCTGAGAGTGAGGACTTCCTTAAACTCTGTACCCGAGGTGACTCGCTCGTTTCACCCGGGTCGTAACCTAGCAGTTCAGATACCAAGGTATGTGAAGAAGTCCGCAGAAAGAGGTAAGGACAAGGCACCCAAGAGAACCTCTTTATATGACATGGTTTTGAGCATCAGCCCTCTGGTGAGAAAGCACACAGTGGCCTGTGGTGAGCCGAGGTCCTGCAGGGTCAGCAGGGACCAATGCAGAGCTTCTTCTATGCTCTAATCATCCTGCTCTATCTAGTTCTCATATCTGGGCTTAAAGCTGAGTGCACCTGCTCCCAACTTACAGAGACCTGGGTCCTTTGCTCACGCTCATCTAGCTGGAAGTGACAGAACCAGGTCCTAGAGAAAAACTGCCTGGCCCCAAGACCCATCGTCTTCCTCTGGACGATACTGCACCTTGCAGCTAGCGGAACATGCCAGAGACCTAGTGACAACCACCTTCTTCCACAGGGGCCCCCATTAAAACCCTGGGTGTGGTGATGGCACCAAAGCTCACTGTGCCTAAGGGTGGTCACCATGCCTAAGGGTGGTCACTGCGCCTAAGGATGGTCGTTAAGTCTTACATGCATTTCTGCCTTCAAGCTTTCTTCCTTCTTGCCCTTGTTCCTTTCCCTCAAGAACCATTTCACAGGGCATCCACCCTGCTCCAGATACTTTCCTGTGCTCTGGGACCCAGGGGAGGATGTAAGAGGCCCACCTCCCTATTCTGGGGGAGTACAGATCCAGAACTCCTGCAAACAAGGAGCTCTCAGCATCTGTTGGAAGTTCACGGGGACACAGGGATAGATTTGGGCACTGGGGACAGAAGAGAAGGCAGTGGCTTTGATCCTAGGAGTTAGAACAGGTGGGACTTGCCCTGATGAGAAGGTAGGGAGGGGGCCCCAGGCTGAGGGAACAGGAGGTGCATGGTCTGGACCTTTCCAGAGCAGCATGGGGCTGACTTAGACAAAGCAGATGGGCTGGTAGTGGGGGAACAGGAGCTGTGACAGGAAAAGGACCCGAGACCCAGTGGTAATCGCTGCTCTCCCTTCTGATCTTCATCTAACTGTTCTGATTTTCATCTAAGTGCTGTCTTCCTACAGCTTCATGATTCTTTCTTCTTTCTCTAATCTGTCTGGGACATCACCCGTGAACCAGAGCACACCTGCTCTGCTGGGCCTGTTGGGTGGGTGGGGGTGGGTAAGGGATGTGTTGGAGGGGTGGGGTCAGGTTGCTCTGGCTCCACTGCTACCTCCCCACACACGTGACCCTTACAAGCAAGGATGCTGGCCTCTGGCGGCTCTGTTCGGCTGCTGCAGACTTGAGGGTGGCACAGTGGGCTCCCAGGGAATTGGTTCCCGGCTTGGCTCACAGCTTCTTGGCTGGCCACAGGTTCTGTGGGGATGCTGGGCCCAGAGGATGGCAGATTCCATCCTGGTATTCCACACAGGGTCAGGGCCCTCACTTGCCTCCGTTCTGGCCTTCTGCTTCATCACCAAGGAGGAGGTCAGGTTTGGGTGTACTTAGAGGACTGTGAGCCTGAACCAGCATAGTGAGCATTGCTGGGCAGGCAGAGGAGGGGGCACTTGGCCCTAAAGCCCCTGACATGTAGTAAGGGCTCAAAAACTGTTCTGAATAAAAGAATACATGAATGACGAGAAATGCCACAAAGAGAAATAAATATAAGGGCACCTGAGTGGCTCAGCTGGCTAGGCCTTGCTTTCGGCTCACGTCATGATCTTAGGGTCCCGGGATTGAGCCCTGCATTGGGCTCTCTGCTCAGTGGGGAGTCTGCTTCTTCCTCTCCCTCTGTGCACTCTCTTTCTCTTAAATAAATAAATAAATAAATAAAATCTTTAAAAAGAGAGAGAGACATATAGAACTTTCTAGGACTAAGGTGGGGGTTGGGGGAGACAATGGTAAAAAATGCAAAAGGCCTGTTGTGTTCCAGAAAGTTCAAAGAGAGGGCAGGAACCACCATGTCATGGATTCCAGTTTTCCCAAAGCAGGCTCACCTTTTGACCACATCTGCTCTGAGGCAGGATGAGTATAATCTTTTTTAGCTTTTTATTTTGGAATAATTTTAGGTTTACAGAAAAGTTACAAAGATAGCCTGGAGACTTCATATATACCCTGCACTCAGTTCCCCCTAATATTACTGTCTTACTTAACCACGGTACATTTGCCAGAACGAGGAAACCCTCATTGACACAATGGTATTAAACTCCAGACTTTATTTAGATTTTACCTATTTTTTCATTAATGACTTTTTCCCCCTAGGACCCACTCCAATCCCAGATGTGAGTTTTGAATTTAGTTGTCATGTCTCCTTACTCTCCTCTGACGTCTGTTTCCCCATATTTCCTCCTTTTCCATAACCTTGACAATGGCAAAGGTCAAGTATTCTGTAGACTTTCCCTCACTTTGGGTTTGTTTGATGTTTTTTCATGATGAGATCAGGGCTAAGGGTTTGGGGGAAGAACAGCACAGAGGGGAAGTACTTTCTCTTTGCACCATAACCAAAGTTATATAATACAACACGACTTATCCCTCGAGACGTCAACCTTGATTCACCTGATTCAGGTGGTGTCTGCCAGCATACTCCATTATGGAGTTACTGTTCTTCCGTTTCCATATTTTATTCTAACTCCCTTCGGCACCAAAGGTGAGAGGAATCAAACTCCATCCAGGAAGGAGAAGTATCTACATATATCATGCACAATTTTTCTCTCTAACTGTGGCAGCACGATGATAACCATTCTATAGTCCTTTGATTGTGTGGACAGTTGATGGTGAAAGCAGTGGCCAATTAGAAAATGACTGGAACAGTTGTCAAAACCCTAGAATTTTAAAACCCCTCCCAAAATGTGTTGTCAACTATTCATTCCTTCTCAGAAACTGATCGCTTAGCCCAAAAAGTAATCATTAAACCTATTCTATCACGCTACCCCTGATGTCTGAAAAATGGAAAACCTTGTTTAAAAACAAGCAAAATATAAAGAGGGCAACAATCAATCATTTGCCTTGAGCCAGACACTCCCCATACATCCCTGCTAGCCTCTGCCATGTCTGCCTCTTAGGTACCATTACCCTTGTTTATAGAGATGCTGAATAACTTGCCAGGAGCCGCATGGCCGGCATGCATGTGCCCACCCCCTTTCCTACCCCACAGTCTTCTCCTGTCTTTCCTCTGTGGCACATTCACTGGCTTTTCCAGCTTAGAAAGCCCAAGAAACAAGATATCCCTGGATGGATGAGCTTTTATAAATCAAAAACAAAACAAAACAAAGATGCAGTCTTACCTTGGTAAGGCTCAGTAGCTTGTCACCATAACTTTTTCAATCCCATCACCCTCGTGATGCCGCAGCCTTCTAGTGATAACCAGCAACTCCTGATACAATCCCAAAGAAAAAGCCCATTGTGGTTGTCTCAATCGGCTCCCGTAGCTTGTGGCTTCCTGCTGGCGGCAAGCACCAGCAGAGGTGGCATGCTCCCCGGTCTGTGGTCAGAGCTTCACCAGCTTCCTCCAAGGAGCCCCGCCCCTCCCATGGAACACTTTGAAGGCGTCTGTGGCTTCACTGGGTCCAGTGGGCACCGCTGACCCAGAAAAGCCTGGGAGGAAGGACCACAAGCAGCTGGTCTTTCTCAGACCCTGGGCCACACTGGTTCCAATGACCCTCTGCTACTAGAAAGTTTTCTCATGGGGGTTTGGTTTAATGACATGGGTGGCGCTTTCCCGCACCAGACGTGGCAGAGTTAGTAAACCTCCAAGCTAACTCTACAAGGTATTTCTCTCTGCCTTGCAGCATTTATCTGCAAGACAAGAAAGAGGTTGGTCTCTGCTGTCTTTTGCCATGTGTGTGAGCCTGGGCAGCTGTTCTCTCAGCCTTGTTGATTTTGTCTTGTCTTCCGAATAGTGCTGATAATACCTAGCCCAGAGATACCATGGGCACAAATGACAGAATGGGTGTGATGGGCACAGAATTGCCTCTCAACAAATGCTAATTCTCATTTAAAAAAAAATAGCAGTCTAAGCAGTCATTGATTCTGATCACAGAGCCTCTTCCATTGTCCCACTGCACTTGGCTCTGAAAACTCAGGGGTGCAGAGAATGATAGAAGTGATTGGGAAAGGACCCTATCATCTGGAGTGGTGAGGTACTGTCCTGTACTATACCAGCTGAGGAAACAACAGGACCAAGAATATTGCTGAGACAACCTTAGGAGAACTGCTGGTCCAGCCAGACATGGTAAGCCGCTGGTCACTTGCTTTCTGATCGAGGGACCAAAGGGAGACCATGGACTTGCTCCTCTCCTGCCTTTATGTCTGGGAACATTGGCAGGGATGGAGTTCAGACAGGCTTGCTTCTACTCCTGGCCTGGAACCACAGTCCAGAATCTCAGTTTCCTCATGGATTTTAGGACTAAGACAGTAATTTGCTGTGAATTTTGGGTAAGAAAGAGCTTTTTGCAGATGTTCATAGCAACAGCCGCAGCAACGCGGAGTTTTTGGGTTCCACGGCTCTTTGAAAACAACCTACCTGATTTCCCCAAAAGTTTTTTGCACAGTAAATGGATTAACACATAAAAATTTGTATTACAGTGTTTAGTACATAATAAACTCCACATAACTTGTAGCTGATGTGAATACGTCTAATCTAAGTCCCAAACCTAATCCTTAACACTGATTTGTCTTCTTCTGTCCTTGGTAGTGAAGAGCCTGGAACAGTGTCCCGAACGAGTTGTGCTCAGTGAATCATAGCTCTTATTAATTTATTATTATATTCATCTCCTGACACCTGAGAGTCCGATCTAAGCATTAAATACAATTTGAAAGAATCCCAAACTCCTTAAACTCTTGATCTAAAGACTTGCTGACTTGAGATGAGATTGTTTAGCTTTGTTATTTCAATTCAATTAATACAACAAACTTTTGTGAACGTTTGCTCTGTGTTAAGCACATGCCAGAGGCTCGGGGTTGAGGTATAAATAAGCATGATCTTCCCTTGAGGGAGTCAGCCTAGGGAGACTGGAAAGGATGTCTGGTAGATAGACATAATAATGTGGGGTGGGAAATGGGGCCACAGAATCCCAACAAGGCACAGTATTAGAACAGGGGCAGAAGCAATAGGAACATCAGGGATTATTGGAAGAAGTTACCAAGCAGATGGCTTTGAACATGGTTTGTGACTAAGAATCTTTCAAACTCTCAGAGGCAGATACTTAGGTTGAATCTTTTACTGAACAAGCATCCAAATGATGCTGCCTGAGTTATGTACCATTATGTCTAATTAAATAAATGACTAAACAAGTGACTTTTGGACAAATTATATACTTGCACCTGAGCACATTAAAAGTGTAGTGGGGAGCAGGAAATCTACCTTCCTAAGGAGAAAATCTATTTTCCTCTGACTTTGGCTCATCTGTTCAAAATTGGAGCTCAAGGGGAGGTGAATGTCTGAAGGAAAGGGAGGGTAAGCTAGCCTTTGTGTGGTCTGGAAAAAAAGTGTCACCTTTCTATCTATGTCCAATAGACAGGGGTCGGAAAAAAACAAAAATGGATTCTAGCAGCCACTCAGAAAAGAACGAGGAAATGACCTTGCTCTTGGGTTTCACTTGTCTGAGCAGAAGTGAAAGTTAATTTCAGCCATTTTCACCCTCACAGAGTCATAGAATCCATGAGAAAGGCAGAGAGGAGACAGGGGCAGGACCCAAGGGAGAAGATAGGAAGCTGTGAAATGTGTAAGGTGAGGCTAGGAGTATCCTTTTTAGACACGTTTGTTAAAGAACCTTAGAGAGGGCTCTTATGGCTACACTAAGATTGGACTCTGAAACCCCAGTCTAATGTTCAGCCTCATTGGCTCTCCCATTTATTTTTGCACTTTTGAGGTGACTTATGCAAAATTTGGAGCTCTCCTTCCATGTTGGTTGTGCCAACCTCTTGACACCAGTACATTTCTGATCAAAATCAAAACCAAGGGCGGTAAAATATTTGAGTAGAAGAAACATTAAAGTAATCTAGTTGAAAATTCACTGGAGGAGTGATGGTGTGAGAAGCAATCACCCTTTGAAGAAAACAAGCAAAAAACTAGACAAAGATGTCAAAACCAACCATTTCAGGGCACTAGAAAATGACCAAAGCCAAACAACAAATGAAGAAATGTTTAATATTGAAAAACTGCTACTGCATTAGAATAGCCATGAGTTTGTGGTCTTCTTGCTTACAGGTTCAACCCCCTCCTCCTACCCCTTAGCCTGAGTTGTGAGAACCACAGCTTTTCCAATGGGAGTGAATAGTGGGCTTGGTTTGAGAGCTGTTAGTTAGTGAAAACCAGTTGGCTTACCAGCTAGTGGTGACAGCTATGTCTGTGATGGGGAGATGAAAATCTGCAGTTTTATGGGTTAAAGGTCATGGAATCAGTTCTAGATAGGAAGTGAAAATCTGCAGCTTTACTTGCTTGAGGTTATAGCCTCTGTTCAGAGTAGGCAGAAAATCACCCAGAAAGATAACGGGGGAGATCCTGAAAGTAAGAGAGTCATGAAAGGGCTGAGCTAATAAACACTCCGTACCTCTTTTACTGACTGATATAATATGCATGAGTTGGGAAGAACCAAGAGAGAGAAGCAGAAAGTGAAAACTAAAGGAAACCTAAGGGCTAACTGTAGATTTGAATTTGTTCCTCCAACCACATAAAATTGAGGCAGCAGAAGGTGGAAGGTTTGCTTTTTCAAAGTGTCTGAGCATAACTTACATTCAAATAACTGTCTGACTATTAAACAATGCAGAACCAGGGGATACCCTTAGAAAGCTAGAGTAAAAAACAAAGTAGAAGACTAAGAGATTAAAAACTGCACAGTGATATTAGGTGTTGCACACCATAGAGGAAAACAATCGAGGTGTAGATAAGTTAGTAAAACAAAACAAAACAAAAATCAACAACTTTCAGGAAAATAAAACAGAATTCAGAGTCACTACAATATCTAATTTTCAACTAAAAATTATCATACATGTCAAGAAACAGGAAACTGTGACCAGAAAAAAAAAGTCACTAGATTCTGATTCCAAATGGGCCCAGATGTTCAATTTAGACGATGAACCTCAAAGCAAATGTTATAGTTATGTTCAAGGAATTAAAGGATAATATGCTCAAAAAATGAAAGGAAATTACATTAAAGAACCAACAAAAATAGAATCTCAACAGAGAAGTGGAAATTCTAAAAAAAAGAATCAATGGAGTAGAGAGCCCTGATGCGGACCCTCAACTCTATGGTCAGTTAATCTTCGACAAAACAGGAAAAAATATACAGTGCAAAAAAGACAGTCTCTTCAATAAATGGTGCTGGGAAAACTGGGCAGCTATATGTAGAACAATGAAACTCGACCATTCTCTTACACCGTACACAAAGATAAACTCAAAATGGATAAAAGACCTCAACGTGAGACAGGAATCCATCAGAATCCTAGAGGAGAACATAGGCAGTAATCTCTTTAATATCAGCCACAGCAACTTCTTTCAAGATATGTCTCAAAAGGCAAAGGAAACAAAAGCCAAAATAAACTTTTGGGACTTCATCAAAATCAAAAGCTTCTGCACAGCAAAGGAAACAGTCCACAAAACAAAGAGGCAACCCACGGAATGGGAGAAGATATTTGCAAATGACAGTACAGACAAAAGATTGATATCCAGGATCTATAAAGAACTCTTCAAACTCAACACACACAAAACAGATAATCATATCAAAAAATGGGCAGAAAATATGAACAGACACTTCTCCAATGAAGACATACAAATGGCTATCAGACACATGAAAAAATGTTCATCATCACTAGCCATCAGGGAGATTCAAATTAAAACCACATTGAGATATCACCTTACACCAGTTAGAATGGCCAAAATTAGCAAGACAGGAAACAACATGTGTTGGAGGGGATGTGGGGAAAGGGGAACCCTCTTACACTGTTGGTGGGAATGAAAGTTGGTGCAGACTTTGGAGAACAGTGTGGAGATTCCTCAAGAAATTAAAAATAGAGCTTCCCTATGATCCCGCAATTGCACTACTGGGTATTTACCCAAAAGATACAGATGTAGGGAAAAGAAGGGCCATCTGTACCCTAATGTTTATAGCAGCCATGGCCACGGTCGCCAAACTGTGGAAAGAACCAAGATGCCCTTCAACTAACGAATGGATAAGGAAGATGTGGTCCATATACACTATGGAGTATTATGCCTTTATCAGAAAGGATGAATACCCAACTTTTGTAGCAACATGGACGGGACTGGAAGAGATTATGCTGAGTGAAATAAATCAAGCAGAGAGAGTCAATTATCATATGGTTTCATTTATTTGTGGAGCATAACAAATAGCATGGAGGACATGGGGAGTTAGGAGAAGGCATTTGGGGGAAATTGGAAGGGGAGGTGAACAATGAGAGACTATGGACTCTGAAAGACAATCTGAAGGGTTTGAAGAGGTGGGGGGGTGGGAGGTTGGGGGAACCAGGTGGTAGGTATTAGAGAGGGCATGGATTGCATGGAGCACTGGGTGTGGTACAAAAACAATGAATACTGTTATGCTGAAAATAAATTTAAAAAATGATTAAAAAAAAAGAATCAATGGATTTCCTAGAGCTGAAAACTACAAAACTAACATTGAAAATTCACTAGATAGGTTCAACAGCAGATCTGAGATGACAGAAGAAAGAGTTTGAATTTGAAGAGAGAGCAATCAATAGTAATCCAATCTAAAAGATACCAAAAAAAAAAAAATTAAGAAAAATGAACAGAGTTTTAGAAACCTGCCAGACAATGTAAAGTGTTCTAGTATAAATATAATAGGAGCCCCAAAGGAGAGGAAAAAGAAAAGGCACAGAAAAATAATTTGAAGAAAACATAGTTGAAATTTCTCCACCAATAGTAAATAACACTTGCTCAAAGTGTTTGTGTCTCCCCAAATTTCATTCGGTGAAACCTAATGCCCAGAATGATGGTATAAAGAGGTGGGGGTATGGGGGTGATGATTAGGTCAAGAGAGTGGAGCCTCATGTAAGTTGGGTAGAATCAAATTCTCTCAGTAGTATTTATCTGGCAAAGAATGAAAATTAGTGCCCAAGAATAAAACAGGCCCAAAAGAGTCCCCCCGCCTCCCCTCTACCATGTGAGGTTACAGTGAAAACATAACCACCTATGAAGAGGGTTCTCACTAGACACCAAACCTGCTGGCACCTTGATCTTGGACTTTGTAGCCCCTAGAAGAACGGGAAATAAATTTATATTGTTATAAGCCACCGAGTCTACGGTAACATAAATACAAACAAAGAGAACCACACCTTGCTATCACGGTCAAAATACAGAAAACCAAAGAAAAGAGATAATTTTGCAAGCAGCAAGAGGAAAAATAATGCATCATATGTATGGCAACAACAAAACAACTCAAGATTGACTTCTAATTGGGAAAACTAGATGCTGGAGGGCAGTGGAATGCATATTTGAAGTCTTAAAAGAAAAAAAAATACTGAAGAATTGTCACCTAAGAATTTACTATCTAATAAAACTATCTTTAAAAAAGGAGGTGAAATGAATCCTTTTCCATGTTAAAAAACCTGAGAGAATTTGTTTTTATCTGACTTAAGCTACAGAGGAAAGAAAGAAAGAAAGAAAGAAAGAAAGAAAGAAAGAAAGGGGAAAAAAAGAAATTATTTTAGCTGAAAGGAAATGGCATCAGATGGTAACCAGTTCACAAAAGGGAATGAAAATCTCTGGGAATGGCAAGCATGAAGGTAAATAAAAAATACATATATAAAATATAAATATATAGTACCTTTTCTTCTCATAATTAAAAAAAATACCAGATTGTTTAAAGCAAGAATGAAAACATCACACTGGGGGTTTATAACACATATAAATGTATATGAAAATAATAATGTGGGGGGAGAGAAGAAATGGAACTATACCAGCGCAAAGTTTCCTTTTTCACACAAACAAAATCAGTTTTAATTTGAAGTAAATTGTGATAAATTGAAGGTGCATATTGTAATGCCCAAGACAGTAACTAAAGAAAACAAATTCAAAGGAACTTAGCTTTAATTTAATTTTATTCAATTTATTTAAGACACACACACACAGAGAGGATGAGTGGGGTACGGGCAGGCAGAGGGAGAGGGAGAAGCAATTTCCTCCTGAGCAAGGAGCTGGTTGCGGGGCTTCATCTCAGGACCCTGGAACCATGACCTGAGTTGAGGGCAGATGCTTAACAGACCGAGCCACCCAGGCATCTCTCAAAGGAACTTAGTTAAAAGGTAAAGATGAAAAGTGATCTTAGCAAGTTAGCAGATTAGGCAATCCTAGTACTTCTCCCTCCCATTAAAAAAAAAAAGTAATGAATAAAGGACTATGAACAGATGAAAAAAGCACTGAGAGAGCTTTAAATATAATTAAGAACTTGCAGCAACTCAGGAGAAAACAAAACCAAGAATGGCTCATAGAAAAGCATATAAAGTATCTTAACTAGACCACCATATGCCCCACTCTGATATAACTTGGTACCGAGAGAGAGTCCCTCAGCATGACCTCCCCATCTGGGGAAAAAGGAGATCCAGATGCAGTGGCCCTTACCACTCCTGCGGACACCCAAAAGCTTTCACCACCAAAGGCTCCCACAGTATTTTATTGGTGCTAACTTCAGATGATGAAGCTCCCTGGAGTTGATACTGCTGTGCCCTCCACCCAAAGAAGAAGCTGCTGTTATGCCTTTCTCCTGCCCCAAAACCCTATTGTGCTCCCTGTCCTGAGAAAGAGCTGCTGGTGTATCCCCCAGGGCTGGAGCAACAACTGCACATATGCCTCATACCCTAGCTCAGCAGCTCCTCCATGTAAATCATGCCCCAGACAATGGCAGGACCACAACAAGTGCGCCTGTGTTCTTGATTCCAGAATCATGGTCACTTGACATTTGCCTACATCTTAGACACCAGTGCTCCTGCTGCACCAAGCCTGTCTGTACCCCAGACTCTGGAGCTACATTTGTTCTACACATGCTTGTGCACCAGACCTGGCACTATGACCACTTCATTGTGCTCAGACACGAGTGCTACCACTACAGTGAGCACAACTGCATGCCAAATCCAGCACCAAGAAAAATCTTGGCCACAACATTCCCCTGTGGGGAATGAAGGGAACAGGGGGATCCCAACAGCTTTTGCCAGCAGAGAACATCAACACATAAGGATCCATCACTATCACTAGGGACACCTGCAGGCTTGGCTGCTAATGACCTCCACAGTCTTTGCTAATGCTGACCTCAGCTGCTGGACCTGCACAGAGACTATGTCATTGTGTCTTGTCCAGATTTAGAGCTAAAGCTACACCCCCACCCTCCGCCCCAGATCTGGATCCACAGCCTCTCACCCAGCCAATGCCCTAGAACCCCCCCACCACAGGTGGAGCTCTTTCCCCACCAAAGCCAGTTTGTAAAGTCTGGAAGAGGTTGTGGCTTCCTTAAATGTGCAGACATCAACACAAGGCTATAAGGAAAATGAACTATCAAGGAAACATGACATTATGAAAGGAACACAAAAATTTCTCAATAACCAACCACAAAAAAATGGAAATCTATGAATCTATGATAATGTAATAATTGTTTTGAGGAAGATTAGCAAGTCATAGAAAATACATATAAATAACTCAGTAAAATCAGGAAAGCAACAAATGAATAATAATAAAGGTAATAAAGGATGAACAGAAGAACAAAATAGAGATGAGACATGTAAAAAACAAATGGTAATGTCATAGCTCTAAATATAAACATAAATAATTACATCAAATATAAATAGATTAAATACTCCAATCAAAAGGCAAAAATTGTCTCAGACTGAAAAAAAAAAAAAACAACAAGATCCAACCTCATTCTGGGTACAAAACATGCGCTCTAAATTCAGAGCAACATTAAGGGTTCTTAGGTGGATCAGTGGCTTGAGCATCTAACTTCTTATTTTAGCTCAAGTCATGATCTCAGGGTCATGACATCTAGCCCTGCATTGGGCTCCAGGCTCCATGCTCAGTGTAGAGTCTGCTTGAGCTTCTCTCCTCCCTTTGCCCCTCCCATCTCCCCCCTAAAATAAACACATAAAATCTTTAAAAATAAATAAATAAATTCAGACCAACTTTGAAGCTAGATCAACAAATAAAGTAAAAGATAGAAAGTCTATATGATGCTAACAATAAATATAAATGGAGTGTCTATATTAATATCAGACAAAATAGACTTTAAGATGAGCTATCACTGAGAAAAGAGAATTATTTCATAGTAACAAAAGTTCAATAAAACTATATATATATATATATACTATACATAGTAATAAACTATAAATGTGCATGCCCTTAAACAACAACAAAATCCCTAAAGCAGGTGAAGTAAAAACTGACAGAATTAAAAAGTGTAGTTTAGGGACACCTGGGTAACTCAATTGGTTCGTGATTTCTGCTTGGGTCATGATCTCAGGGTCCTGGGATCAAGCTCAGCATCAGACTCTGTGCTCAGTGGAGAGTCTGTTCGAAGATTCTCTCTCTCCCTCTCTCCCCACCCCTCCCCTCAGTCACATGTTCTCTCTCTCTGTCTCTCAAATAAATAAATAAATCTTAAAGAAGATGTAGTTTATAATCCAAAAATTATTGTCGGGATTTTGATAGTCTCCTTTCAGGAACTGATAGAATAAGTAGAAAAAAAAATCAGTAAGTTTGAAGATCTGAGAAATGCTAACAACTAACTCAATTTAACTGACATATAAACACTCCATCCAGCAACATCAGAATACCCATTCTTTTCAAGTCTATATGGGACATTTACCAGGATAGACCCTATGCTTGGCCTTAAAAGAAGCCCCCAAAACTATGAAAAGAATGAAATTATTCAAGTACATTCTCCAACTGCAAAGGATATTACATTAGAAATCAATAATAGAAATAAATCTGGTAAATCTCCAAATATGTGGAAATTGAACAGCACATTTCTAAATAACCTCAAAAAAGAGAAATTAGAAGGGAAATTAGGAAATATCTTAACCTGAATCAAAATTTTTAGAGAGCACATCAAAATTTATGGCAGCAAAAAAATAGTACTTCGAGAGTAATTTATAGCTTTAAATGTCAGCATAAGAAAATAATAAAAGAAATACCTAAAATCAATGAATAAGAAGAGCAAATCAAATGTGATGTAAGTAGAAGAAAGGAAATAATAGAGTAGGGATCAAAGAAACAGAAGGCAAACAAACCAACAAAAAGAGAAAATCAATGAAACCAAAAGACAGTTTTGATAAACCTTTAGCTAAACCAATCAATAAAGAAAAAAGAAGACCCCATTTTCAACACAGAATCTCCAGAAGATTCAGGAATTTAAAAGGAGGATAAAAGGAAGCTAAAAACAGATTAATTGATGAAAGTTTATTTAAAAAGCAGTTAGAGTCCACCCCATTGCTTTTTTTTTTTTTTTTTTTTTTTTGAGAGAGAGGCAGTGAGAGAGAGCATGAGCGAGGAGAAGGTCAGAGGGAGAAGCGGACTCCCCATGGAGCCGGGAGCCCGATGCGGGACTCGATCCCGGGATCCCGGGATCACGATCCGAGCCGAAAGCAGTCGTCCAACCAACTGAGCCACCCAGGCGTCCCCACCCCATTGCTTTTTGACTCCTACTCAGCACACACTGGCATTTGCCCCCTCCTCACCCCAGCAGAAGCCTGGAGGTTTACTCCCGGTCGAAGTTACAACAGAGGAACTCTGTACTGGGAGACTCCAGGCACAACTGAAGACACAGCTACATACTAATCTCAGAGGGAGTAAGTGAAATTTGTTTACTGAAGATTGAGAACTGCCAACCTCAGCTTTCTTTCCAACTCTGTATCCAAAGCACAGGCATCCAGGCCTGTGCTTCCAAGCTGTAGAGTAGAAAGGTCTTCTTTGGGCACTCTGACTAGCCCAGAGTCTAAAGATGCTAGCATGAGAGTTTCTATGGGAAAAGCTCACATGGTATCACTCTCTAAGAAGAACAGTTGACAGTCCCCACCTGTGGGCTCAGAGTTTCCAAAAAGAGTTTTGAGTACACCAGTCTGAAATATGAGCAACCAGTCAGGAATAAGTATTTTTTGAAAAAGCCTCTACTACATCAGGCTGAGGCAAAACAAACAGGAGGGGGAAAAAACAACTCAGAGAAAACAAAACCTATACAGGAAAGGACAACTTCAAAAAGACTATTACTGATATTCTTAGAGAGTCAGCAGATAATATTGAACCACAAAATAAGAAAAACAGGATGTTTAAGAAAGAAGAAACAGAAACTTTAAAAATAAAAAGAGTCTTAGGGATCAACAAGAAATGGAAGGGCTGAAAAATAAAGCTGAAGAAATCTCAAAGAAATAGAGAAAAAGAGAAAGGAGATAGAGAAAAGAAATGAAAATTAACCAACAAGAAGGTCCAAACTTTAAATAAAATGAGAACAAAAACCTCACAGAGATAGAAAAATAAAAAAGAAAGGAGGAAATTAACCAAGAACTAGTTAAAGGAAAATGTCTGAGTTGAAAGATGTTAAGTTTCCAGATTGAAAAGCCCCACTGCATGGTCAGCACAATGGATAAAGATTAACCTACACCAAGGCACTATAGCATAAAATCTCAGATCAATGAAGTAAAAGGAATATCTATGCATTTCCAGAGTGAACAGAGGACCAATGGCCAAAACAGCTTCAGACTCTTCAAAGGAATGCTAGAAACTAGAAAGTGCTGTAATAGTGTCTTCAAAGTTCTAAGGGAAACTTATTTCCAACTTAGAATTCTGTCTTAAGCCAAACTATTAATTATGGTGAGAGTAGACTAAAGACATTTTAGGGTCATGCAACATCTTAAAATATTGATTTTTAAGAGAGGTACAGCTGTGAAGCATGCTTAGGAAACAACCCATACACTTTGGAGCAGGTCAGACTCTCTGGGGGATGTCTTCAGTAAGACAATATTACCACATTGCTTGTTGTATCTGGATGCTTTGAGAAGAGATTTACACAACCAGGGACAACTGGTTTGGGTCAAATGGTTGAATTAGCGATAAACACATAGATAATTAAGCAAATGAAAAATCAAGTCAATTATATCAAGGGAAAACTTAATTTGTGTTTGAAAAAATAAACATAGTATATGATATCTTTCAGCTGTATTCGATTTCATAATCATAATACAAACAATGAACATTTATCTAATAAAAATTATTATATACCTATATAGGAAAGATAAGTAGGGTGTCTCAAAGAGGCTGAAAAAGAGCTAAATTTATTTTATAGTAAGAAATAAAAAGATCTTGTCAAAGCTGAAAAATCAAGAAATAGCAATCTAAGTGTGTTATTTGGCAAAATGGAGGTAAATGTCACAAGTATCAGTTGGAAAAGCTAAGGCTCTGGGAAGCAGAAAAGGGCAAGAAGTTGGCAAAGGCAAAAAAAAGCCCTTTGTTTTCATAGCAAGCCTCTTTGAGTCTTGAAATCACATGCATGTATGATGTTGATAGACCCTAAAACTAGATCTTTTTAAAAGAATAAGAATCAAAAGAGAGAAGAGGATGACCCAGGATATGGGAAGGAAACATTCTCTGCCCACAGGTGGAATAGCACCCAGATACAAAGGAGATTCTGGGACTGTAGCTCTGAGAAAAACCTCAGAGTGCTGGATGGAAGAGACACGAAGGAAATGTGGTTTCTTTGTTTGTTTGCTGGTTTATTGGTTTAAAGATTTATTTATTTGAGATAGAGAGTGTGGGCACATGTGCTTGCACGAGTTGGGGGAGGCACAGAGGGAGAAGGAGAGAAATCCTCAAGCAGACTCCTCCCCTCACTGAGTGGGGACCCCAAAGCAGGGACTGGTCCATGACCCTGAGATCATGACCTGAACCTGAATCAAGAGTCCAAAGCTCAATGAACTGAGCCACCCAGGTGCCCTGTAAATGTGTTTTTTTAGCAGCCATCCCAAAGTTTACCAGAATTGTCCCTAATCCTTGGGAACTCCAATAGGAAATGGACTTGTTTTTTCAGAAATAGCTCAGTTCAAAACTGGAGCGGGTACAGGGCGTATCATAAATATCATCACCCCTTGGGCCCTAGAGGAGATGCCTGCGAAAAAAGGGTCAGGAGAGCACAGACCAATGTTTTTTTATTCTGACCCAGAGTTTACATTACAGCTCAGTATACACGTAAATTACTAAATGCCGAGTTTCACCAAAAAATACTTCTTATTTTTGATATTTTCTATTCTATTTTATCTTACTGTATTCTATTTTTATCTCTTCTCCTTTCTTCTGTGTGCTTTATTCTTTTTCTGTTCTATTTCTGTTCTTTATTTTTATTTTTTTTTAAGATTTTAAACATTTATTTGACAGAAAGAAAGTGAGAAAGAGTACAAGCAAGGAGAGCGGCAGACAGAGGGAGCAGCAGGCTCCCCGCTGAGCAGGGAGCCTGATGCAGGGCTTGATCCCAGGACCCCAGAAACATGACCTGAGCTGAAGGCAGATGCTTAACCAGCTGAGCCACCCAGGGGTCCCTATTTCACTTTTTTAAATACTGGTTTTGATGTACTAAATTGATTTTGACCACCATTCAGGCAACAAGCCCCACAGAGTCAAAAACATGACATAAAGCCCCTCAAAGAGACTTTTGGGAGCCTAGGAAGCAACTGGATCAAGAGTGCCTAGCACAGGCTTGACCAATGCACAGCTTGAAGGTGAAATCCCCAGTTTTATAGACTCACTGTCTGGGAGAATCTAGCGTGTCACCTAATTGCCCCCAGCATCAACTCTGCCATCTCTAAAACTAAAAGAACAAAACCCAACCCTGAGGGTTCTTGAGTACCAGATATGCAAAGTGCCTAGCCCTCACAAGGCACTCAGAAAATGTTCATTATCTTTTCTTTTAATCAAAGGCACAATGCCTCAAGAATGTGGGTCCTTACAGGTGAGTCTCATGGATCCCTAAAATAGCTTAGTGGCTAAGATCTTGGAGTCTGGAACAGGGCTATCTGGGTCTAATCCTGCCATAGATACTTAAGAGCCCCGAGAACTTGGGCAAGTGTCTAACCTAGCGGGGGAGGGGGTTGGTTTCTTTGCCTTAAAATGCCTTAGGGTCTCTTAAGGTTTTGTGAGGATTCAGTGAGCTGACAGTACAAAGCATTTAGAAAGATTCATGACATACAGATCCCGTACAGACAATGACCATCATCACTGTAATGAGACATAAATCCCATGTAGACATTTATCATCTCCATGGTAGCAACACTTGAAGGCTGCGTAGAATCTTACCATCATTGCTGTAATTGTGCCGGTGGATTCATGCAACAAGTGACATTGAGAGCGGATCCAAGTTTTCCCAGGGAGGGCAGGGAGCACTCAACGTCTGGCACGTCCATGTTGGCATAGCTGCACTGACAGTTTGCAGCCAAACTCTATATTGACTTGTCGGTGTTAAATCTTTTAAAAGCAGTGTACTTGTACTATTTGCTCAGAATGGCCTCTTAACACCCTCAGACTGCCTCTCCCTGCTACAGAGGAGAGAGCTGCACATGAGGTAAAACCTAATTTGGAGTAAATGCAAAAACAAGGCTGGGCAGAGCCTTGATGTGGTTGTTTAGGATTTCAGGGTGCTCAGAATGTCCTAGGATCTGAACTGTAGTATGAATTTGTGCAGTTGGCCCACTCACGCATCAGAACCAGGCAAGAAATGAGTGGCAGGTATAGAGTACATACAAGACACTCATCAAAGTTTTCTGCTAGGGAGAATTGAGAAGGGTTTGGAGAAAAATTTGCACTTATAAGTTTCTCACACCGAAAGAGAGGGGTGAGGACTCCCATCGTTGCCGGACTGCCAGGACTGGGCAGCTGAGAGAGTTGGAAAATGTCATAAGATCTGCTTCCCCCTTTCCATAAAACTCAGATTTTCAGGGATCCTCTCCTCTCCCTTTCAAGTCCAAGTGATCTGAGGAAATCTGGCCTCAAACTACCCGGGTACAGATCAATATATCCCATCCCTGAGGCCGTAGCTGGAAATCGTTCTAAGTGGTTCCAACCAGGGTGAATAACAGAGCTCATGTCTGGAATTATAAGATAGGAGAGCATGATTTGAACTTCCTACTTTCTCTAGTTACCCCTCTCTCTGCAATGTAGTCTGGGAGCTCCTGGTAGCTACCCTAGGATCATAGAGAAGCAGGATTAGGGCAAAAGCAACACTGCAACTGGAAGAACAGAAAAGTGTGAAGGAACCAGTCCTTTGCAATGTTGTTGGCTTGTTGGGTTAAATGAAGCCTGGAGTCTGTCCTACTTGTAGACTTTCCAGTTTTGTGAGATTGTAAATTTCCTCCAGTTGAGTTTTCAGTTATTTTCCGCAGGAAGTCTTGACTAAAAAACAAAACAAACTGAACAGGGATTGCTGGGGGGACCGGGGTGGATGCAGGATAAAGATGACTGGCAAATGTTCAAGTCTTCATGTGATATTGTGAAATATATATTTATTTGGTCTTCATCCCAGTTTTTGTCACAGGGCTCCTAAAATCTTTAAACTTTCTTAAGTTGGGCCATGACAAAGTTGTCTTTTGTTATGTTAATAAGGTGGCTTTTAGAAAGCCCCTAGATAACCTAAGGGTGGGGTCTGGTTGCCGAGGAAACCAACCACATGATTACAGTGTTGGAACTTCCAGCCACACCACCCAAACTATGGGACATGGAGAGGGGCTGAAGATTGAGTTCAATCACCAATGGCCAGCAATGTAATCAATCATGCCTGTGTAAAGATGCCTCCTTTAAAAAACAAAAGGACGTGCTTCTGAGTTCTTCTCCCATAAATGAACATGTGGAGATTTGAGGAGAGTATGGCATTAGGGACGGTATGGAAGCTCCAACCCCTTTCACCATATTTGACCCTGTGCATCTCTTCCATCTGGCTATTCCTGAGTTCCTGCTGGTGATTTCTGAAAACTTCCTCAAGTCTGTGTATTCTGTATATCTCAGAAGTCTGTGGATGGAGTTAGTTCTAGGCTGAATTATGCCTCCCTCTAAATTTATATGTTGAAACCCAAATATCTAGCACCTCAGAATGTGACTGTGTTTGGGATAGGGCCTTTAAAGAAGTGATTAAGATGAGGCCATTGAGGTGGGCCCTAATCCAATCTGACTGGCATCCTTATAAGAAATGGAAATTGGAACACACAGGGGTACCTGGGTGGCTCAGCTGGTTGCGTGTCTGACTGTTGATTTTGGCTCAGGTCGTGATCTCAGGGTCCTGGGATTGAGCCCCCACTGGGCTCCGTGTCCAACTGGGAATCTATTGGAGATTCTCTCTCTCCCTCTCTGTCTGCCCCTCCCCACTTGCACATGCTTGTGCTCTCTCTCTCTCTCTCTCTCAAATAAATAAATAAACTTAAAAAATTTTTGAACACACAAAAGAGACACAGGACATGCAAATGAACAAAGGAAAGGCCATGTGAAGACACAGGATAAAGGAGGCCATCTGCAAGTGAAAGAGAGAGGCCTTGAAACAAAAACCTGCAAACACCTTAAGCTTGGACTTCCAGCCTCCAGAACTATGAGATAAATGTCTGTTGTATAAACCATCCAGCTTGTGGTGTTTTGTTATGGCAGCCCTAGCTAACCAATACAAAGTTCCATAACACTCAACTCTGGATGGACCCCCACAGGCTAAATGCTGCTGAAGTGTTCATTTCAGTTGACTACTACTATTCCCTAAGACAGTAGAAAAAAATTGGGGGGCAATCTATGGAAGATTGTAGAAGTTGTTATTTTTGTTTTGCTTTGGTTTTTGTTTTGTTCTGTTGGATTTTTCCATCTCCCTTTCAAAATTTCCCATCCCTCTATTTCTGGTAGGAGACATGCTCCTTGGTCTCAGAGAAGGGCAATGACCCAGGGCCTGACCAGCAATAATACCCTACTTCTCTGACAACAAGGATTGGTTTTAGACCCCAGCCTGGCCAACAAGAGCCCCTTGATTGCTGTAGAGATGACAGTAATGACAGCTAACTTTGACTGCTCCTTACTATGTCCACCCCCTGTTTTAAGCCCTTTATGGGTATTATCTCCTTTAGTTCTCAAATAACTCTATAGAATGGTTTCTTTCACTATTCCCTGAGAAGTTAAGTGACTTACCCAAAGACACAAGATCAGCAAAAGGATGAGCTGAATAGATACCCAGAGTCTGGCTCTAGCACCCATGCTGTCTGCAGGGGTCAGTAAGCTAGAGACACTGGGTGCGTGTTTTCCCCACCAGGCAGGGGACGAAGAAGCTTGGTCATTCAGTGTGATCGTGCCCAAAGGATGAGGCAACAGAGACACTGTTCTTGAAAATCACCCTATATGGGGTAACACTGTTGTCCTCTACTCTCCACTGGCCTCCTTTGGCAGCACAGAGATGGCGCTGGCCCCTGAGTCCCATCTCAGTTCCTGAGCATGAACTGTTCTCTGCTAGACCCTTGGGCAGGTCAGAGCTCACCTGCCCTGTTGCAAAGATCCCAGGCCTTGTCCTGTGGGTGAGGTAAAGATTCCAACTTGGCCAAGAGCCCCAGGTCTCTTCCTAATGAACCATCCTGCCCCTCAGTTGTAAATAGAGATGCCCATATCTACTGAGCAAATGTATTATGGGGTTTAGAAATAATTAACAGAGAAGAGGATCTCATATTGGGCAAGGAACAGAAGTTCATTGGGCACCCCTATCACTTTAGTATAATTTGGAAACAATGGAGATTATTATCTGTAGAGTTGCTAAAATGTTTCCTTATTCCAGAGTTAACCCAAACCTATAATTTCCATGCCTGATGCAAGGATGAGAGCTGCCACGTGGGGTCTTTGGGGCACCCCTTTACCAAGAGCCAACAGCCTTTTTATCTTCTAAAGTTCTCTGAGGGAAAGGGGCCTACCCCTGCTCTGGAAAGCTCCTCACACAGAGATCCTAAGGCCTCAGAGGGTACTGAACTGCTCAAATCCAGGCCCCGACCTAAAACTTTCTAACAACTTCATCAGTAATGCCTTTGGACTGTGACGTTGTTCCTTTGCTCCTACACGAACCCTCCCCCACCCCACCCCCCCAAAAAAAAGAGAGGGGGAAAAGTACCCTACCAGAGAAAAGATGCCCAATGTCACTGATCTTCAGCAAAAAAGATTCTGTGACTGCTTTCCTACTAGTCTGCTAACTGGGCCCATGGGCCCAGGATGTAACAGGTGTGGATTTTATGCTGAGAAGTGAGAACAGCCCCAGAACACCTACAGAAGAAGTCTGGGGCCAGCACGGATGCCCAAAGGAGAGGGGACCAGTGAGAGGACATTTGAAAGGGGATGGAATAGGTGGAAAATATGTAAAGAGCCCCAGAAACCTGCACCCACACTTCTGCTAGCCCTTCACCATGTGTGAGCCCTCAGAATCTGCTCTGCATCTCCACACCACACTCTGAAATAGGATACTTGACTGCTTTCATCTTATCCCCACTTGGATATCAACTTAGGATCTTAACATGTCCATGACCAATCTCTCAATTTTCCCTCTCAGACCAACTTCTCCCATTCAGTGCATCGATAATGTCATTGACTCTATTACTCAATCTAAAATACCTACTAGTCATCTCAGTCCCAATCAGCAAATCCTATGGGTCCTATCTTCAGTGTGATCTAAAATCTGCCCATTTATCTCCACCCTCATGGCTATCACTCCAACACAAGGTATCAGTGGCCTTCTCTGGCACTTTTAACTCCTCTCTTCCCAGGGTTCTCTTTTGAGCCACCACTTTATTTTCCTGATGGAATTTATCGATAGCTCACATTGCCTTGTTCCTTGGTTTATTTGGTTGCTACTGCCTGTCTTCACTCACTAGAGTACAGTGAGGCCCACAAGAAGGGCCTTACCTTCTCATCCATCACTGTATCCATAGCCTTTTGAACAGTCCTTAGCACATTGAAGGTGCTTGATCACAGTTATTGAGTAGCTGAAGGAATCCTCTTCTAGATCTTACCATCCCCATTTTACAGGGTTAAGAGAAGGAAAGAGATCTGCTCAAGACAGCAAGCTGGCAAGCAGTAACACCAGGACTGGATTCCAGCTCTCCTGACCCACGGTCCAGTCCTCTTTTCTTTCAAACACTTGGCTGCTTAGAAAACTCTTCCCAGACTTCCATTCCACAATCCCACTAATGACTGGTTTGAGTTGAGAGCAGATGTTCCAGGAGCTTCAAACCCTGAAGGCTGAGCTGCCACAAATCAGACTTTCTCGGTAGTTTAAAGAGAGGTCAGCAACGTCTACAGCTTGGCAACTCTTGGCCCTCCCCAAACCACCCCCCAAGGGACCCCAGGCCTGCTGGGGGCCTGCTGATGATGAGTCATGGCTGAGTCAGCGGAAGCTGTTTCAGGGATGTGTGCCCAGGAGGGTCCTGTCCTCTCACAGGGCAGTAAGCAGAAGCTGAGACCGAGACCGGCAGCTCAGTGGAACACAGACCAAGCCTTAGACAAGCCAGCTCTGGGACTGAGGCTGGGAAGACTCAGTGGCTCCAGAGGTTGGAATCTGGAGAATTCTCCCCATTGAAGTGGAAGAGGCCCCCACACAACTTCGGAAACTTCTAACTCACTGAGATCAGGCCCCAAATAACTCCCACCACTATCTGAAATACTTTAACTTCTCATTTACAGGTAGCCTTACGACTTTGTTCCAGAAGGGGTTGCAGTCTAACTAAAAAGATACACATCAACAATACACTAAAACATATTAAAAGTATATGGAGAAAGAATAAGTCAAAGGAGAGAATGAGTAGAAAAGTAAGATGGAGCCAGGAATGAGGACAGTAGCCCCAAAGCCTGCTATGAAGTCCTCTCCACTTGCTAAGGAGGGCCACATACTTGGCCTCAAGTTTTCTAGAACCCAGAGTGAATAACATAGCACCACACCTCAAGAATCACAATGTCCAAAAGAGAAAACCAAGCCAGGTGCTCAAAAAACTCAGTTCCTCTGAGGCTGAGGTCACAAAAAAGTACATCCAATGCTCTAGAGTTGTCTGAGTTGTCCGGTGGGTCCTCTTGGGTTGGGTCCTCTTGGGTTGGGGCGTTATATCATGTAGCACATAACTCCTTAGGGCTACTCATAAAAGCTCAGGGATGAAGCTGTTTTCTGTTGTGCACCATGTTCGGTTCAGGTCACACCAAAGGGTGGCAAGGCCTGAGGAAAAGAAAACAGGCCGAGGAATCAACAGAACCCCATCTGAAGCCCATGTCAGCCTTGGGTTCTAGATGAGACAGACCATGGACAAATCATATTAACTCTCTGGACTTCAATTCCTCATTTACAAAAAGAAGAAAAAAATGATCCTGACAGAATTTCTGTGAGGATTAGCAAACTAATATTAGCACTATTATGGACTAAATGTTTGTGTTCCCACCAATTTAAATTCATATGTTGAAGTCCTAACTGCCAATGTGACAGTACTAGGAGATGAGACCTTCGGGAGAGGCTTGGTCATGAGGGTGGAAACCTCTTGAATGGAATTAGTGCCCTTATAAGAAGAAACATAAGAGAGATTATTTCACTCTCCATCATGTAAAGGACACCATGAGAAGGTGATCATCTGCAAACCAGGAAGAGGGCTCTCAACAGATACCAGGTCTATCATACTTTGTCCTTGGACTTCCTGTGAGAACCATGAGAAATAAATGTTTACTATTAAACCATCCAATCTATAGTATTCTGTTACAGCAGCCCGGAATGACTGAGACAGATACCTGTATATAATAAAGCTATAATTAAAACAGTGTGACATTAATTGATTCAGGAGTAGACACCTTGATCAGGAGAACTGACTAGAATGAGCTATGTATATATGAACATAAAATATACTAAAATGCTGACATTTTGAACCAGTGGGAAAAGGATAAGTGATTTAATAAATGGTGTTAGAGTATTTGGACATCCAGGTACGGGGGAAAATCATATGCTCGATCTCAGCGGGAACCAGAGAAACAAAAACTAACTGCAAGCTAATGTTCTCCCACATCACACAAAAACATCAGACCATAGCAGGGGTTGGCTTGGTTAATGGGTAAATGGGTCCTAGCAGTTGGGGTGTAAGTAGTTACATCTCTATATGGAGAGGAATCTGTCAGTATCTAAGAAAAGGGAAAAGGCCTAGTCACCCACAATGTCACCCCCAGCGACCTACGTTGGGGCAGCCCATGTAGATGAGGATGATACTGTACTTTTTCATGGGGAACAATGGGAATATCCATCAGGAAGGGAATGGATCCAAGTGGCTCAGATTCATGTGTATCATCACCAAACCCTGCTGGGGAGGCAAAGGGCAAATTGCAGAACAATACATATAGGATGATGCCATTGGGGACGAAACAAACAAAATGAAACTGTGTGTGTGCACTTTGTGTATGTATGAGTACGGAAGTAAAATCATGAATAAGGAAAATGTACTCCCAGCTCATGGCAGTGGTTATTTCTGGGAGGAGGGGAGAGAAATAGTCCTGGGGAGGGGCAAGTGGCAGAGGCTAGTCAAAAGGGACTCAGCCTTACCTGTAATGTTCTAATTTTTTCAAAGAATCGATCTACTTACAACCAGTGTACTTGTTAAGATACTATATACTATGAAAATGTAGAAGCAAATATGCTGAAATAGTAATAATAATTATGAGTGGTGGAAATACATATGATTGTTTTTTTCTTTTTGAACGTCTTGATTTCCTTATTTCTAACGTTTCCTACATCTGCAGAGAAATGGGGTCAAAACTAAAACCAAAGTCTCCAAAACCTCTGTCCCTGGACTACCCCGGGAATGGGGGTCTCTGTGGTGACCCCAGCAGGTCGGGGTCTGGCAGGGCTGGGTCCAGAGTCAGCAGCAGAAAGACCCAGGCTGCCTTGGCCTTTGGGCCTCACTTATTCACCCCTCAGGCCTCTCAAGAAGCCAAACACCACTGTTTTGCCCTTATTACACCGTCCAACCTAGGCTGTTTCTTTCCCACCAACTCTGGCCTGGCCTCAGTCCTAGCCACACTCCAGCCCCAAATAGTCTCCCAAACACATGGGAATGTTTCTGGCCTACACAGGACCTAAAGCCTGAGGGGGCCTAAAGTCCCACTCCCTGGCTCAAAGCCATGAGGAGGGACAACCACCACAGGAACAAATTCGAGGCCTGAAACATACTGGGGCCACTTTTCCTTGCTCTGCCCCTGGTTGGCTCACGAACAGTCAGATACCCAGGTGCAAATACCTCAGCTGCCTGGGCCTGGGGGAAAGGTGAGGCAAGCTGTGGAATTTTCCCAGGTGGTGACTCCTGAATGGAAAACACTGCTAGGCGCCTTGCTCGTGAGCTCAAGTCTGGAGGGGAAGGAAGTCCCAGACTAGCTACAGGACTAGAGAAGGGACAGCTTCCCTTCACTTTGGGAAGTGACCTCTCTTTAGCCTGAGCCTCTCTGTCTGCTGATTTCCTGGAAAAGGAAATGAAATCATCTACTACTCCCTTGTAGCTCCTTAGGAAAGAGGAATAATCGCACTGGTCCATTAATAACAGGGAAGAGTCCCCTCCCTGTCTTTCCCTAAGTCAGAGTGGGTGAGGCCAGTGGTGGCCAGTCCCAGCAAGCTCATTGCTAGGTGGGAGAGGACAAATGGCCTAGTCCTCAAACCACCCATCCCATTGCCAGCTGCCCATCTAGAACATTCTTGGCATCCCTGACATAGCTCATTTCCTTCCTGTTCCTTCTTTAGCAGAGGAGACTAAGCACAAGGCTTTATAAGAACACATGTTCATTCATTCATTCATTCATTCACTCATTTGTTCACTTACACAAGCATCACTGATTGGGTGCCCACCAGAGGCCAGCCTGGTCCCAGGCACTGGGAACAGAATTAAGACACCATCTTTCACCTCACAGGGTGTGGGATCTATGGGAGACACAAACCTCAGGGTGAAGTGTTAGAGTAGCTGTCTGCCTCAGGTGACAGGGAAGCACAGACGAGGGGCAGCAGTTCTGGTTAAAGGAGCGGATATTGGTGGTAGGGAAGAGGGAAACAGAATTAATACATTTAGAGAGCGACTGGAGAACCTATGTATTTTAGGATCTACAAATAGGTACCCCTGACCAGATTTATTAAACAAACATCTCTATTCCCTTCTAACACTTAAGGTAAATCACACAAGTGCAAATAGCCTAGAACCTCATAGTTTGCAAATACGGGATATATTTGCATGAGCATGTTTGTATGTGAGTGGGTTTTAAAAGTCTAATGGTTTTTGGAAGGGGAGGTGAACCATGAGAGACTATGGACTCTGAAAAACAATCTGAGGGTTTTGAAGTGGCGGGGTGGGAGGTTGGGGGAACCAGGTGGTGGGTATTAGGGCACGGATTGCATGGAGCACTGGGTGTGGTGCAAAAACAATGAATACTGTTACGCTGAAAAGAAATAAAAAAAAAAACAAGCAATAAAAAAAAGTCTAATGGTTTTTCTGATGGCAAGAAGTCTTTTGTAAAGATGTAGTTCAGAAGTATGATGATGTTTAAAGTTTGGGTCTTATTTTAAACTTGGCCTCTGACTTCTTCCTTTTGGGTTCCATCTGATTTCTTTTAATCTCTGAGATTGCACAGGCCTGAGTCTTTTGCACAGCTGGACTTCAGGGTAAGAAAGGCCAGTGGGGGAGGGCAGGTTGGGGGGTTGTTGAGAGGATTTTATATAGTAGCTCTAAGCTGCTCTCCTCTCCCTGCTGCCAACAGGTCGTCTGCCCCACCCCACTGGTAAAATTCTGAGAGAACCCAACCTCTTCAGTGCCATGAGCCCAGACATGCAAGGATGCAGAAATGTCCATGTGGGGAATTAGCTCTTGAAATGGAGGTCAGGTTCAAAGGGAACAGAGTGGGTCCTACAGACAGAAGGCATGGTGAGGCTGTCTTGAGGTGGGGGTATACTGTGGCTAAGGCTTAGCTGTACAACCCTTAGTCCCGGACTGACTCAGCCCTTCCTACAACAGACCACCTGGGGCCTACATGGAGCAAGACCTTCATCAGAGGGGTAGGAGGAAGAGTCAGGTTATTAGTTCATTCTGGCTGTGTTGTGTTCACTTGCAGAGGCTCCTGACTCCAAGAGCCCAGGCCACTGAGGAAGAATGTATCCCACCGTCTTAGTTTTTTGGGCTGCTCTAAGAAAATATCACAAGGTGGGTGGCTTCTTAACAACAGAAATACATTTCTCACGGTTTTGGAGGCTGGGAGTCCAAGATCAAGGCAACCATAGATTGGGGGTCCTGGTACGAACCACTTCCTGGTTCGTAGCTGACTGTCTTCTCACTGTGTCCTCACAGGACAAATAGGAAGAGGGAGCTCTCTGGGGTCTCTTTATAACGGTACTAATCTCATTCATGAGGGCTGAACTCTTATGACCTGATTACCTCCCAAGGCCCAACCTTCTAATACCATCACATTGTGGGTCCAGTGCCAATATATGAATTTTGTGGGGACACATGCAGACCCTATCACCTTTTCTTTTCTTCCTTTCTCCTTCTCTTTCTCCTTCTTCTTCTTCCCCTTTCCCTCCCTTTCTCCTTCTCCCTCTCTCTCTCCCTTTTTCTCCTCCCCCCCTCCCTCCCTCCATTCCCCTCTCCCCGACTCTATTTCTCTCTCTCTTACTCTCTCCTTCCTTCTTAGAGGCTTATGACATCATCACAGACAACCATTTTCAACAAGAGGTAATTCTGTTTGCTAAACATTTTGAGCTGATCTTGAAACATGAGCCTGAAAGTGATTTGTCAGGGGGATCCTGAAGAAGTAATTTCTCTGTGTTCAGCAATCTGTCAATCGCACCTTTGTTTCTCCCAGCCCGGAGTTCAGTAAGGAAGCCCATCTCTGTGTGCCTGCCTCTATTCCCTCTCTCTGTCTCCCATCCGGTTCTCTCTGTGAACCAGGAACAGTCCTGGTCATGAGATGCTAGTTGGTAGAATGACAGCTGACCCTGCTGAGGTGGCTTGCCTCATCTCCCACCAGAAGGTGTTCTGAGTCTGGGCGTGGCCCAGCCAGGAGGCATGTTTGCCTGCCCTGTGCTTCATCCTGTTTTCCTGATGTCAGATTCCAAACAGAGCTACCTCATGTTCAAAGAAGACAAACAAGGCAGCTAAGATATTTGGGAGGACTGCCAGCTTGATTGCTTAACATTTGCTCACGCTGTGCGTTAGACTAGAAAGAGCAACAGGCACGCCTCATTTCAGCTAGTACAAGATCGAAGTATCAGTTGGCGCACAGACAACAGAAGAGACATTGTTTCTTGGGTGATTACTCTCTGCCAAACATTATGGCAGACATTTGATAGGTATTAAGTCTAATCTTTGAGATAACCCACGGTGGAAGATACTGGTACCCTCAATGTTAGAGGAGGAACTGAGCCTCTGAAGGGTTAAATATTGGCCCTAAGCAGACCAACAACAAGTGACAGAGCCAGGACGAGGACCAGGGTCCCCAAAGCCTGAACCATGCACCACAATATACCTCCTTTCAACCTCACCAGTCAGGATGGGGCAGAAAAGAAGGCATATATCCCACTTGCTTTAGCACCTGTGGGGGCAGTTGGTTTGAGCTGATGTTAGGAAAGCAGTTACTTATAAGGGGGTTTATGTCTCCAGGTAAGGAGTTCCGTCCTCTGGCTAGAATTCCCAGAAAGGGGCTGAATATGAAGATCCACAGACCAACTTTCCCTAGAATCCCTCCCCAGTGCTCTGTGACCAATGACCAGCACTCTGTTCCCTTCCGTGAGCAGCTCTGGATCTGCCTGGAAAGCCCATGCATATGGTCTAGGTTTTCTTCATGACAGAATGTTTAAGTCCAACCTGTCATCTGAGGGCAACAATGTCTCCTCCTGACACGCACTCCTGGCTGCTGGTACCATCACACATTGGCTGGTGGAAATGAAAAGAATGAAGTCATTAGGAATAGCTGTTGGCTTGGCCACTAGGCGCACCGTTCAGTTTATGAAGCAGCCGGGTATCCATGTGCTCCCTTCCTGAGGGGACAGAGTCCTATGGTAGGTCCTAGACATCTTCATTCTGCCCGTGGCTCTGTGACCACCTCATCACCCACCCAGTCCCCCACCAGTTTAAAGCAGGGCAGAGAACAAGCAGACTCTCCTCTAGGATACGGAGACGCGGCTGTTCATGAGTGCCTCACCTGCTAACTCTGGTCCCGGCCTTTGTCTAGCTGGTTTGGACCCCTTGCTGGCCCAGACATGGGGTATCTGCCAGACCCTCCCGCTTTGCAGTTTCTGGCCCTGCCCCCTGCCACTGCCCAGCATGACAGATGGTGGGGAGTATCATGGAATCGTGGGTCCGAAGACGCCAGAGCTTGAAGCCCTCATTTTGGTGAGAAGGAAACCATCCAAGGCAGGGGGTGGGGGTAAAGTAATTTGACAAATGTCTACATGGTTACAAATCCAACACCGAAGTCTGAATCTCCTGGTTCCTATCCAGAGTTCTTTCCATCATTCAAAGGAACCAGGCTCGTTGGGGGAGATAATACTTAGAAGAATCTAGAAGGCTTTCCCTTGCCCATCAGGGCTGCTTCACTGGCTTCATTAGTGGAGTCATTTCTGGTTTCCTTCAAATGCTATACATGCCCAGGGTGGCTTCCTTCCCATCGTCACTAAGACGTGCCAGTGCTGGGCCTAGAAATATTCTCAGCAGCGTCTTCTAGATCATGATTCTTAGGTGTCTCCACAAGTCAAAAGGACAAACTCTGCAGAAGACACTGTGACTCCATTATGGGGAAGAGAGTGACCCAGAGAGCAGTCGCTCACGTTTGCCTGCGGCGCGCGGCATGCTGGGCGTCTCAGAGTCAACAAGCCAGCCAGCCGGCCTGTAATCGGGCCCACCACTAATGCCAGAGAGGTCCAAGGCAAATGGATAAATGGAGGCCCCCATGTCGTGTGTCTAAATATTTGAGAGTTACAAACCAGGCTAACAAACTGTTGGACAATATTTGTTCTTTCCTCCTGCCTTGACAAATACATCTTTATAACCTCAAAGGCAGATTCTAATTCTGTACCTGTGAATTCCTGGAACAAGGAAGGACAGGAGGAGGAAGGCCTCAGTCCCACCCACCACCCTCCCTTTTTCTCTTATTACATGAGGACCCTTATGCCAAAGCAGGGGGACACCCTAACCCTCTCCCACATTCCGTAGACCAGGAAAGAGGACTGCACAGGCCAAAATGAGGGCAGGAAATTCCTGGGTCCTGGATACTTACAGCTTGGAGTAGAAGGGAAGGTGTGGACCTTGAGTAGGCATGGCCACCTTACCGGAAGGAGGCCCAGAGCAAGGGTCTGTAAAGTGTGGGATCCAGGGTGCCTGGGTGGCTCAGCTAGTTAAGTGTCTGCCTTTGGCTCAGGTCATGATCCTGGAGTCCTGGGGTTGAGCCTCGCAGCGGGGTCCTGCTCAGCGGGAAGGCTGCTTCTCCCTCTCCCTCTGCTCCTCCCCAACTTATGCTCAACTCACTCTCTCTCAAATAAATAAATAAAATCTTTTTAAATACATAAATAAATAAATGGAAGTGTGGAATCCAAGGCAGGTCCTCTTCCCCATTATAAGGACAGTATTATTAAAGGATTTCCATTTTATAGATGAAGTAATTGCAGCTCAGAAAACTCAAGTGACTTTTTACAGGCATACACCAACCAGCAACCAGAAGAGCTAGGACTTGGACCTGAGTCTGCCTGCCTCCAGACACCTGCTGTCCCCCTTCACCATGCTACTTCCCCCATCACCCATCCTCACCCGGGAAATGCTGTGAGCTTCTCCCTGCCATGGGGCTGGACTTCTATGGCCTCTCACCCCCAGTAAAATGGAAACAATCTCTTTAGTGGCCACCCTGCTTCCTGTCTGACCCCCACATCCACTAGGCCTCTCTGAGATATGAAAGCCATGACACACTCCCTTCTTAACTCCCTGCCTTCTGGACCATGTCCAGGGGCCTAATGTGGGCCCATCATACCCTCTTGTAGTCTGCTCAAGTGCATTTCGGTCCTGCACACACTAGTCCCTCTTCTGCCCTCTACCTCAGGCCTCCCCCAAACCTCTCCTAACCAGCTCCCACTTATCCTCCTCATCTGGGCTTAGAGGGCACCCATTGCCTCCCTCACTCCAGTTCTAAGGTCAATGCTTTGTTAATTAACTCCCTGCACTCAGCAGCTGCAGGCATCACGCCCCAATGCCTAGCACCCGGTGACAGAGTGAGCCGCTCACAAATGCTCTTTGAACTAATGAGGTCCCTATAAGAGGGGACGCTACCCCCAACCCCGGTCTCCCTTCTGTGTTCAGCCTGAATTAACCCCTTCTGAGAGATAAGAGCAGAAGAGAGCCATTACTGTTGCGAGATCGGTGCCAAATGACCAACACTTCCTGGATCCTCTTGACACACTGGGCCCCCTGATGGAACAGTCTCCCCTAAAGGCAGCAGGTGGGAGCTAGCGGACTCTGGCCCAGGACTACAAGTCCTAATTGCTCCCTGGGGCAGGAGAGGGTGTCACCACCATACAATCAGGCCAAACAGAAATTTCTTCCTTCCTTCTCTCATTCAGTGAATGGGGACCAAACCTGAATCACCATTGAGGGATACTCAGGAGCCTTAGACAATGGAGTTTGCCCTTGAGTAGCTTAGAAACGCCAGTGGGCACAAATGAGATGAATTTTGATAAAGGTTTGCCATGTGGGAGGGTTGAGCTGGGTATCCTGTGCTCGCCTTGGGAGGAAGGAGAGGCCTTACCAGAGTCTGCCAGGTCCCTCATCTCCTTCAAATCTTTGCTCTAATCTTTGACGAGGTCATCCCTGCCTGCCATGCATGGGTCGAGCACATTGTGGTCACTGAGGCTGCCTGGCCCGTTGCTCACAGGGACTGTAGGATCAGAGGGCAGGAACAGGCTGTGCCCTAGACTCTGGGTCCGACAGTTCTGGGAGCCCTGACACTACTAGCTGTGTGACTCAGAGTAAGTCCCCTAACCTCTCCAGGTGTGGCACCCTTAGAGCTAGGAGGGAGAATGTTTCTTGACCCCTACAGAATTTCTGTAGGAACAAAAAAGACATTGTCCCACTCCTCTTAGGACTGCTAGAAAGGAACCCACTCTGTCACCCGTCAAGAGCTGGGCTCACGTCAGTGAGGCTGCTGTCGGCTAGCATTCGCGCTCACTAACATGCTCCTGACACCCGGGACGGCCATCTCCTAGATCATCATGTCTTGCCCCTGGAAAGTCAAATTGGACAACTGGACCGACCCAAAAGGCAGCCCTAGCACCAGTGTGCTGTCCTACTTACTCCTGCAGGTTTGGCCCAGTGTTCCCTGGTCCACACGGCCAACTGCGGGGAAGAGCCCCCAGATGGCCCCACCACTCTGGGCCATGGGGATCCTCACCCATCACCAGACTCCAGCCAGACCTCACAGCAGCCCCCATAAAAGGCATAAAAGGCTGTAGAAAGTAGGTGACACAGGTACCCCAAACACAAGGCCAGTTTTAGTTTGTAGTGGTGTTTCCTGATGTTGCTACTCACAAAAACTAGTCACTGTAGGAAACACAGAAAATTAATGCAAGTCTATAGAAGGTTTTTAAATCCTGCTAGTCTACCACCCAGAGATAACTGCAGCTCATATATGCATATACCCTCCTAATCTTTTTTTTACCACATATAAAAAAATTAGACATTAGATATTAGAATTAAAGCTTTCATAATGTCTTGTTTACATAGATGTTTGGTATCCCTGCCCTATTTACTTGGCATGAAATCAGTAGCATTTTCCTACATCATCAAATATTTTTTGAAAATATTTGTAGGACTACATACTGCCCTATGCTAGAGGTCTAAACATAACTCATTTGATCGCAGTGTAGGGTTAGATATTAGGCTGAGACTGTTCCAGCAGAAACTTGGTTCCTTCTCCTCTTCTTCACCTTCCTCTCTGACTCTCCCAGTCTTTCATCGCCGACCACCCTCCTGCCCAGGCATATGCCAGGCTGAATGGGAGGCTCAGAGTAAGACCCGATCCCTGCCCCGGCCTGTCCACGTGAAGACAGAAGACAGTGCACTCTTCAGAAAGCAAAACAGGAACCTCATGCCAAGTGAGGGGTTAGGGGGGTAAAGGTTATAGGAGGCGTTTCCAGATGGGGTGGGAAATCTCCAGGAAGAAGACATTGGAGCACTTTCCACACTGGGACCAGAACACACTGGACCAAAGGAGGGCAAATACTCAGAATTCAGCACAGGCCCCTGTGTCCAGGTACACCCCGCCCAAGAAAAGCCTGAGTCCCTGAATCTGGACCAAGCCCCTCTGCCTGCAAACATGGCTCCTGTCCCACTCAGCTGACAGCCTTAGAGGGAGACAGATATTAATCAATCACATAACTTCACAAATGAAGATAAAAATTACAGCTGGTCCAGGAAGGAGAGATAGGTAGTACTATGAGGATATATAACCTGGGGTTCCCTCAGGAGACAGAAATGTGGCCAGCCCCATGTGGAAGGAAGGAGCAGGAGTAGAGAAGGACCCAGAAGAATGACGGTGTGGAAAGCAGAGCAGCAACGCAAGGTGGAATCCAAGGGATGGGCAGAGCCAGACCACGCAGGCCTGATGGGCCATGCTGGTTTCTTATCTTGGGAGGAACGGGAGCTGTTGGAGGGCTTTAAGCAGGGAGCAGCCAAGATCTGATTTCCATTTTGAAGAGTGCTCTGGCTGTGGGAGAGTCACTGGCTCAGGGGCAGGGGCAAGAGTGGGTGCAACACGGACCGGAAGAGGCTGTGCTGGAGCTGGGGCAGGCTGACAGTGACTTGGGCCAGGGTCGTGGCAGAGGGGATGGGAAGAAGTGGAAGGATTGGATCGATATTTCCAGAATCAAGTTTGAGTCAATAATGTGATTATTTTTTTCAAAGAAATCCCCATTGAAGTACACTTGTGAGCTAGAAACATTAACCTGTTAGCAAAAAGAGGTGCTCACATTAGCAGGATGTCTCCTTAGACAAAGTCCCTGGGCAGACATCCTAGTGAAGGCAGAAAGGAAGGAAGTGGGACAGGCCCCAGACGGGGAGTTGCGGTGAGGGACAGGGCACCAGGGGGCAGCACAAGGGGCTCAGTCTACTAGAGCTGCCCTCTGAACCGGGACAAGTCACTTCGCAGTCCCACAGCTCACTGCGTACATCTGCTCATCCGGAAAACAACACCTGCTCTGCACCCACCCTCGCTCCCTGTTGTTGTCAGGATGGCAGATTAGATCATTTCAAAGGATCCTGCCAACCTCAAGTGTCTTAGGAAAGGATCTTGGCCATGTCCCAGGCTGCCCTAAAAATGAAGTGAACTTCCAGTAATCACCCCTGGGGTCAGAGGTTCCAGGAGAAAGTGGAGCCCTTGAGCTCTGGACCGGAGTCCTGGGTGTCCAGGCAGGACTGAGGCTGAAGGCCAGGAGAGGGCAGCCCTGGCTGGGTCCAGGATGACTTGTAGGTTCCTGCAGCTGTAGGCGCTGGTACAGCACGGACTGGACCTTTTAATGTAACTATCTCCAGTGGTTGACACAGCACAGAGAAGTCCATGCGGGGAAGGCATCCCGTGATTTGTGGGGAAAACACATGCTCTGGGGGCAGGCCCCTGTGAAGCACTCCCAGCTCCTCTGGGAGACAGATCTGGAAAAAGTCTGTTTCCACTTAACCTCTGGTTTCTGCGGAGTCTCTCTGAACCTCAGTTTCCTCATCTGTAAGCTGAAAATGCCCACATCTCCCTGCAGAGGCGCTGGGATGGTGGGGCATATATTAGGCACTCCGTAATGGGACGAGCTGCTGCAAATTTGAACTCAAGCCCCCTGTGAATGGGGTGTCGGATCTGGGCTCGCGCACACGCGCTGCAAGGTCGTTCTTTTCCCCCTCCATGCAGACAAATTGCTGACAGTGGCAAAGCCACGTTGCCATGCTTGGGGGTGGGGGAGACTGCTTTGGTTTGGATTTAATAAAATTTTTTAAAAAGGGGATATTTGGGTTTGGTTTCGTCTAGGATTTGGCAAATGTGTGTGATTTGCTTCTCCTTGTGGCTGGGCGGCGGCTCCGGTTCGGGTCCTGGTGGGAAAGAGCAACTAGGGGGCTTTAGGACCCGGCTGCCCGTCGGCTGGACCCCGAGGTCCCAGGTCCCAGGTCCCGGGAGCGGCCGGTAGACAGGCTTGAATGAGAGGCTGGCGGAGACCGGACTGAAACCGCTCAGGGTGGAATAGCTCCGCCGTCGCCAGGCAACCGCCCTGACGCAACGCAAAAAAAAAAAAAAAAAAAAAAAAAAAAAGTCCCTTAAAAAAAAGAATAGTGCTGAGAATTCACGGGAGCAGAGAGAAAGGGAGGCAGAAGCCAGCTCAGCCCAGAGGCCGGAGCCAGAGGCTGCGGCGCCCGGAGCCCACGTCCCGAGAAGAAGGCTGGGGCTAGGTGACTCCCTTGGAAAGGGCCTTGGAGCGCCTCGGAAGGTGGGTTCGCGACCGGGGCGAGACGTTCCCAGGACTGGGGTTGGAGCTGGGTGCCCCGCTGAGGGTGGTGCGGCTGTGGCCCAAAGGCGGCTGCAGGGGAGGGGGCTTGGGGTCGCAGCTCCCTAGAGCAGGCACAGGCAGAGAGCAGTCTGGTGGGGCGGGGGACGGGGTGGGGGGGGGGAGTGGCTGGCGAGCACGGATCCCAACGCACCCTGGAGTGAACACCCCGCAACCCTCGCTCAGGAGAGCGAGATCCTGCCTCACCGTCCCTGGGGGCTCACTTGTCTCATGGGGAATGGGACAGCCTGCTGGACTCTCTCCCACATCCTTGCTGTCCCCTTCCATGGCTAAGATCTTGATGGAGATTTGGGGTACACTGAGAGGGAGGAGCCCCACTCAGTCCCTCCAGGTCTATTCCCAGACTGTTTGTCGTCTCTAAGGCCACCCTATCCCCTCCAACCTACTTCAGGCACAGTGACATCAAGGTCCTGCCCCAAGGAAGCAATCCCTAACTCAGAAGAAGTGACCCAGGGCACTTGGGCCCTGGGTGTTCTGAAGGGCTGAGGCCAGTGTGATCAGAGGGAACTGTACCGCCCAAAGGGCCCCAGGGGAAGGAGCAGGTCAGCCTTGAGACTGCCCCCTCACCCCACCCCAGGGTTCACTAAGAGAAGGCAGGAAGGTCTGTGGTCCTTGACTTGGGCACAGGTGTCTCCCTCTACCATGTCAGGTTGGATGTTCTGCTTTTAAAATAATCCCTTATTGTCTGTGTCTGGTTTTCATTCTCTGTGGCATGTGGTTCCTCCTGAGAAGGTCCGAAGGTAGACTGATTCTGGGTTGGTGGGTCATGACCTCCTCTTAAACTCACAGGCACGTTCTCCCAGATTAAGTTGCCATCAACTCCCAGCCATTCCTGGTGAATCCCAGGTGGGATGAGCTCAGGTCACCATCAACAGCAGAATCCCCTAAGTGCCTAAGGAAGCCAGGGCTCCAAAGCAGCTTCCCTTCTGATGCCCCAGAGATGGTCCTGCCGCCCACCAGGCAAGGGGTGGAGAGGGGAGAGTGCTGTCCCTCTGTGAGAGTGCTGTCCAGGAAGAGCGAGGTGGCCATGGCGCCTCTAGCCTGACCACGACCGCTCGTTTCTGCTAGTCTGTTTTTAAGAGGTTTGGTAGAGCAGCCATGAGCTGTGCTTAGAGTGGATAAAGATGACAGCTCTTTTCTAAGTACATTTACCAAGCAGGCACTGCTTGAGAACCCTTGTCATCCTTTGGTCATTTTATTCTCACAATAGCCCCCAGAGGGGACACTATATCCCCATTTTGCTGATGGGACTCCAAGAGACTAGGTAACTCTGTATGGCTCAGGTAGCTAGTGAAAGAGCAGGGAGAGTCAGCCTCATGTGCCTGACTCGTAAGACAGTGCTCTCAAAGGAAGACTGCTTTAGGAGATCCAAGGGAAGAGGTCCAGAGAGGAGGAGAAAACCAGTTGCACCCAGAGAAAATGAGAGCTCTGTGGCAGGGCTTATCCTGTGTCCGGGGACTGTGCGTTACCATCCTGAGGGACCCCGTGCAGACAGGAAATCCACCTCTTGCGTCAGGAACCTGAAAGGCTCTGCAGTCGGACTGGCTTGCTTCAACCACACTTGTCTCAAGTGTAAAGAAGGGCTCTCCCTCACCACCTTCTCTTCCCTGCCCACCAGACATCCCCAACTTTTCAGGCACTTGTTTCTCTCTTGTCCTCCCAAATACATGCATGGATTTGCACAAGATGAATAGTCCCATTTCCTTATCTACCAGCTTGGCCTCCCTCCAAAACAAGACTCTGATGGGGAAGTAAATTAAGGCAGTGCCTAACTGTTTGCTGAGAGAGACCCACAGAGCCCCAGGCCAAAGGCGGGGAGAAACTGCTTGTTAGGCTCCTCACACACTCGGGTGGTTTTCTCTAGGTAAATTTTGCTAGTGGAAAGCTCCTGTGGTCCCACACGAGCATCTGGAATTTTCAGACCCCTCTGGGAGCTATGCTGTAACTGGCCATGGCTCTTTGCTTGACTGGGATGTTGAGCTGCTTGCAAAGCTGGAAGATGAATAATAAGCTGACCAGTTTGCTCCCTGGTTTATAGAATAAGGTTGAGGGAGTTCTTACTAATTGGAAATCTCCTAGGATTAGCCTGGATGGCTCTCAATACACAAATGTACCCTGGGACGTGGATTGGGGTGAGGAGAAAGGAAGGAAAAGGCAAATTCTGAAGCAGTGGTCAGGCTGACCTCGGAAGGTGTGAGGCAGGGCTACAGAGAGGGTGGGAGCAGGGAGAATGAGATGGGAGGTGGGAAAGGGGTTTAGTCGGGAACTTGGCAATCACCCTGTAGAGTTTGGGCTGCCCTAGAGGGTGGACTTGCCAACATGAGTTTGGAAGGCTGCAAATGTCAGCTTTTCCATGGTTAGGACAGTTGCCCTGGTGTGTGAAAGCCCAGAACTTCCCCCGCCCCAATTCTCTCTGGAGAAGTTGGGAGAGAAAGGAAAGAAAAGGAGAAGGAAGGTGGGCAGGAGGAGAGATTAGAGGCTTGCACTCCCCACACCATCTGCTTTCCTTCTGAATGCTCTCCGACCCCCTACCCTAAGCATGGAACAGGCTTACCCAGGAACCAGGAAAAGTCCTTAGGGAAGGGAGTGCATAGGGCAACAGCCCATCTCCTTGTGGGCACTGCCCAGTCCAGGGAAGGTTCTCATCCTTAGGGGTAGAGAAGTAACGACTCTCCGGCATCAGGGGCCTCCTCCCCACAGGCCCCTGCCCAGCAACCTTTACAGAGCCCTGGGAAGGGGCCAGGGTTCAGCTTATCCAGGGGTATAGCCTGAGCTCCATTTCTTCAAGATAATCTTTCCAGTATGGCCAGAAATTCACCCCCCGAACCTGCCCCCCACACACCCAGAATCTGATCTAATTGTGGGAGCTAGTAATGGGTCCCAAAAGACTTCCTCATATATCTTGTCCCTTAAGACCTCGAAGGGAAGGCCCAGCTCAGAGCTCCTTTTCCGGCTACATAATGGGCCCAGACAGTGACCTTCATTGTGGCCACAGTTTCAAGGCTTACTGAAGGCCGAGTAGCATTTCCTCATTCCAGGAAACCAACAGAGCCTCTGAGTGAACTGGGCACTTCAGCCCCGGAAGCCAGCTGGGGAACTCTCAGGGTGATGATTACCCAGGTCCTGGATCGGGATCCTTGCCTGGGAGGCCTCTCAGGGCCCTGACTCTCCCCCTCCCTTCACCCCCACAATGTGAAAGGAAAATGACACTACCTCCTTAGCCCGGTGAGCATTGACATATCCGGTGCCCTGGGGACACTGAGATTCTATTAACTGACTTAAGTCATAACTCTAGGGTTTGGCTGGGTTGGTTTTTGTTTATTTGTTGGATGGCAACCCCTGCGAGGAAGGTAAAGGCGAACCTCGTTAGCAGGTTGGATGAAAGCAAGCCTCAGACCACATTGTGCCGTATATGTAGACATTTTTTTTTTAAGATTTTATTTACTTATTTGACAGACAGAGATCACAAGTAGGCAGAGAGGCAGGCAGAGTGAGAGGGGGAAGCAGGCTCCCCGCTGAGCAGAGAGCCTGATACGGGACTCGATCCCAGGACCCTGGGGTCATGACCTGAGCCGAAGGCAGAGGCTTTAACCCACTGAGCCACCCAGGCACTCCTGTAGACATTTTTTTAAGAAAGATTTTATTTATTTATTTGAGAGAGAGAGAGCACAAGCAGGGGGAGCAGCAGAGAGCGAGGGAGAAGCAGTCTCCCCACTGAGCTCAGAGCCTGACATGAGGTTCAATCCCAGGACCTGGAGATTACAACCTGAGCTGAAGGCAGACGCTTAGCCAACTGAGCCAACCAGGCATTCCCCTATGTAGACACTTTAAAAAAAAAAAAAGATTTTTATTTATTTCACAGATAGAGAGACAGTGAGAGAGGGAACACAGGCAGGGAGAGTGGGAGTGGGAGAAGCAGGCTCCCCGCAGAGCAGAACGCCCGATGTGCGGCTGGATCCCAGGACCCTGGGATCATGACCTGAGCCAAAGGCAAATGCTTAATGACTGAGCCACCCAGGTGCCACTATAGACATTTTTTGAACAACTATTTGCACACAGGTCCAGCAGAATTCATGCAACTTGTTCTTTGGACTGGGTGAGGTCACAGCCATCTGTCCCATTAGGTGTCCTGACCACACCGCCCCTGAGAGCTCACTAGATCCCTTCACCCTGCCTTTCCAGGTCAAGATGTCTCAAGTAATTTTCACCAACCACATATCTTGAATACCTCTGTTTTCACCGAGGAAACTGCATTTCTAACATTTACTCTGTTAATTATCAAATGCCCGGTGTGGAGCAGAGAGAAGGACAGCCAGAGCACCTACCAGAGTCCCCCTGGAGCGTAGACCCTCTGCCTGAGGCGGCTGGCCAGGAGGGGGGAGTCCTAATCACCATGTGCCCTTGTTGCAGCTAGCTTAATGAAACCACACAGAAGGGTTTTAAGATCAATTATAGACACCGTGTGACAGATAAAGCAATGGTCTTGCCCTCAAGGAGTGTGGAGTCTGATCAGGGTTGCAGGATAAGAAAGACCATTCAAGCAGCCCAGAGTACTGAGCTGACAGGAGAGTGATGTTCCGAGCATTCTGAAGCACACAGACGTATGTGAGCTCACTTGAATGGTTTGGCAGCCGTTCTGCCCTTTGATAGGACAAGGAGAGGCCTAGCTAAGTGTTGTCATGGATGGGGGGGGGACAGTCCTACTAGTGACTAGTAGACTAGTCAGACTAGTGACTAGTGACGTGACTAAGAATTCACGTACCCTCTAGTTCATTGGGACCTTCCAAAGCTTTGAAGTAGGTTCCAGTATGAACCCCATTTCATGGATGGGGAACTTGAGGCCTAGAGGGTTAAATCAATTACCCAATGTGGTAGAATTAGTAAGTGTTGGGACTGGGCTATCAGCCCCTGTCCCCCAACACTCAGCCCTGCCCCATCCCTAACCTGCCCTATCTGTTTCTCCCAGTACGGAGTCCTACCCTCTGTGAGGTATGGACTTGGCAGCTCAGCAGCCCAGCCGCTCAAGCTGACACGAGCGGGGAGCAAAGTCACACATCCCACTTTCTGTTTTGCCAGAGCCAGCTGTTCCCTCCAGAGCCCAGTGTGGGTGCTGTCCTGCCCTCAAGTTAGCTGCAGGCTAGACACTGCTAGGTAGCCTCAGTCCAGCCTGGAATCACCCCTGCCCCCCATCCCCAGCTCCCGAGGACGGGCCCTGCCCAAACACAGGGAAATGCTAAGGGCCCTTCAGTTCCTGGAGAGGTCCACACGCCCAAACGGAGTATGAAAGTGAAGTGATTTGCACAGGCCCAGAGCACACCACGAAACTTCTTAGGAAGTCCTTGCTAAACCATGAGACTTTGGAACTTGTAATGCAGAGCAAAATAGAAAGCCTGTCATCAAAACAAATTCCTATTTGAGCTGAACTTTGTCGATTCTGCTTATTTGAAGTTGAAGCCAATTATCCTGGATCTGGAAACTCCTAAATCAGTCTTGTGTGGGGGCTGAGACACATCCCCGTCTGGAGACACTTTGGTGGGCCACACCCCACAGGGGACGACGGGCACCCCAGCGCCCTTAGTGGTGAAATGGCACCCTGAGTTTCAGTCAGCTGTGAAATGTTCCCTACTTTGATAGCCAGAACACTGGCTTGAACTGTGTCCTACTTTGATCTCTGCGAATTGCTTTAAAGGCCACTTTGTCTCTGCTTTCTACCCCTTAATCCCCAATACCATGGCCTTTGGCCAGAAAAGTGCTGTGGTCACAGGCAGCAGTGGGCTGGAGCAGCAACAGGCTGCCTCAGCCCCCTCCTGGGCGTCTCTGCCTCCATCATCTCTCCCTGGAGGAGGGCCCCCAGCTTCAGACTCCGCATTTCCCATGGCTCCTTCCCCCCTCTCCCTTCCCTGCACCTCCCCCTCCCTAGCCCTCCCCACCAGAGGACTTGAGGATTCTCAGGCACCTTTATCCCTGCTTGTCAGAGCAGAGCAGCCCTTTCCCAGGACCTCACAGACTTGGAGGGGACACTGTGGCCTCGACCCCGGGGTGGCCCAGCAGCCCCCTCCCTGCAGCAGCCCTGTGCTTTCTTCTCTCCTTTCCCTGAGGCCATAAATTAGATCTGCAGGTCTGAGGAGCCCAGGAGCCCGGGCCTCTCCCCACAGCAACAGGGAAGCACAAGTCTTTCTTGGTGATTTTGTGGGCACCTTCTTTCACTGGGCAAAATGATAGGAAAGGTTTCCACGTTCCCAGCCCTGTGTGTGGCAGGAGGCCTGTGTGTCTGCTCTGAGCTGCCGGGAGCAGAGCCCATCAATTATTCAGCATGGGCTGAGCACTTTGAATGTGCAAAGGTCTGAACAAGTGTTTTTTTATAGAATCTTGCCTCACAGTATCCCAGTGAGATGAAGCAAGGCTTCCCGGTATTATAGACAGTAAAAGCTCAACATGGAGTCAGAAGAGGAATCCGAGCCCAGACAACCCCACTAACAAAGCTGTGTGACCCCAGGCCAGTCTCGAGACATCTCTGGTTTGCAGTTTGTCTGTGGTTGAACTCTCAGGAAGGGCTCTCTGGCCCAGACCATAGTGTGTGGGGAAAAACTTGTGAACTTTTGTGTAGAGGGTGATTTCAAAATCATTGTGATTGTTCTCATTATTCCAGGTATGGAAACAGCAGCTCTCAATGATAAGTGGAGGTACAACCATTAGCACAGGACACCGGAAACCGAGCTTCACGGGGAGACCCCCCGGGGGAGTGTGGGTAAGTGGGTTCCTCTGCCCCCCTGTTCTCATAGCTCATGGACATGGCGACCACCCACCACCTGCTGTGGTCTAGACTCTGCGCATGTCAAGGTGGAGGAAGTGTGGAGGCCGCTGTGCCCAAACTGCGCATTTTGCAGGGGAGAAGCAAAAGCCCTGAGAGGGGAAATGAGTCACCTCCGTCGCTCAGGATGGGACAGGGTCCCTGGAGCTGACTCTCAGACTAGGGGCTCTTTTCTCTCCGACCCTGGGCTGGGTTTGTCCAAAATGGCTGTCTCCTTCCCGCTTACCAGCATCGGGGCTGGGACCCTGGCTGGGAGGCTGCCTGGGTGGCCTGGAGCAGGAAGTCCAGGGGAGTTAGGAACCCAGCCCACTGAGCCTCCCTGCACCTCCTGGGATCCCCAACTGGGCCTCAGCCCATCAGCTCATCCTCCCGTGCCTACAGCCTCAGGTCTGGGCATCCCAGCTGCCCCTGGAACTGACCTAGGAGCCACCAGGCCCCCAACAGCAACACCACGGTCAAAAGAAATCGGTTCTGTCTCCCCTACCAGACACGTCACTCACATTCCAGAAAGTCATGTGACTTGTCCAGGCGGGTGTCATAGTCATGAATGGCAGAACTTTCCTAAGGCTCAGGTCCCCTCACTTGCCAGGCCCTGCCCTGGGAGACAGGCTCTAGCCTAGGAGAGAGGCCCTCATGCTGTTTGGCTTACCAGTATCAACAGAAGGGGACATCAGTCTAGCTGTTTGGGTCTCATCCTCCTCAACTGCCCAGATCAATTTTATAGGAAAATGAAGTATTACCAAAGGACTATTTAAATGGCATTATTTTCCCCTGGGATTCCTAAGAACCTGGGCTTTAAAACACTGAAACACTATAAAGCATGTGTTCCTGTTACTTTTCTACAAATGAGGCCAGTGGGGACGTGGTCACAGTGGTGGAGTTGGGAAAATTTGGGCTCAGATGGGAGTTTCTTTGCTCACCTGTGTATGACCTGTCAGGCAGGGAAACTCTAGATACTCTTCCTACCTCAGGGCCATTTCAAGGGTTCAACTAGACGTTTGCACAGTGCCTCGCCCATGGTAGCCACTAGAAAATGGTTTTCTTCCCCTCTTCCTCTTGATTCTAGGAATTTGTATTTTTATTTCTGTATTTAGTCAGAGAGGAAATAGCCATTCATGTATTTCTTTTATTTATACCAAAAATAGGTGTTAAAATTGAACTGGTGGTACCAAACCAGCAGCCATAAGAAGTATGGGGAGGAATTGGAATCAGATTGTGCCTAGACAGATCCCACAGTCAGTACAGGGAGGTGACTCAGGCCCCTTTATTGACAGGGGACAGAAGTGCAGCTTAAATTAGCTCAAGCAAAGGAGAGAATGTATTAGTGCATAGGAGTGGGAATTTCTGTCTTTGGACACTGTTGGGTCCAATGGCTCTGAGGATGTTGACATTTCTCTGTCTCTGCCTCTCTTTTGGTTCTCCTCCCTAAAGTCTTACTCCTTTCTCAGTGCAAATGAATTTTCTCCGTGAGGCTGAGAAAGATGCACCCTGGAAACTCCAGCTGAATAGCCACCCTGTTTCTTCAAATGCCTGTATTTAAATCCCATGAACATATACAGACTGGCCCTGCTTGGCCTTCCACACATCCATTGGCTGAGTAAGGGCTAGAATGAATGTCTTAGTCTGGGTCACATGAGCATCCCTGGGGTGAGGGTGATGGGCAGGGAGCTAGGACTCACAGTCCCTTCCAAATACTGAAATGACACTGGGATAGGCCCCACAGAAGGGACGCTGAAGACACCCATCCACCTACCAGCTACATCTTAATGTAACTCATGGGGCCCAAGGAGAGAAATGGCAAATACCCAGACTAGTTGGTGCAGAAAAGTGCTAAAAAAATTTTCTTAGGGGAAGAAGCAATTGGTTGCATTCAGAAAGAACACAGAAGGTTCTAGAATGAGGTGGTGTTTGGCTCAAAGACCTGGTCATGTTCAAACATGAGGTTATGGAGCAAGGATAAGACATCAGGTTGAGGCCAGCCCCCCAAGCCACCCTGCTTCCCAGCTCAGACTTGTTCTGATGCCTGCTGGGAGGAGGCATCCAGGCAGCAAATAGATGACCTCCAGGAAGTGGGAAATGAAGGGTTCTTCTGCGGGGGCAGCATTCGGCCCCTGCAGGTGAGCTGTCCTCTGAGGGTTGTAGATCATGGGGGCGGGGGGACAGGCATTTGAGGAAGATCCCATCGACATGCACAACACTGGTACCGTCCCCCTTCCCTTATTTTCATCCCCCTCTGCACACCCAGAGCTCACATGCAACAGTATAAACACACACACACACACACACACACACACACACACACACACAATGTCCCAGCACAGTTCACCCCCACCAGGGTCCAGTCTCTGCAACATGTCATTCCTCCATCATCTCAGGAGCTCCCTCCCATCACCAGCTCAGACCAAGACATGGAATAAAGATGAGCTATGTAGGTCCAGACCAGCGGGTGTCCCCTCCTGCTTCTGTCACCATGGCAACCTCTGACAGGAGAGAAAACCTGCTTTCTGGCAGCTCCTCAAAGCTCCCTGGCTCCTTTGGGCAGCTCTGTAGGGCGCAGGGCTGTGTCCCTCAGCCTCTCAGCCCGGGTCATAGGCACTCCTGCCAATGGCCAGTGTAGAGCACACACTAGAAATTCACAGCCTGCGTGGGCCACCGCCGGAGGTCAGGCCTGAAACATCAACTCTACCCCCAACCCTCCATTTAAGATAAGCATGGGGGGTTATAATTAAACCTGGCTGGAAAAGCCTGCCTTGTCAAAGCTCTGCCTCCACGCCACAGACCTACTGACCCCTCACTGGAAAACAAAACAAAACAAAAAAAACAAAAAAAAAAAATTAGCTGCTTTAGAATAGGAAAGAAAAAAATTCAGGTGTGAGTTGTTGTGGCCTGAGCTGCCCTGAATTTAAGTTTATAAGATGCATGATGGTCCGCCAAGCCCTTTCCCTTCACTCTGTCTTATCATCCTCTTTATAGCTCTGCAGCGTGGACACTGCAACAGCCCCACTTTCAAAATGGGGGCCCTTTGATTCTCAGCTGGAGGGGCCCCATCTGCCTCTCAGGGGCGTGTGGAAATGTGGGGAGGGGAGAGTTTTTTGGTTGGCATGCTGTTTTAGGACACTGCTGAGCCCTCAGGGGTCGATTCTGTCTCTCCAAATGAACTATACATCCTCCTCCCCTTCCAGTCAGGGCTCTCGGTCTAAGCAACAGGAAACAGTGTTGCTGTAAGGAGTTCACAGAATTGGTGGGCGGTAGAGACCCAAGGGAGAAAACAGGCAGAACTAAGGCAGCTCCAGAAAACAAAGAGTGGGATGCAAGACCCTGTGAATTAAATGGCTTGTCTGAGACAGACTCCGTGGGGTGCTAGGTTTTTACTCACAATATACCCCCAAAATACTTCTGACACCAGATGTGTGATTTTTCCACACCAAACAGCCCTCCCGTTCTCTGCGGGCACCAGCTGGGTGTCCTACAATCTCCCTTAATTTGGACACCATCGAGCCAAGGACAGTGTCAGACCCCGGAAGGGAAGCGTTCCGTCTCGCAGACTGTCTCTGCTTCCCATGCCAACTACAAGTCCCGATTATTACGCATACTTCTCACCTACCGGCTGTACATTGGGAATTGCCCACAACCCCCTCCTCCGAGTCACTAGTTTGATAGAATGGTTCACAAGACTCAGGGAAGCATTTACTTGCTTTCACCTGCCAATTAAGGGGTACATAAGGCAACGTGGGAGGAAGGGGTACAGAACTCACATGCCCTCTCCAGGTGTGTCACCCTCCCAGAATTACCGTGTGTGCACAAACCCAGAAGCATTCTGAACCCCTTCAGGTAGGGTTGTTATGGAGGCTCATTACATAGACATGATTGATTAAATCATTAGCTATCTGCCATTGACTCAATCTCCAGGCCTTTCCCCCCACCTCCCAAGGCAGGGGCGGGGCTGAAAGTTCCAACCTTCTCATCACAGAGTGGGCTTTCCCTTTCCATGAGTCCCCTCATTAACAAAAACTCCAGTGCAGTTAAAAGGACACTCTTTTCACCTCTCTGGCTCTAGGGGTCTTTCAAGAACTAAGGACAAGGGCACCTGAGTGGCTGAGTCCATTACGCGTCTACCTTCAGCTTAGGTCATGATTCCGGGGTCCTGGGATTGAGTCCCGCATTGGGCTCCCTACTCAGCGGGGAGCCTGCTTCTTCCTCTGCCCCTCATACCACTCCTGCTCTCTCTCTCTCACAAAAAAGCAAATAAAATCTTAAAAGCAACAACAACAAAAATCTAAGGACTAAACCCAGACGTTACAACAAGAAATATTCTCATCGCTCCCTCATTCTCATGGCATCACTTAGAATATGCCAAGGGTTTCAGGAGTTCTGTATCCGAACTTGGGGATGGAAACCAAATATAATTCCTTGTTACATATCATGTCCTCCCACAGTCCCTTACAGGGATGACCAGGCTGAGATAACGCCCCCTCCCCTGCACTTCACATCTGCCTCCAAGGCCCATGTGACCACAAATGAATCCTAACCATTTAGCTTCTGGGCCTCATGCACACCACATTTTTTTTAAATAAAGATTTTATTTATTTATTTGACAGAGAGAGATATTACAAGTCGGGGGCGGGGGAGCAGCAGCAGAGGGAGAGGGAGAAGCAGGGGCTCCATCCCAGCATCCTGGAATCATGACCTGAGCTGGAGGCAGATGTTTAACTTACTGAGTCACCCATGCTCCCCACACCCCACATTGGCTAAGCTCAAGTCCCATGCTCTCACCTGGGTGTCAGGGCATGGGATGGCAAGGAGGGAGGATCTGATCCTCTCTGCTCAGAAGAGAGGTACCCAGCCTGTCGTCCAACACAAGATGAAGAGCCCCCTGAAAGCAGTATATGATAAACAAACAGGACAAATACCCACAAATACCCACTGTGTTATTTTATATTCTTTGGCCAACACATGCTTATGTTGGTTATAAATGTCAGAAACACAGTTTCTCCCTGTGCTGAGCACGATGGCCCCCAGGAACCCCAGGTCAGCATGGAACATGGCTGGTTTCTGGATAATTCTGGTACAGAAACCTAGGGGGACTCTGATTGGCCCAGCTGGGGTCGTGTGACCACCTACTCAGGACAGAGAAGGCATGCCCGTCTTGAAAGGTTTTCAGGGTTCTCGTCTCACTGAGTCAAAGAATGAGTCTTGCAGGCACAAAAGGGTGAAGTGAAGTGAAAGTTTATTCAGTGAAGATGAAAACAGAAAGGAAAGAAAAAAAGCTCCCTAAAGTGAGAGGGAACTTGAATAGGGACCCCTGAGGGCTTTTATGGTCTGTCTTTTATAGAACACTGACCAGGGAACTTGAATCTTCTTGATGTCACCCCTGATAGCACCATGATTGCTTCTCCTTTGACTGTCTCATCTCTGCTGTTAAGACAAATGAGGTGGCATGGTTATGTTCCCTTATCTCTGGTTCTGTTACGCCTCAGCATTTCTGGGATTTTTGGTGAGCCTGATCACCTGGCCCCCTGTCTCTCCTTACCTAGCCCCACCTGTCCCTTACTTAACAGGAAGCACACAGAGAAATGCTCTTTCCGGAAGAGGGAAAGGACAAGGGGTGCAAATTACCTCACAACGCTGGACACAGAGGAGATCCTTCAGCTATACCTGTGATGCTGGATTGCCCTGAGTGCCCCCTCTCTGTCCTGGCTCTTGAAGCAGGATGAGATTCTTCCTGTCTTCCTAGCGCCTGACAGCCTGGGACTCTGAGGTTGGAACAGGTCTCGTAAGGACAGGTGGGGAAGGGACCAGGTCCCCTCTGCTTCTGTGAGCCTGTCCAGACTGGCTCAGACTAAGGGAGCACAGGCCACGGGGCATGGGGTGGGGGCCCCCGGGGGGAATCTGTTCTCTTTGATTGTTCATGCCACAGACGTTTAGAGAGAGCAGTGTGGGGCTAAGTGCTACGTGGTCCAGGCTGCAAAGCCTGGTTCTCACCCTCATGAAGCTCAGAGTCTGGTAAAGGAACCATCAGGAAAGTTCCTTGTAGCAGTGCTATGGCTTGAGAGGGCCAGTATGTCCAGTGGTTGAAGATCCAGCCCAGGGCTAGACGGCAGAGGTGAAATCCCCGCTTTCTCATTCATTACTTCTGCTCCTCAGCCTCTCTGTGTCTCTCAGTCTCCTCATCTGTGTAATGGGTCAGTGATACTACTTACCTTATAGGGTCATTGTGAGGATTCATGTGTTCGTGCATGTAACGCTCCTAGAACAATGGCTGGCATCGTCCGCTCTGAGTAAGCGTTAGCTCATGTTGTTGTGATGAGATCATTGTTTCTCTGGTGTGCTCTCCTTGCATCCTGGGCACACACAGCTGGGGTGAGTCAAGGAACACTTCCTGAAAAAGAAAACCCCTGAGAAATGATAGACAGAGGGAGAGAGGGAGGGAAGGGTGTTCCAGGCCGAGGGAACAGCTTGTGCAAAGCCCCGAGGGGGTAAGAGAGAGTACTCCTCCATGGGACGAGAGCTTTGAGGAAATTGCATACTGTGGAGAAGATATGAAACAGTTCTCCGAAGAACCTCAGACTAGGGGGGACCAGGCATGAGCTTGGGGATCCGAACAGGGCAAGGGTGGCTTTAGAGTGTCTTAGAACGTGGAACAACAGGGAGTGAGTGCAGCCGGGGAACAGGCTCAGCCCACCTTCATCCTTGAGAGAGACAGAGACAAGGAGAGAAGGAGAGAATGTATCAGCAGCCTCTGCACCCTTTCCTGCCCATGAAGTCCATCTAGGAAGTGGGTTTGAAAGCTGTCCAAGTGAAGAGATTAGATCATAATGGCACAAGGGCGTAATTGGCCGGATGACTGAGCTGCACCCACCTGGCTTCTCCAGCAGCCCAAGAATTAGCTCATGGCTGGCCTGGCCTCCTTCGCCGCAGCCACTGTGGGCTGGAGTGAGCCAGGAGCATGTTCGAGCAGCAGTCCTCCTGGGCAACGTAGGTTTGACACTGCTACAAAAAGGTGGATGTGCCCCTGAGGCTTGTGTTCTGTTGCAGGAAATCTTATGTTCCCGGCAGCCGGGTGGCCCGCCTGGCGGGCACGCCTGAGCCTGGTGGGATGAGGGTCTGACCTTGTTTTTCTGGGCTCCTGGTTGTGCCAACGTGCTTTGGCTTTCCTCCCCAGGCTGTCTGCCTTTGCAAGGCTCAGAGTGAGAGAAAATGTGTTCCCCGGTGGCAGGAAGGACTTAGATTAGATATAAAGCAACGCCCCCGCTCAGGTATTGGTGGGCTCTTCCTCTCAGTGCCCATGTTCCCAGGTCCCTGGTTTGTCCAAAGGAGAAGGAAGTCCCTACCGCCCTTTCAGACCAGGAAGCCAGGGCTGGCGTCTGCTCCCCTGCACCCAGTGGAGTGCCCACTAAGTGCCCACATCCCTGCGGTGACCTGAGTCAGTGACATTCCAGCTCAGCTCCTGGCAGCCTAGCTGGACGGGGCAGGAACAGCCCCCCAGCGGCTCTCGGGCTCCAAGGCTTCCAGAGGGGCAGCGATCCCCGGGATGCTGTCGGAGGACCAGAAGACCAGACAACAAATCTTATTTGAGCAAATCTTCACCACGTGCGTGTGCTGTGGGAAGCAGTCTGGGGCTCAGTCCCTGCCTGCTATGGGTGGCCACACACATCAAGGGACGAGTCCCTGACTCAGGCCACCCCATACCCACACATGCCTTGATGCGATAATAATCCTCAGGTGGGTTCAAAGGTTGCAGAGAGCTTTCACCTACCAGACTCCAGCCGATCCTCACATGAGAGGGGTTGGGGTAGGAAGCCTTCTTGTACAGAGGAGGACACAGAGGTCCCAGCAATGAGGTTTTGGGGAGCATACCTGGGGCCAGGGCTGAGGCATTCAGCCCCCCTGCCTTTGCTCTTATAATGTGGATAACACACTGTCAAAGCTGGTCACTCCCGGGGCCCTGAGCTGGGGATGGGGGTGTTTAGAATAGGAGCAGGGAGGGAAGGGAGTGGGGATGGAAGAGTGGTGTTTTCCTAAACTGGGTTTTTTTTCTCTTTCCCATGGCAGACCTGCTAGTCACCACTGTATGGTGAAACTCGGAGGGGGATACCTGAACTTCTGGGGGGATGTGAGCTCCCAGGGAAGCATGCTGGGTACAAAGAGTGGCTCGGGCCACCTAACGGTCTGGAACAAACGGATGACTGCCCCGTGCTGCACAGAGTGGGCTATCTGGTCACATGACAGATGTAGCACGGATAGGTTTCATCATCTTAAGAATAATAGTTTTAAAGTATCCTGTTGTCTAGGGCTTACCATAGAACAGGCACAGTGGAAAGGGCTGGAGATTTGTTACTTCAATCCTTGAAATGGGCCATGAAGCTGATGTTATTACCACCAGGGCTGGCTTCATGAGCAAGGGACCCGGGCAGCCCCGTTGGGCCCCGTGCTTGGGTAAATGCGCTACCGTTGCCATCTTGAAATTCCTAAATACTTTTCCACAGTGAGCGCTGCATTTTCATTTGCACCGAGCCCAGCAAATTATGTAGACGAGCCTGGTTACCCCCACTTCTTAGAAGAGGACAGAAGCATGGAGTGGTCGAGAAGCGACATGTCCAAGATCACAGAACTGGGCGTCCTTGGGGGTCTAACCCCAAGGCCCATGCCCTCTGGAGTAGACAGAGAGGCCAGCCACTGTCTGAAGACTGTGCCCAAGTCTGGCTGCTGGCCCCATCTATGGTCAGAGGTGACTTACTCCACCCCTCCCAACCTCGATTTTCTCCTTTGTGAAATGGGGTGATCCCACCAGCTCCTCAAGGGCCCCTGGGAGGCTTGAGTAAGAGGATGCATCCAAGGGTTCTTTCACACACTCCCTAAGCTCAGCGGATCAAAGACTCATCATTAGCTGACTCAACCGTGCATTGGCGCTCCTGGTAATGCCTCCAAGTCCTTCTGACACCGTCTTCACAGGGTTTCTCGGGACTGCTTTAGAAACCACCAATTAAAATAAACTCCCCTACCCTTGGAGGCAGCCTCCTAAAGTCATGGAGTCATAGCTCTTTCCCACTCCCAAGGGAAGACCCTCCCCTAGCCGGTTCTCCCTCCCGCCACAGTTGCCCCTGACTTCTGCAGGGAAGCGTGCTGCTCAGGGAAAGAATGAGGGTGACTTCCGGTCTGTGTCATCTGCTCAGGCAACTGCGGTGTGGAGAAAGAGAGCACTGTCTGCCCTTAGATCCTCTCCCAAAAGCTTCACTGGAAACCATCAGAGCTGTCTGGTGGAAAGAAGTCCTGTAAGGTAGAGCTGCCCTGAGGCACACTCAAAACACATTCTGGCAGCTCAGCAAAGAGGCAGCTGGCGCCTGGGAGGGGCTGCTAATAGGTCTTTAGATTCGGAGAGATTCTGAGAAGCCTGTGTGACCTTGAGAGGCGCAGAAATCCCCTCAGGAAAACACCCTGCATCGGCAAAGCATGCTACACCTGCAGAAAGCGTGTACAAACCTTAGTTCTGCCAATCCCCCAAACCTAGGAGATTGATATTATCACCCCCATTTTATATGCCGGGAAACTGAGGCCCAGCAAGCCTGACAGCACCTGCAGCTCGGCCCTCTGACCCCTAGTCTAGGGTTTCTAGCTCCAGACCAGGGGTTCTCAGCCCTGGCCGCTCCCTCACACCACCTGGGGAGCTTTAAAAACATGCTGATGGTTGAGCCCCCCCCCCCCCCCATTAATGGAATCCGAACCCCTGGGAGTGGAGCCTGGGATTCCATTTTTGTGGAAGTTCCTGAGGATTCCCATCTGGGTGGCTGGAGGTGAGAACTAGGTTTCTCTGCCATTCGTTGGGGTAGAATATTCCCCCTCATTCCTCAGGGATACCTCCAGACGGGCCAGGCTCAGAGCATGGGGAGGACAGCCAGATATCCCTCGGTCAGATCATGTGACAGGCAGAGATTGTAGAAACAGTCCAAAAAGACAGCAAGGTCTGTCCTCCTCCTCTTCCTCTTCCTCCTCCCCCTTCTTCCTCTTTAAGATTTTATTTGTTTATTTGAGAGAGAGAGAGAGAATGAACACAGTCAGGTACAGAGGGAGAAGCAGGCTTGGGAGCCCAACATGGGGCTGGATCCCAGGACTCTCTGAACCAAAGTCAGACATCTAACTGATGGAGCCACCCACGTGCCCCCAAATTTTATTTCTTTATTTGAATGACAGAGAAAGGAGAGGGAGGGAGCATGAGCAGGGGCAGAGGGAAAGAGAGAGAACTAGACTCACCACTGAGCAGGGAGCCCAATGCAGGGCTTGATCCCATGACCCTGAGATCATGACCTGAGCGGAAGGCAGAGGCTTAACCGGCTGAGCCGCCTGGTCTGTTCTTCTTGAACATCTCCATCACTAGGTGGGAGGGAGGCCCCAGAGCTTCCCTGGAGGGATGAGTCTATGTTTTTATTTTGCTCCCTCTGAACTCTCTGCCTCTTTCTATGCCATCCCCCAACACCCCATGTCCAGTTCTCATCACCCAAACAAGTAATCAGAACTCTTAGTTTTAGATTTTCTCCTTCCAGAGATCATTTTATTCTCATAGAAGTCAATAAAAATCTGTCCCTTCTCCTCCTTTTCTACACCCTCCAGACTACAAATAATTTGTTTTGTTTTGTTTTTCCATGGAAGCTTTATCTTGGACATCGCTCCATACGAATTCATTCTTTTTTGGCATGCCCTTAGCACACATTTTTAAAGATCAGCCTGAGAACCAAGGACTTCTCTCCTCGGTCCGAGTCAAATGTCCCCTACTCTGATGTACCTGTCTCCAGTTGCCTGGACCCTGTGGGTGCAGGGATGCCGCTGGGAGGCTGGAGTCTCTTACTCGGACTCGGAGCTCCTTCTCTACATTGTGCTCAGACCACCTCCCCGGAGATGGGAAGTCCAGATCAGATCAGAGAGCCACAGCCCTTGTCCACGAGGCGCTAGAGTGCGCTCATTTTAAGTAAATGTGAGAACTATCTTTCTAGAAGGGTGGTGAGTCACAGTCCTCGCTCCGTTTAACAATCCTCCTTGAGGGAGGTCGGCTCTTCCCAAAGCGGTTGCAGGTTTGTTTCCTCCTCGGAAGCGGTGAGGTAAGGTGTTGTCTTTGGAGGAAGAATCTGAGGGTGTGCAGGAGGACCTGGAGGAGACAGCGCCTGAGGACAGGGGCTGTGGTGGACGGGGTGGGGCAGGTCAGCATCCCCGGACCCCAGGGCACAACTGTGTCTGCCTGGGGACCCACAGGGCTCTGTTGCTCCAAGGAGAGACCAGCTCCCTCAGAATCAGACAACCCAGTCTTGTCCTTGCTGATCGCCAGGAGCTCTCAGGTGAGTCATCCAACCTGTCAGAGCCTCAGGTTCCTGGCGTGTAAAATGGCGACAGAGAGAAATAACTACAGACCCACCTTGAGGACTGAATGAGATAATGGAGGTGGAATCATGTCGTCAGCGGTGGAACACTGTACAGAGCATTGATGTGTTATTAACTTCTGTGCGTTGAGTTAAGGCTTAAAATTGCCTCACTTCTCGTCCTAAGGGAGCCATCAGCAGCCCTGTCACCTAACCTCTCTGAGCCTCAGTTTCCCCTCCTGAGGAGCTCAGGAATGTGGCAGGCCTCCTGCCAGGGGAGGGATTAGTACTGACTTCATTTGCATCCTTCCTGCAGGGCCTCCAACCAGCCAGCCCGCAGCTTCTCACCGCCTTCCCTGGCCCGTGAGGAGGGAGCTCAATCCTGCCTCCCCGCCAGTCTCAGATCTGCCTGCACCTCCAGGACTGATAGATCTTCTGGGCAAATTTGCCCCCAAAGATTCCTGCTGACGCTTGTCTGTTCCTGCCTTTTGTGAAACATGGCATCCGCAGGACACTGGGAAGAATCTTAAATCCTGACCCTCCACAGCTGCCCTGGAGGGCACCCTGTGTGGCTCATCCACGGCGGGCCCCTGTCAGCTCCGGGAGCTGCTCACATCCCAGCAATGCACTCAGGAGCCCTGACCCCAGCCGGATGAGAACATTCCTGAGTGGGACCCAACCTTGCCACCCACCAAGAATCCCACACCACCTCCCACTGCCTCCCATGTCTGGCCGCCCCAGCAGACTCTAGAATGTCTGTGCCTCAGATCCAAGTAGAAGAAGTGGTAGGTGGGGAAGAAGAGCCAGCAGGAGCAGCCCTGCCTCCGGATGACCACCTCCGGAGCCTGAAGGCCCTCACTGAGAAACTGAGGCTGGAGACCCGAAGGCCCTCCTACTTGGAATGGCAGGCCAGGCTGGAAGAGCAGACATGGCCCTTCCCGAGGCCCCCTGCTGAGCAGGGGGAGTGTGGGGAGGAGGACCCCTCATCCCGGAGGAGAGAGCCCAGGCGGCATTCCCCACCTAACGGGAGTGGCTCCCAGGACGCTGGGCCCCAGCCTGCCGGCAAGCTGGAAGGCTTTGAAAGTATCGACGAGGCTATAGCCTGGCTCAGGAAGGAACTGGTAAGTGGCTGCCCCTCTAAGCAACCCTGGAAAAGATGCTTCTCTCCCTCTCTCTGTCTCTCTCCCTCTCTCTCCTCTGTGTTTCTCTCCCTCTCTCTGTTTCTCTCCCTCTCTCTCTCTGCTGTGTCTCTATCTCTCTGTCTCTCCCCATCTATCCCTCCCAACTGCACGTCTGTCATTTTCCTGTTAAATCCAGGGTAGACCTCATACTGCACAGTGACATGAGATCCACACGCCAGCCAGCCAGCCCCTAGTCCTCTAGTCACAGGTACTTGTGGAGGGACTGTGTTTTAGGGGCTGCCCAGAGGGTGACATGGTTGGTCAGCCCTAAAAGCTTTGGGCTGGGTCTCGGAGGCCTAGTGGGAGTCTGCCCAGAAGTCAGGACCTGGTTGTAGGGGGGGCGCATTTGAGGGGATGACCATGAGCAACAGGTATCCTTGGGGTGTAGGGGGCAGTAGCTTGACCTTTTCTCTGCCCAGGGGACAGCAGGCTCCCAACAGGGGCATCTCTCAGCATGTGAGAAAGGGAACGGGTGTTCAGAACTCTGTGCCCATAGCCCAGAGGAGAATCACTGGTCCCAGGCATGATGGTTTCTTGGCAAAGCTGGGCACAGTGCTCATGCTTGCCATGATCTCAACTCCTGCCCCTCCCCATCACCTGTGTCCGGGTCACACCTGCCCAGTCGGGCCTCTGTAGCCACAGGTGAGCCAGCAACCAACAGCCAAGTGCCTTCGGGAGCCACTTGTAACTCCTGTGTCATCAGGGTAGGCAGAAGTCTCCCTGGTTTGTTCTGCAAAACCCCGAAAAATAAATCCCCTTTGGGGCCTGGAATTCCTCAAGGGTTGAAATAAATCATTGGGGCACGGGAGAGGGAAGGCTCAGGGACTCAGGTGTCCCATCCATTGGAAGTCTTTTTTTTGTTTTAATGTTTAATCTTTCATTGGAACTGCTTCCCCAAACACCATTCCACCACGCCTGTCTTTAGTAACTGGAGTGTCAGTTTGCTTGCATAGTAAGTGGGGCACCTGTGGCTTCACACCTCGTCTCTGGACACCCCATGCCCCTGGGTGCTCCTGGGGGCTTCAGGAGGTGAGTGGAGAGGGACGCGTGGTGGGCTGGGCTCTTTAAAGCTGCTCTTTAAACTCCTGAGGCTGAACTGCTTTAGTTGGTTTTCACAAAGAGAACAAAAATATCCCCATCCATCAAGGATTCTGTTACTTGGCTCTGGGTCCTTTTGAGGTTTTATTGCTTCTGGGAGTGGAGGCTTTGCTTTCGAAATAAATTAGCATTCCCTGTGGGACCCCTTTGGGGTAGAGAGTAGAGAAGGTATTCCCTGCGCATAAACCAGGAAGGAATTCTCTAGAGCTTGTCCTCCTCATCCGCTGCATGAGAGAGGGGTCTCTCAACCCCAGCTGCATATTGGTCACTTGGGAAACCTTAAAACGTCTCAGAACCTAAAGGCACCTCAGATCTATCAAATGAATATTTGATAGACCCTGGGTGGGTCCCAGGAATCAGTAGGTTTTAAAGATCACCCCACCCTGACTTCCACCCACCGCCTCAATGCTTCCAAACAATGCAGCCTAGGTTGAAAAGCATTGCTATAGTTCTGCAGCCTGTGCCCCTTTTCTTGCCCAGCCACTGCAAGTCAAGCTGCACGAGTGCCTCAGGCAGACTACATGCTGAGGGAAAGCAGGTGGGCCAGGTCAAGGACAACCATTGGTAATGGAGAGAGCAATGCTCTGTAGGCAAAGAGAGGAGGGCTAATTGCCAGGGCTAACTTGGCTGCCAAAGGCTGGCTGAAATAAGTACAGGGAATATCAGCATTAATAATGCTTTATATTTGCATGATATTTTCTTTTTTTTTTAAGATTTTATTTATCTATTTGAGAGAGAAAGAGAGAGAAAGAGAGAATGAGAGGGGAGAGGGTCAGAGGGAGAAGCAGACTCCCCACTGAGCAGGGAGCCCGATGTGGGACTCGATCCTGAGACTCCAGGATCATGACCTGAGCTGAAGGCAGTTGCTTAACCAACTGAGCTACCCAGGCGCCCTGCATGGTATTTTCTTATTTTTAATATATGGTGTAGTCATTTTTTCCTGTTTTTATTTACATTGTCCGGTTAGTTAACAAACAGTGTTAATATTAGTTTCAGGTGACAATATAGTGATTCAGCACTTCCGGGTATCAGCTGGTGCTCTCCTTAATCCCCATCACCTATTTTCCCCAACTCCTAACCCTCCCCCTTACATCCCCTCCATTTCCCCCATCCCCCCACTCCCTCCCCTCTGGTGACCATCAGTGTGTTCTCTGTAGCTGAGGGTCTGTTTCTTGGTTTGTGTCTCACTCTTCTTTTTTCCCCTTAGCTGGTTTGTTTGTTTATTTATTTATTTATTTATTTATTTTTATTTATTTATTTGGCAGAGATCACAGGTAGGCAGAGAGACAGGCAGAGACAGTGGGGGAAGCAGGCTCCCAGGGCTCGATCGCAGGACTCCAAGATCATGACCTGAGCCAAAGGCAGAGGCTTTAACCCACTGAGCCACCGAGGCGCCCCTTAACTGGTTTGTTTCTTAAATTCCATGTATGAACAAAATCATATGGTATTAGTCTTTCTCTGACTTATTTCACTTAGTAGTATATTCTGTAGTTCCATTCATTTCATTGCAAATGACAGGATTTCATTCTTTCTGTGGCTGAATAACACTCCATCGTGTGTACACCATATCTCCTTTGTCCATTCATCAGTCGATAGACACTTGGGCTGCTTCCATGTGTAACTATTGTAGATAACACTGCTGTAAACATCAGGGTGCTTGTATCCCTTCCAATTGGGGATTGGGGTTTTTGTATTCTTTGGGCAAATACCTAGTAGTGCAATTGCTGGATAGTAGGGTAGTTCTATTTTTAACTTAAAAAAAAAAAGATTTTATTTATTTAAGATTTACTTAAGAGATGGAGTAAGGGGACAGAGACAAGCAGACTCCATGCTGAACGTGAAGCCCAATGTGGGGCTCAGTCTCCTGACCCTGAGATCATGACCTGAGCTGAAACCAAGTCAGAGGCTTTAGCCCGCTGAGCCACCCAGGAGCCCCTCTATTTTTAACTTTTTGAGGAAACTCCATACTGTTTTCCAGGGTGGCAATGCTGGTTCATTTGTATGGTATTTACCACCCTTCCCACCATTTCTCTCCCATTCTACCAGGTTTGGGTAATAATAGTAATAGTAATAATAATACCGAGATTTGTCACTAATTGTTGTGTGCCCCACGCTTCACATGTATTACCTCTTTTGATTGTCACGTCACTTTCTTGTCAACCACATTTTATAGAGGAGAAAACCAAGGCTCAGACAGGAATGTAGCAGTAAATGAGTCAAAATTTGAACTCTAGTCCATCTGGCTGTGTTGCCCATGCTCTTCCTAGCCAACATACTATGTAGTATCTTCCAAAGGCAATGGATTTTGCTGGGTGATTCCTAAAAATGTACATTCACAAAGATGCCAGCAGTCACCAGAATGCATGGGCATGGGGGCCAAGGGAGAAGTAAGACTGAATGACAATCCCAGTCCTCACACCATTATTTCTTGGTCTTACATCAGACCTGTGTGATTGCTGTAATTGTCTCCATTTTACAGATAAGTAAAGTGAGGCTCACAGAAGTCAGAGGTCCTGCCTAGGACTGTATGACTAGTAAGTGCCAGAGGCAAAGGTTGAACTCAGCCTTCTCCATCGAGGGTAGAGGACTATGAAGAGAGAAACAGGAGAGCCAGCCCTCCCGCAGAGGGCCCAGTTGGGCATGCTGAATGAGCAACCACAGGCGCAGATCTGTGCTCCAGAAATTACTCAGAAACACTCCTTAGAGCAGTGACTCCCAAACTAATGTGCATACAGATCACCCGGCTCTCCCATTAAAATAAAGATTATGATCCATGATTCCAAATTTCCAATAAGCTCCAAGGTAATGCTATGCTGTGGGTCCATGGACCACACTTTGAGAAGTCAGGACTGAAAGGCAGGCAGGACTGGAGCCAGGGGACCAGCGAGAGACCACGGAAGGAAGCCCCAGGGATCCCCAGGCCTACACCCTGACATGAGCCATTGCCTTAGCTTCCCTTTCGGCTCAGGGCTCAGTCCATAAATGGGCCTCTGGGAAGGAAGTCCCAGCATCCCACACTGAGTTGTCCAAGACTGAGATTCCATCAGAGATTGTATGTCTGAGGTCAAAAACAGCTCAAATGCAGACTGGCAGGCAGGCCCACTTAAATGTGCACTTCTGCCCACTTCCACTTTGGGGATTAAATAGTAACAGGCAACTCATAAAATCCTCCGACTGGTTGGAAAACACGGAGTTCGACATCTGCACAGCAAACGGATTCTCACATTTTGAGAATTGCAGTCAAAACATTTAACTTCAAGTCATTTGTTTTCCTAATTTGTCATCTGACAACTCACTGCTGGTGGCATTAAAAATTAATCTTTTTATTGGGGACTGAGTGGCTCAGTTGGTTAAGCAGCTGCCTTCGGCTCAGGTCAGGATCCCAGGGTCTTGGGATTGAGCCCCATGTCTTGGGGCTCCCTGCTCAGCGGGGAGTCTGCTTCTCCCTCTCCCTCTGCCCCTCCCACTCATGCTCTCTCACGCTCTCTCAAATAAACAAAATCTTTTTTTTTTTTTTAATTAACCTGTTTTTCTAACCCGGTGAAAGTAGTTTCAAATAACCTTTGTTTTATTTTAAGCCCAGAGTTATGTTTTCTTTATAGCTGGGCAGGCTCACTCCACCAGTGTGTCAGGCTCATAGGCAAATTTGTCTTTTCTCTTCATGTGGCTAAAGGTAGCGGATTAAAAATCTGTAATCCAGACAATCACGTGGCTGCTTTCCCTCCCGGAAGCCAAACCCTCCCTTTGTTGGAAGTTTTGGCCCCGGAGTAGATTGCGCCCAGCAGTGGGCAGGCCCCAAATGACTCTGTGATTACCCCAGGGCTGTCCCAGGCACTGTTAATAAAACCAGGGAGGTGTTTGTTGTCCTTGTTGACCCTTTCAGGGGCAGGCCATGCTGGGTCCGGACAGACGGGCTAGTCCACCCCCTGTCTTCTCCGAGGCCAGCTCAAAGGCAGAGAGTGACTGCCTGGATCTCATTTCCAAGCCAAGAAAGGATCCTATGAGCTCCCTCAGGGATTCACTCACCCTCTCTGCTCTCATCTAAGGGAAAACAACAAGTCACTCCTGACACGCTCCAGGGACCTGTAAGCAGAGCAGACTTTTTCTCCCAGTCTCATGTATTGGAGGATACGAGGAAGGTGGAGATTTCTCAAACACTGTCGGCATTGCTCCTCCAAGCTAGGAAGTCCTGACCTTTGGTTTTCCCCAAGTATCCAGGGACCCTGTCGCCATCTGCTTACGACAGGCAGGGTTGCAGCCTCTCTGTGCAAGAAATGGACCCAGAGCCCAGTCCAGTGGCCGTCGTGCATCTCTGCCTATTCCAGACTGCTTATGTGGTCAGAAAGTCCCAGCCTCAGGTCCTTGCCTTTGGGGCCGCCTCACTAGGTGGCCAAGACGTAGGGGTAGTCCTCCAGGAAAGAGTGAGCTAGAAAGGGCACGCCCCAGATCATGTGGGACTCGGCCCTCTAGCTGAGTCTGGAATTCAGAACATTTCACAAACCTCTGTGCTTTGTCCCAGAGCTTGAAGCACAAGGGGGAAAGGGACACTCCCTTGTCTCCTCTCTTCAACCCTGCTAAAATGTTCCCCTTGCCAACCTGACAGATAAAGAAATGGGGGAAAATCTTCCACTTGGCCTGTGCGGTGCCAAAACTAAAAACAAAACAGAATGGTCCTGCTTCCTCAGGGTTTGTCTTTGGGGCCAGAATCCTTGGGCGTGAGAAATATTTTTCTTGTAGTTTCATGCAGGTGTTTGATACCCACAGAAAGCCCCCCAAAATGTGTTTATGGTTGTTAGAAAAAGGGAAGAGGAACCTGACAAGTTTTAGTAATTCTAGGACCTGCTGTGGCAGGTCATGGACTTGAAGTTGGCTGGCCCTATCTGTGGCCACAGCTTGATTTCAGCATCTCCTGATTAAGCCGCTCTTGCCTCTGCTGCCTGTTTGGCAAGCACATGACTGGTGTGTCCCAGGCATGTCCAACAAGGCCAGTGTTACCCATTTCCACTGAATGATACGGCCAAGTGGCAATTCAAACACACCGAGCATCGTTTGATGATCGTCGTGGTCCTGCCTCCTGTCTAGGGAGCATGGTATTGTCCCCAAAGCACTTTTACATACAGTATCCTGGGAGAAGCCTTGGAGGTACTTGCTATTCCCATTTTACAGAGGAGAAGACTGAGACTCAGAAAGATACTAAGCCTGAAATCAGAGAGGTTAAGTGACTTGCCCAAGGTCACATGCAAAGATATGGCCAAACAAGGACAAAGACCCACATCTCTGGGCTCTGGATCCAGATCGCTTACCTTTGTACTAGGTATAGGTACTGACACTCTCGGTGTTCTAGTTGGTGAGGCCAGGAGTTGTCCAAAAGCCTGTATTTAAAACCCTGCTGGATACCTGGGTAGCTCAGTCAGTTGGGCTTCGCCTCAGGTTTGCCTTTGGCTCAGGTCATAATCCCAAGGTCCTGGAATCAGTCCTGCATATTGGGCTCCCTGCTTAGTAGGGGAGTCTGCTTCTCCCTCTCCCTCTGCTGGTAGCCCTGCTCCTGTTTGCTTACCCTCTCTCTCTCCCTCTCTGTCAAATAAATAAGTAACATCTTTAAAGGAAATACATAAATAAAACCCTGCTAATTACGGAACAGGACACCTGTAAAGGGTGAGCAATGCCTCACAACCACCGTGTAGGAGGGTCTGGGAAAGCTGTGGCCATTCTATGATAAGGATATGCTCAGAGCCATCCAGAGAGGTATTGGCTGAGCTGGGGTTCAAGTCCCCAGAGTTTCTAGTCTGGCTGTTCCTTTGCCCAACTCTGAGTCTTCTCAGTGTACCTGGGAGCTTTCAGCCTGCCTGGCATGAGCAATCTGCAGGAGGAAGACTGTTCTAGTAATCTGGCCACACACTTTAGTAACACTTCAGTCTTTACTAAAGTATTTACAAACAAAGTCACCAGCAAAGGCAATGGGACAAAACATCAGTGACCTTTATTTCTGAATGCCAATATTATTCTTTGAACTTTTCTATAGCTTCTGAGGTTTCCAAAATAGGAATGCATTATATACCACTAGGAAGAAAAAATATTTTAAAATGAAAGGTAAAAGAAAGAAAAGTTCCAAGCTCCTCTCTGTCTTGCCAATGTAATTGGTACACGTTCCTCACCTTATAATCTGCAGGTTTTAAGAAAGGCATAGACTCTCCTAGACTAAAATAAGAAAATTGACACCTGGATCCACAGAAATTCCCCAGTCACAGTGAGGGCTGATGAGGTAGGGACCATTGGCCAGTGAGATGAAGCCAACTCTGAGAATCAGGTCCTGCCCCTTTCCTTTCCTTAAGTGTCTTGCAGTTGAAAGGAGAGGGAGGTGGAAGACAGGAGCAGAGGCCTGATGGGAGTACCCACCCAGAATAGCAGCAGAAGGCAGCCCTGGGGCTGTATGAGACAGGCAGGGTGGTGGTAGGGGGATACTTTGATCCAATCCTCCATTCATCCATTATATCCAGAGCTCACAGAGTGCCTGAAATCAGGAGCTGGGTGCAGGTGGGGGCCAGGGTGAATGGGACAGGGTTCCTGCCTTTATGGGGTTCTCCCTTTTGTAGAGGAGACAAACACAAAACACAGTGACACAGTGTGATAAGAACTATGCTAGAGGTATAATAAATACAGTTCCAAAATGCTTTGGGAAGCTGAGGTGCACATTGAGTGGTCACTGTGTGCCAGGCACAGTGGACAATCAAATTAACTAAGAGGAAATAGACAAATCCCTACCTTCACAACCAAATCCCTGTCTTTAAGTGTGATTGACATTAAGCGGCTCCTTATTTCCAATTCACATTTTTCCAATAATAAGGAAAACCCAATTCCTCTGAGGGGCACCCCTCAGGTTATAATAACTACACCATATGTTAATGTGTAGTAAGTGTTGGAAAAGGTATCCAGGGCATTTGTTAAAAAATACAGATCCTGGAGTGCTTGAGTGGTTTGGTCTGTTAAGCATCTGCCTTTGGCTCAGGTCATGATCCTGGAGTCCTGGGATAGAGTCCCTCATCGGTCTCCTTACACAGTGGGGAGCCTGCTTCTCCCTCTGCCTGCCACTCCCCCTGCTTGTGCTCTCTCTCTCTCTGACATATAAATAAAATCTCTAAAAAAAAAAAAAATTACAGCTCCCTCCCAACTCTCCATGGAAATTCAGATTCCATTAATCTGTGGTGGTGTCAGGAAATTTACAAGTGCCTGTGGGGGCTTCTAATGTAACTGGGTCACCAACCAGACACAGGTGGGGTGGGAAAAGCATAAAATTTGTGACTAAACCAGACTTCCAGTCAGGTTCTACCATACCCTAGCTGTGTAACTTTAGGAAAACCGATTAACCTAGCCCCAGGTTTTGTCATTGTAAAATGATCTAATAAATACCTACGTAGCAGAGTGTATATAATAAATACCTACCAAGATAGTCAGGGTCTCTGCACTAAATGTCCTGTGAACATTTATAGTCATCACAACATTCATACAGTGCTCTTTTAAGGCAGGCACTGTTCCCATTTTGCAGATGGGAAAACTGAGGTAGAGTAACTTGGCCAAGATCAACCAGCAGGGTGGGAGGGTTGAACCCAGAGCGGACTGACCTCAGAACCCCTGCTTTGAATGGCTGCTACACCATCGGTTGCTCCTGGGATCGAATGAGCTTGAATCTACTTTGTATTTCATGAGGTTTTAGGCTCGTTCAACACATCCTCTCAACTCCTGGAGTTCTAGGATGTTATTCTCCAAAGTTTGCTCGATTTTGCACTTTTTCCAAGAACTCCCCTCTCCCTTGGAGAAGTCTTCATTATTCTAATATAGACGGGCCGGGTCTGGTGGCACAGAGGTTCAGAGAGAATTGTTCAAGATTGAGACATCCCCTTGGGCTGAACATCCCCTTTCTGAAGGATGTGTTATTTTATAAGCTTCGGGACCCACCCCTGTCCCCAAGCCTCTGCCAGGGCCAAAAATAAATAAATAGATAAAAAACAAAACAAAACAAAACAAAAAAACCCGAGCACTGTCCAAAGGGGGTTGTTGGTCATGTCCCTGGGCACGGGCCTGAGCCAGACACAACCAGTGAGCAGGCAAAAGCCACAGAAAGCTGACAGAGAGGCTCACTTAAGGCGGCTGAGCCGTCTGCAGGGGAAACGGTTTCCACGTCTGCACCATCTGCACCGAGGGCCTGGCACTCAGGAGCAATCGGGGAGAAGGAGACTCCCAAGCCAGTGGGCATTCCTGGCTTCTCTGCCTCCCTCACTGTTCCCCCGAAGGGCAGGCATGCCCGCCAGCACCAGCGGCTGAGGACGATCCTCTCTGGTAGAGCTAGTTCTTACAGCGCTAGCTAGAAGGATGCACAGAGCCGCCACATGCTAGAGCAGGAAGGAACCAAGGGGCTGATCACTCTTGTTTTTCAATGAGGAGATGCGCAGAGGGATCCTGTGAGTGCCCATCAGTCAGCTGTCCCGGGCTCGCTGCCCAGCCCTCTCCATCCCACCCCCTCCTCAGCTCACACTCTGCCAGCAGCCCCAGGGCCACCGCTGGCCACATTCCACAGCACTCACCAGTTGGTGACCTTACTAAGCTCCTGGGGTGTGTCGGGGAGGGGAGCAGCCCTGACTAGGGCCCTAACTCTGGACTCTGATGGGGGTAGCTGGGTCACAGCCGCTTCCCAGGTGCAGCAAATACTCTCCCGAGGTGGGTTTTGCTTTCACCCCAGCGGCCCTAGGCTGCTGCGAGTTCCCTCAGGCAGATGAGGCCCAAACCATCTGTTCTTTCTAAGGAGGCAGGCTCCAGGTTAATGGAGTGTGAAATGACTTTGGAGAGCGAAATGGCCTCAGTCATGCCTGGAAGGTGGGGCAGAGAATAGATTAGCTTCACTTCCTCTTGAAGGCACTGTGAGAATCTATATATAGAACCTCCAGGTGCCCCGGAGCCTTGATTACTCATACAAGCCCCAGCCCCAGAGAGCTCTTGGCCCAGAAGCAGTGGTCTTCACTCGTGGTCAGCCAGTGTTTCTGGCTGGTTCGTGGGCTTGCTCAGCCTCTGGTGTGAAACTCCCACTCTGTCCGTCTCCAAGCTGGGAAGCCCAGAACCCAGGAGAAGTCTAGAAGTCCCAAAAGGTGTGCTCTAGGGGTCTTCTCGGGGCTCTCCACGGAAGTCAGGGCGCCTCGGCCCCCCCCTTCATGTGCCCTGGCCACAGCTGCCTGATCTCCAAGGCAATGTCTTAAGGAGGCACCACCCCCACCCGGGACCGATAGTGCTCCCTGTAGATACAGTGTGAAGGCAGTGCAAGGGGCTCAGGGGGGAGCAGGCACCCAGCCCTGCATGGGGTCCCCTCTCTGGCAGCTCTCCCACCCAGAGACACCCCAGCAGGACATCCTGCTTCAGAGAGGCCAGGGAGCTAGGCTCTCCTTGCAGTCTGCCTTGTGACCTTTCTCCAGCAGCTTGCCAGGAGCGGCACAGCTCTGCGAGGCCCCTGCTGGCTGTCCAGGGCACTGGCCAGGAAGTTGGGGAAGACCCGCACCGGCCAAACTGAGAACGCCCCACCTGGGAGGGTCCCCTGCCTCCATTTCAAATCCTGAAGCACTTGGGCATTACCAGCTCCGTGAACCCTGATAAGACACGTGATAAGGGGGACGTTAACGCTACCCTGCCAGCCCCACTCGGCTGTGCCTAAGTGTGAGGAGCGACACAGGTGTTAGGTGTCAGTAATAATCTGTGAAGTGTGTGGGAAGCATGATTTGGCAACCAGCTCTACTCCGGGCCCTGCTGATGAGGGAAGAGGAATGATACCAGACCTCGGCACTCAAAGACTCCTCTGACTTAGTGGGAGAGATAAGAGTGACAAACGGGAAATAACTAATTGCTTAGCTCTGCAGTTCCGGAGGCTAAAGTGGAACTAATGCTTATGGAACCTCATGTCCTATACAGAGTGTCTTATATGTGTGTTACTCATGTCATTCTCGAGAGCAGACATTATGATTATGCCCATTTCACAGATAAGGAAATCGAAGCTCAGACAGCTTGAGCAACTTGCCCAGCGTTGCACCATCAGCGAGTGGTCAATGAAGGACTTTGAACCCACAAGCCAGTGCTCTGTTCATACTATTCACTGCCTCTCCACAGGCCTGGAGGGCAGCCTGGGTGAGAACGATGGGAAAGGCCCCCTGGAGAAAATCAAAACATGGCTCTGGGGAGGTATCATCCATGGATGGACTCATTCTTTCTTCCTTCCTTTCATTCATTCATTCATTCATTCACTCAACAAATGGCTTTTGAGCACCAGAGCTATGCACCAGGCACTGGGATGGGCCTGGTGAATACAGGGTAGTCATTTCTCCTTGGTGTTTTGCCACCTGGTGGGGGGACACATGAGTCAACTAAGCCTGTAAGTACTGTGGTAGGAGGCACCCATGGTGGGGAGTGTGACCCAATCTGCAGGGTTTAGGGGCAAGGGCTGGTCCTGAAGGATGATAGGGAAGGGAAGAAGTATTCTAGGGGAGGGAGTAAGGACCCAGTGTGACTGACTTGGAGGGAAAGAGGCTCAGAATGGGAGAGCTGAGGCTGGAGAGACCAAGGGAGCCAGGAGGGCTGGTGGTACCTCTGAAAGGTTTGAAGAGTGGGGAGACCTGTCCATTAGGCTCTTGAGTGTAGGGCCCAGGGCAGACAGTGGGAGGGGAGTTGTCCTTCCCAACACGACCACAGCGCCCATCTCTTCTGCTCTCACTCAAAGGACACAGGATTCCTCTCTTGGGTGTGGAGCTTCCAGGCCCACCTCATGTCCAGGAGGCAGTCTTATCAGGTAGGGGAAGGGGATCAGCATCCCCTTTCCATAAAGGGGTCACACCATAGCCCAGAGCCACTCATCTCACTAGAGGCTGATCTAGGACTGTGTCTTAGTCTCTTGCTGCTACTGCAACAAAATACCGCATCCTGGGTAGCTTCTCAGCCACAGACACCAAATTCTCACAGTCTGGAGGCTACAAGGCCAGGATCGGGCGACCAGCACGGTCAGGAGAGGGCCCTCTTCAGGTCACAGACTTCTTGCTGAGTCCTCACATGGTGGAAGAAGAGGTGGAGGGATCTCTCTGGAGTTTCTTATAAGAGTGTCAATCCCATCCATGACTTAAGCGCATCCCAAAGGCCCTACCTCCAAATACCATCACATTGGGCATGAGGGTTTCAACGTGTGAATTTTGGGGTCACACAAACATTCAGACCAAAGCAAACTGGAACCCAGAGCCTCTGGGGACAGATCTAGGGGCTCTTCAGGGTGCATCAGGCTGTCCTTTTTAAAGGCCAGTGTTGTGAGTGAAGACACAGTTTGGTCTAGGACCTTCCAAGTTTGAAAATCAAAGGCCTGATCATATATGTAGAGTTTGACTCTTGCCACAGAGGACAGACAGACCCTTGCAGGGTCCTGCTCTCTTCTCTGGCTCTGGGCTCTGCTCAAACTTTCCCTCCCATTAGACAGTGGCTCCAAGGAGGCACAAGAGCCCCTTGGAGGAGCTGAGACAGATGGTTATCTTCTGCCCAGACAATGGGAGCCATGGTACCCTTCCGCCCACCCACACCCTGGGCCAGGGACAGCCTGGCACCTGCCCAAGGCCAGTGGCATCAGAGTGGCAGCCATGAGCACAGCCTCTCCTTTGCCAGAAAGAGTGGTCTCCTGCTGCCAGAGTAGAGACCTTTGAGAAGCATGTTCCAGCCTCCTCTCAAGTCAACAGCTTTGCTGGAAAATCAATCCCCAGTTTGGTTTCTAGGGGTGTTAGAAAAAAATATTTTTTAATTTTTCCCAGACCCTAAAGTTGCCTCTAGCAGCACATTTCAGTGACACTACTTACTTGCTTTCCTAACAGCATTATTCTGGCTCTTTCTCAGAGGCCAAACCCAAGATCAAATAATGAATAATATTTTCTCCAGGCTTCTAAGTGTGTTCCTACCCAGCACTGATGAAAACAATAAGCCGGACCTTTCGGTTAAGTTATATAAATCACCACGCAGCTTACAAAAACTACTTCTAAGGTTCAAGAATGAAGTCTTGTAGAGAATACAGTGCGTTCTGTCCTTTCATGCGCAACTGAGAAAATGGCCCAGATTTTTCTACTCTGAAAATGGCCTGGATTTTTCTACTCTGTCTCTTGTCAACATCAGTCAGAGCCTAATTGTGACTGTGGGGCTAGGGTGGCTTAGATCTGAGCCTCAGAAGTAGGGATTAAATGAAATGCCCTTGATCACCTTGGAATTCTTTGTGTCTTCTGGGACCTGTGCTAATCCCTGTGGGACTCAGTCTTGCTCATCCATGGCTCCTCTGGTTTGCCGTGGGCATAGGGTCTTCTCTGGGGTAAGCTTTAGAGATAGATTTGCAAACCTCTGCCCAGATGTGCTGGCAGGGGTGCACAGGGCCAAGTCTCAAGCCCTGGTCCCCATCTTGTTGTTTCTCCAAATCAAGAAAACAGAAGCTTTCAGGGGCAAAGGTGCACGATTGTCCAGAAAGTGAAGAAAACAAAGCGGGTCAGGAACAGGACTTTGGGGAGGCCCGGTGATGGAGAGAGGAGGGTGTGTCCCACAGGCCATGCACTGGCACTCGCTTTAGGAAGCAGGAGCTGTGGGGAGCAAAGGCAGCACATTCAGAAGAATTGCTTCTGTGCTCCCAAAGGTCTGCTGGTTATGTGCCTTTTGTATTTTTTCAAACTCCTTAAATCTTCAGGGCATTTTAGACCTGCAGAGAGCAGACCCAAGAAAGTGTTCTAGCACATCCTATGGGCAACTAGGAATAAAGGTATCAGCCGAACCTCGCACGTTTAAGACTTTATTCAAGAAACAGACATGCTGGCTTCCCTGGAATGCCAAGGTGTCATTCAGGGTTTTAGACTGAGCAAGTGAACACAGGGCAAGTGGGCAAGGGGTGCTGAGGAAGGGAGCAAATCATCCAAATTGCCACAAAAATGCCGCTTCTCCCAAACGCTCCTGGGGCCGCTGCCAAAGAACAAAATACTCTCTCCTCGGCAGTTGGTCTGAGCCTCTCCTTCTCTGGTCACTGCTCCTCCGACCTACCTCAGAGAAGCCTTCAACCTCCCAGACCATGCCACCTCCTTCAGGGTCTGGGGGATTCCCAGTGCCACCCATGTTAAAGAACGTATCCCACAGAGAGACGGGCCTCTGGCTGACCAGGACAAGTCCTCCTCGCCAACGCCTGCAACATCCACACGTGCCCGGGGCCGCAGAGACTTCTAGGATGTGGGACTTGGGAAGCTAAAACCAGGAAGGTCCTGAGCAAACCAGGTCGGAGTGACCCCCCCCCCCCAAATGTGTAGCTTTTGTTCTTTCTTTAATGGTGGTAAAATACATGTATATCACATAAAATTACCATTTTAAGCATTTTTAAGTGTATAATTAATTAGGTACATTCACAGCCTTGTGCTGTGGTGCTCACCACCATCCATCTCCAGAAAGGCTTTCTTCTTCCCCAACCAAAACTTTGTCCCCAGTAAACACACACTCCCCTATCCCCCCAGCTCCTGGCAACCCCCATTCAATTCTCTTGTCTCTACGAGTTTGACTACTTAGGTATGTCATGTAAGTGGAATTGTAAAGTACTTGTGCCTTTTGTGGCTGGCTTCTCTCTTCCATATCATCCTCGAGGTCTCCCATGATATGTCAAGATGGCGGAAGGACACGCCATTGTATGGGCAGACCGTATTTTGTTTATCTCTGCATCCATCCATGGACACATGGGTTACTCCCACCCTTTGCCTCTTGTAAATAACGCTGCTATGGACAGAGCTACCAGTTAATGTTCAAGCCCCTACTTTCCATTCTTGCAGGGATCTAACCACAAGAGGCACTGCTGGGTCATGTGGCAATCCTGTGTGTCATTTTTTGAGGAACTGCCTCACTGTTCTTCCTATCAGTTCACTGCAATGTCGGCTTTCACTCACCCAGCCTAGAGGCGGGAGTCAGCCTGTCTTCTAACTCCCCCTGAGACTTGGCCCCAGAGACCTCCCAGCAGAGCCCTCTCCCATGAGGTCCTTCCATGAATTTCCGCAGCTGGCCAGCCTACCTGGGTTGGCTATAGCCAAGCACCGCGGTTGCTGCCAGGCCATCAATCGGCCGCCTTCTCCTTCCTGGGCTTCCTCACCCAGTGGGAACACGCCCTGTCACTACAATGTGCTAACAGCCACCACACACTGACATTTCTCCCCCTTTCACCAAGTACTATGCCCTAATTACAGGATTACAGCCACTGTGGGCACTCCTCCGAGAATCCAGCAAGAGCCTCTATTGTACAGGAACAACAGGCCACCCTGGGCAGGGAGATTAGAAATCAGCACATCCTACAGTGGAGTCTTTGCCAAGGAGAGCATTAACCCACACTGATCATTGAGTCACCGGGACCAGGTTTTAGGGCCAGCATCTCAGTTGTTTTAATGAAGTCTTAAAAGTGGGAGGTTCTGGCCAGTTTCCACATTCTGCACCTAGGCCCAGAGAAAGAACTTAAAGGTGAACCTCTTACCTTTGGCAGCGTTCAGCTCACCTGGCTTTCACTCATTGTCTGCTATGCTTCTCATAGTCCTTGGAATAAACAGGATCCCTTCTCTCTAGAAGAAGAGACAGGAGTTCAGGAAGTGTTAGTGACTCACCCAAAGCCACATAGCTAGTAAAGAGCGGGTTCCACTGGCACCAAGAGTCTAACCCCAGAGCAATGGATTTCCCACTTCACACTGCTTCTGGGATCCACCCCACCTCCAGGTCAGCGGAAGCCATGGAGAGGCCTGATGGGCTCTGATGGGCCCCGGGGTGATCCGAGTGCACCACACCCTGGCTGGCCAATCCCAGACAGTCCCTTAAACTTCTCTGTGTTGGTTTCTTCTGTTTCCTCTTCCGGAAGACAAATCGAAATAGCTCTCATCTAAAGCTATGCTTCCACTGCACCTGACAGTATGTGGCAGAAGATGGGATGTGAGGCCATCGCTGCCTGAACACCCTCCTTGGCAGAGAAGACGGAAAAGGCAGGAGGGCCTCCATCCCCTCAGCCAGACCCCGTCCCAGCTCTCCCACCTTCCTCAGGAGCTGCCATTCTTCCAACTTACTGCAAGCAGGAGCCTTGAAGACTTACTTACGTTCGCTAAACATTTCTGCAAAGGTTAAAATCTAAAAAGCCTCTTAACCTGTACGAACCTTGTAGACATGAGGCTAAGTGCAATAAGCCAGTCACAAAAGGACAGATTCTGTGAGATTCCACTTACATAAGGCAGGTGGGGCAGTCGCATTCATAAAGACAGAAAGTGAAATGGTGGTTCTGGAGGTGGGGGGGATGGGGGTGGGAAGGGGGGGGGGGAGTTGTTTAACGGGGACAGAGTTTCAGTTTGACAAGGTGAAGAGATCTGCAGGTAGATAGTGGAGATGGTTGCATATCAGTGAGGATATGCTTAATGCCATTGAGCTGTACACTTAACAGTGATGAAGACAGTAAAAATTTGATGTTCTGTGTATTTTACCACAATGAAAAAAAAAATGAAAAAAAATTCTAGGGTGCCTTTTTTAACTCTGTTGGTTAAAAAACTGCCTTCAGTTCAGGTCATGATCCTGGAGTCCCGGAATCGAGTCCCACTTCCGACTTCCTGCTAGGCAAGGAGTCTGTTCTCCTGCTGACCTCTCTTCTATCATTCTCTCTCTCTCTCTCTCTCTTTCTCTCAAACAAAAATTCTAGGGGTGGGGCAGCAGGGAGACTGCACATTTTGCTTAGGTGTTTTTTGTTTTTTGTTTATTTTTATTTTTTTAGCTGTGGGAGCTCATTTCTGTCTGGATATGGTCTGATTACAGCAGTTACCTCTTAAGGGCGGGGGGAGGGGGCGGGGCTCTAATTAGTGTTCAAGATACAGAGTCACCCTTGGGAAATCCTTAGTGAGTGAGAATAGGGCCAACAGGGCCAATTTTCCCGGTGGTGTTGGAACACTGTTTCTCTGAGCATCAGATGCTGCAGCGGACTGACATTCAGGGATCATAGTACAACAGATACTCTGAGTGACTCCTGGGGCAGATATTCACACTGAGGTGCCCTCAGAACCAGGGTTTGCTTGGAAAACAGCAGCTTTCCAGTCCCCCTCATGGTCCTTGGGGCACAAACAAGTAGAATGGGCAGAATCCTCAGCCCCATGGGAAGTGTGGTCTTACTTCTCTTCTTTCCTTTATGCGGAGTTGAATGAATCCAAGCTCAGTGAGTGTGTGAACTGGCCCCACCAAAGAGAACTGGACACGTGCCTTACACTCACCCCTCTGTCCAACTAAAGCTGATGGGATTTCAACCCTAAATTGTCCTCTGACCTCTGTCTGGATCTATTAGCCCTAGAAAAACAGACCTTTTCCCCCAACAGGCACCACTACAGATCCCATCTCACAGATACTCCCAGACACCTGCTCAAACCTGAAACTTTCCAACTTCAAAGGATCTTTTCAGATCTAAGATCCAGTTCCTGGGCCCAGAGTTCAAACCTAAACCATGAAGTTCCTATCTTTTCAAAGAGCTCTATCTTCAAATTAGAAAATACCCCAGAGAAATGGTTCAATCAAGACTCTTCAAGGGGCACCTGGGTGGCTCAGTGGGTTAAGCCTCTGCCTCCAGCTCAGGTCATGATCTCAGGGTCCTGGGATCAAGCCCCGCATCAGGCTCTCTGCTCAGCAGGGAGCCTGCTTCTCCTCTCTCTCCCTGCCTGCCTCTCTGCCTACTTGTGATCTCTGTCTGTCAAATAAATAAATAAAATAAAATAAAATAACTCCTCGAAGACCATATTAGATAAAGCAATGGGTGCGAGCTGACATTGTCTTTCAGACAAATCTGATGACCATCCCCTTCAGAAGGGTTTCAGACAACACCTAGCCCACTTTCAGGCATGACTAAGGGCTCCATAACAAATGAATGGATAACCAGCTGCCCTTTGATGAGTCTGCCATCATTACTTTTTGCTATTCTAAATCAATAAAATATTCTTGAAGATTTATTTAGTTATTTTAGAGAGAGAGAGAGCAGGGGTAGGGGCAGAGGGAGAGGGAGAGAAACTCAAGCTGACTCCCCAATAAGCATGGATCCCAGGACCCCAAAGCTATGACCTGAGCCAAAATTGGGAGTGCCTTGTCAGTGGCTTGGGCTCTTGAGTCTGTTTGTCTGGGTTTCTCATTGCAACTCTGCCATTTTTGCCCTTTGTGATTTGACACAGTGACTGATTTCATGAGTTGCTGCCTCCTCATCTCTTAACTTGTGGATGATGATGGTGATATTACTTAACAGAGTTGTAGTGAAGAGTAACTGTAGCATGTTGATGTACCCACTATAGACTGAATCTTTGTGCCCCACCCCTCCAAATTCATATGTTGAAGCCCTTGCCCCCAGTGTGATGGTATTTGGAGGTGGGCCTTTAGGAGGTAATTAGATTTTGAGGTCATAAGTGTGGGGCCCCCATCATGAAATTAATGTCCCTTTGAAAAGAAGGAAAGCTGAGCTTTCTCTCTCCATCATGTGGGGATACAGCAAGAAGGTAGCCATTTGCAAGCCAAGAGAAGGTCCTCAGTAAGAATAGAATCAGCCCACCCCTTGATCTTGGACTTCTTGACCACGAGAACTATGAAAAATAAATGTCTACTGGTTAAGCCTGCCAGTCTGTGGTGTTTTATATGGCAGCCTGAGCCGACTAATACATACCTGAAGAACTAAGAACAATGCCTGGTTCATAGTAAAACATTCAGTGAATATTAGCATATATTTACATATTTGTTTGGTTTTTTTGAAACTTTATTAAGAAATACTACAGGAAGGGCACCTGGGTGGCTCAGTGTGTTCAGCGTCCAACTCTTGGCTTCAGCTCAAGTCATGATCTCATGGTCATGAACTCTGAATTGGGCTTAGCGGGGAGTCTGAGGATTCTCTCTTTCCCTCTTCCTCTGCCCCTCCTCCTGCTTGCTCTCTCTCTCTCTCTCTCAAATAAATAAATTAATTAAATATTTTTAAAAACATATTACAGGGCACCTGGGTGGTTCAGTCGGTTAAGCGACTGTCTTCAGCTCAGGTCATGATCCCAGAGTCCTAGGATCGAGTCCTGCATCGGACTTCCAGCTGCACAGGGAGTCTGCTTCTCCCTATGACCTTCTACCCTCTCATGCTCTCTCTTATTTGCTCTCTCTCTCAAATAGATAAAATGTTTGGAAAAAAAAAAACATATTGCAGTCATTTTAAAATGTTTAAAGATTTAAAGAATGATCTAACAGTAGACCCACTACCCAACATAAGGTATGAAATATTACCAATAAAGCTGAAGCCCCCATAAACCTTCCTTAACCACCTTCTTTCCTTCCCACCCAGAGGTAATCAGCCTTCTCAGTTTGGTACTTAAACCACTCCCGTGCATTCCTTTATACTCTTACTCTACCCATGTGTGTCTGTTAACAATGAGACTGAACCTTTAAGCCAGGACAGACAGGTGCCTCTTCCAGAAGTATTTAGACATAGAATCTAGCCTGGCATGAAGTGTTGTTGGAGGAAACTGTCTGTCTCCATTTGTCATCTTGCTGTGTGTATCTTTTCACCTTCCTGAGCAGGGAGTATGCCAGTATCTCCAGGTAGACCAGCTGGTGGTACAAGCCATTAATTAGGTCTCCCATCAGCAGGTCTGTGTTTGTCAGAGACTATGGAGCTGCAACCCCAGCCCACCTCTTTGCTGATGCCTCCCTTCCTCCCTTCCAGATGGAGATGCGGCTACAGGATCAGCAGCTGGCCAGACAGCTCATGCGCCTGCGCAGTGACATCAGCAAGCTGAAGATCGAGCAGACCTGTGACCTACATAGGAGAATGCTCAATGATGCCACCTACGAGCTAGAGGAACGGGACGAGCTGTCTGATCTCTTCTGCGACTCTCCGCTGGCCTCCTCCTTCAGTCTCTCCACCCCACTCAAGCTCATTGGAGTCACCAAGATGAATATCAACTCCAGGAGGTTCTCTCTGTGCTGAGAAGCCCTAGAAGGTGTCAGAGGAGCCAGAACAGAATGTTTGGGAGGCGGGGAGGGCATGGAGGTTGCATCACCTTGAGTGAGTCTCCCCAGGGGCAGGGCTTCCCTGTGGTTGGTGTACCATGGGCCCTCAGACCCATGGCAGGTGCTCTGTCAGGGGGCCCGGCTGTGGAGCCCCACAACCCCTTGACTGTCCGTGACCCAAAGCGTTCTGCAGAAGGGCCACTCCATCCAGATGTTCAGTGAGACCCGGCTCCTAGCATGACGCATCTCCATCCTCCCCTCACTAACCCGCATTCCCGTTTCCTCAGAATCACTGGTGCTATGATCTGAGATCCCAAAGAGGGGCCACCAAATGCTATGGTTCTTGCAGAAAACTTACCCAAGGGCACTGAGCCCCCAGGGAGGAGGTGATTAGGTACCTCAGATGAGCCCATCTGCCCTTGCTGTCCTCTAAGTACTGGCTCAGATTCACCATAGACAGGTGACTCAGCAGCCCTGACAGGGACCCAGGAGGAAAGGAAAACCAGAAGGAGTGACAAAGTGGAGCTTGGGAACACAGGCCCCATAGCCATCGCCAGCTTCTCTGCTGAGCGGCCGTCCAGGCTCCTGTCAGTCTTAGACCTTGGCACAACCAGGGCTGTGTCGATTGTTTCTAGTGTGTGCCAGGACACACGGGGGCCACGGGGGCGGAGCAAACACGGATGTCCTCTCTGCTGCCTTCCCTGGCCCCACACACCAATCCCAATCTCCAAAGAGCCCCTTTGCCGTCACCCTGCTCCTCCAGGGGAGTGCCCGAGTGAACCAGGCAAGTCTGTCAATGGATTTCCCAGCACCAAATTCTCCTGGTGGCGTCACCTTTGTCCCCTTCCTGCTCTCCCCAGAACGACTTGAGGAAGCTCAGGAGCTCACCCTGAGCCTCCTCTGACATTCTGTGCCTGATTTAAACCACTAATTTCAATTGAATCAGACTGTTACTAATCTGTTGCTAACGTGTTCAGAGCTGTTTGATTTTTGTCCACATGGTGACACTAGTTGGGTAGGTCAAGTGCAGTAGTTCAGGATTTGACTTGAAAGGTTCTCCCTGATGACAAGCATGAGGATGAGCAAGGCGAGGACCGAGGCCTCAACAGGGAGGAAAGTTAGCCTCAGAACGCCACCTGGTGCAGGTTCTCCAGCCAGCGGGGGGTGGCTTTTGACGTCACCTGGTTCAAGCCTCCTTGTGCATAAAGGAGTAAAGTGAAGCCAGGGAAAGAGGATGACTTCCCTCAGATTATGCAACTCTTTAGTGGCTACAGACAGCCAACAGGTTAAATCATTATTGAGAATGTCAAGACAGATCATATATCAAGGAACTTGAACCCCAGATATGGTCCTAATGCTTTGCCAAACCCACCAACTGCCAAGCCCTCTACACTCCACCTCATGCAGCCCCCAAGTGTACTTCTCACTTTGCAGTCCTGAATATTTGGGTCCAACTTAGAGCAATGCCTGTAAATTGGACCCACAGAACACGTGTTACCCATCACACTTCCATAGTCGAAGTAAGGTGTCCTGATGTTCTTTCGTGTTTCATCTTCCCGTAGAGTCTCTCTGGGCCCATGCACAACACACACACACACACACACACACACACACACACACACACACACGCTCTGACCCACATTGGAAAGGTTGTTCTTCTTTGATGGGCTGGCAGTGGGAGGACATGAATGAGTGGTCCCTAGTTAGAAAAGAACTTGTTCTCTTTCTGGTGACGTCAAAGAGCCAGAAGCATTATGCTTCCTTCACAGAAGGTAGAGCAACATAGCTAAGATGTGTTTTCTGCCTGACTCTGAGCAGTGACTGAAGTGTGAGGCCCAGAGGACTGGTCCGCAGAGGAGACCTCTTGGTGGAACGCCCGACCCTTTAGACCTGCTCCCCCTCAGGCAGGAAGGGAGGGGGATTTTCTCCACCCCAAGCCGTCTCTCCTCAGGGATAATGTACTAGTATTGCCCAGTCCCACCGAGACATTCCTGCCAGGCTTCTCTGAGACGCGTCCTTGGGACGGCAGGGGAGCAGGCAGGCCCACACCCGCCACCCGCTCCGGGGAGGCACACAGGCACACACACTCACACCCACACCCACGCAGGAAAACCCATTCCATCTTCTGAAAGTAATGCCAAAATGGTTTTTTTTTTTCCTTTTCTAGAAATCAGTCATTACAGTAGTTGAAAAAATTGGATTCAACAGAAGCTGATTTCATTAATTTGGTTAGTCCAATTGAATTGGCATCAACTGGGCAATTTAGTTGTTCAGCTCGCCTGATGTCCCCTTCCTTTCTTTGTTCTCTGAGAGGAAACAGAGATCAAGGCACACTTTTTGGAATAGGTTAGATGTCTCAGCTCTTTTGCTTTGTTCACCCCAAGAGAATTTAATTTGGGGATGAGGACAGAGGAGAAAGGGGAGGGGACCAGAGATGAGAGTGGAGGAGGATGGACTGGGTGCGTCTCCTTACTCCTCCATCACTCCGTGTCCGTTAGCCCCTTATTCCACCAGGGAACACAAATAACTCGGCAGGTCGGTTCAGTGTTGTGAATTCCCTGCCTTATGGGGCTCAAGTGATGTCTCTGCGTCACCTGTAATCTCACCTGCATCGCCAGCATCCTGGGGCCACCTTCTGGTGTGCCACATGTACACAATGTTTGCAGTTTAATCATCATCTACCCATCTCTGTCATCCCCAATGACCCTGGGTGTAAACCACAAGGTCTCCACTGACACCGCCGTGCACGGCAGTGCGTGATGCCTTCATGGACTTGGCAGAGATCACAGAGGCCCGGAGAGCCTGGGAAGGCTTGAGAGTGCCTGCTCCAGCCCCGGGTCTCCTCCCTGTAGCAATACCAAGTGCTATTATGTAATTGATGGACAATTTATAATCTTATTTTTTATGATTCTGTGTTTCTATATTGCTGTTAGAAGAAGTGAATAAAAATATTTCAAAAGGAGATACTACATAAGGGGGAGAAATTTTTCTTTTACCTCGTTCCTATTACAGCACACAGAGAAAGAAAGAGAAAGAGAGAGGGAGGAGGAAGAGAGAGGGAGGAAGGAGGGAGAAAGGAAGAGAGGGAGGAGGGAGGGAGGGAGAGAGGGAGGAAGAGAGGCAGAGAGGATGAGTTTGAGATTGACTTTGGCCATGCTTTGGGACATAATTTGGAGGTGAGGCCAACAGTTTGGCTATGGAGTGTGAAGGAAACAGAAGAATGGAGAACCACCTGCTGTCCGGCAGCTGGATGGAGAGGCTACCATTTACTGAGACGAAGATGCCTTGAGGGGAGCATGATTGGGGCAGAGGGACAAGACCAGTAGTTGTGTCTCAAGTGTGGTACATTTAAATGTACTTCCCAGTGGGGAGTGAGTGAGTAGTTGGCTATAGGGACCTGGATTTCAGGAAAAGGTCATTGTTGGAAACACAAATTTGGGAGTCTAGATTTGGGTATTTGGATGATATTAAAAGCACCATGCCTGTATAAGTCAAGGAAGAGAGAGAGGAGGTAAGAGAAAGGCTCTAAGTACCACCTCCTGAGACTCCGGCATCTAGAGATCTGGAGACCAAATGGAAGGTCTGTGGAGGGAGCAGAAGTGACCAGCTGGTGTGGCTGCTCCATTCAGGGGCACAGCCTGATGCTACACTAGCTGCCCAGCAGCCCCAGCTGAGGGTATCCCTCCTGGACTGATGGCATAGGTCACTACGGTCACCACCATGGTGGCTTCCAGAACCCCCTGCAGATCTTAACTAACTTATTTAGAAAGGGTTTTGAACTCTGTTGACAGCATTCCCTTTTGCTTTTTAGCAGGAGCAGAAGGCTGTCCCTGCTCCTGACTCTCCATGGCAAAGGTGGGAGTCTGTGACCCGGGCAGCTGGGGAGGAAGGCTTGGGGGAGAGGTGGGTAGGGCCCTACGGCTGAAAGCTGACAGGGGTCCTGCCACAGCCTATCACAACAGCGGGTGCTCTCTTCAGGGAATGGGCCCATCTCACTGCACGGTTTCAGACCTGACTCTTTTCAAATACCCTGTTTACTGGCTCAAAGCCAACAGTGACAGAGAGAGCAAGGTAGTCTCCAAAGGAAGTAGCTTCAGGAAAGGAAAACTGCAAACGTTTGAGGGCTCTGGCAAGCAGGGTCCCCCTCCCCACCACCACAGGGTGCCAAGTTCAGGGTAGATATTTCCCCAACCAGCAGGGATGGCACCGGCAGTGTGCTCCCTGTGCCAGCTTCCCCGCCCCTAGTGTTTCCTAAACCATTTCACCGAACAGAGAGCTGACCCCCATTGTTACCCTGCCTACCCACTTCTCCACACAGGGATGGCTGAAATGCTAAGAAAGGATTACTTGCTAGAGGACATCTGGGGTCCCAAGGTCAACCTGAGTGAGGGAATGATGAACCAGCCTCCTCATCTCCCCCGTCCCGGGGGGCCTCGCCTCCCCGCTGCCGGCCCAGGCACCGCAGGGTTCCACCTCTTGCACAGTGAGCCTCACCTGGAAGGGGTTGCCATGGTTCAGGGGACATGGGCCGGGGGCCAAAAAAACACTCTTCGCCCTGTCCCATCTGTACCAGACAGGGCTGGGGCGGGAAAGCAGAAGTGACAGCCAGCATTCCAGGAGGGGAAGGATCTGACACGGGGAACTGGGGGCTACAGAATCATTGGAAGGTCTGGAAAGTGATGGCTAGGGAGTGATGCGCTGGACTTCAGCAGGCTCGGCAGATGCCCTCTACCAGGAAATAACAGCCTCGTGTGGGGTCATGGGCTGGACTGTGTTCCCTCAAAATTCAAATGTTGAAGTCCCAGTGCCCCGTAGCTCAGAACATGACTATATTTAGAGATAGAGCCTCAAAAGTGGTCATTTAGGTAAAGTGAGTTCACGAGCCTGGGACTGGTGTCCTTAGGGGAAGAGGACATCGGGACACAGACACACGCAGAGGCAAGACTGTGTGAGGACACGGGGAGAAGGTGGCCGTCTGCAGGCTGAGGAGAGAGGACTCAGGAGAACCCACCCCGGCAGACACCTCAGTCCCAGACTTGCTGCCTCCAGCACAGTGAGACCGCATATGGCTGTTACTGAGACCACAAGTCGGGAGGACTCGGTACGGCTCTTGCAGAACAAGTCACTGCTGTTCCTCTTTATCTCCCTCTTCCTCTAGCCCCGGCTCTAGCAGCTTGCACCTGGAAAGTGATTCTGATCACTTCTGCTTACATTTCTTTGGCTGGAACAAGTCCCACAGCCCCAGCAATCCTTGGGTGGAGGAGGAAGGAAAAGCTTACCGTGTGCCAGGGCAGAGGAGAACTGGAATGTTCAGGACCAGGAGATGAATGACCATGCCCACCATCCTTCCCCACCTCACCCTGAGCCACCTGGGACCCCATGGGCCTGTAGCCCTGAGGACACCTTGGCCGGCAGACTCGAAAGTGTGGGACAGACACCGGGAGTGTGCAGGATGGTGCCATAGGGGGCAAGAAGAAAGGAGGTGAACTTCTATGAATATTTTTCATCTCTTTCTATCTTCAGTATGTTTTAAATGTGCATAATGCTTGGGTCCAGTAATGCATGCTGTGAAGCGTGAATCTGTCGGGCGGGGGGAGAGTTAGGCGCAAAACTTCTTCCGGATGAAGCACAGCATCAAACATGTGGGCCTTAGCCTGCATACACTGGTCCTGGATCTGAGCCAGCTGCACAGTGCTAGGCTGGGCCACACGCAACTCAGGGATCAGTGCTTTTCTCCTGAGAGGACACACAGGTATGTCCCTCTGTGGACACCAGCAGCTGCTCGCTGCACTTGAGTCCTTGGGTAAGGGATACAGCTTTCCTTCCCCTTAGTTCTGGGCTCTGCACCTCTTGGCCACAGAGCAGAAAACAGAGGGTGGGAGAGGAAGGATATAGAGGAAGGGAGAGAGGAAAGGGGGATAAGGCCAGAGAGAAGGCACAAAAAGAAGCAAAAGACGATTTTCTAAATTGTAGAGTTGACACCACGTCCAAGAACATGGAACGACGTCCCCTTCCTGCGCTGAGTCCCCCACCTTTTTAATAAAGTCCTGGGCAAGTCTTAGAACAGGGCCCAGAAATCATGGTTTCTGAGATGGAGTCCTGGGGGACAGGCGTGGATCCAAGGCCCAGCAGCCAGAGGAATTGCCAGGCACCCCACAGCCTGTTGGCGTCCACACCCCAGCTGGAGCAGAGCAGCTGATCTCAGTGCCTGCTCTTCCTGTCTGCCAGGCCTTTGGCAGGCCACCTCCTGCACAGCTCCCCCAGGGCCCTGCGGAAAGGACCAGAGCTCAGCCCACAGAGGGAGAGGCACCTGGCAATCATGGAGAGCCTGGGGGCTGGCCACAGGGAGGAAGGAAGTCCCCACTGCTCCTGCAGGAGACAGAGGAACACAAAATGTCATCTGCTGACCAACCCCCCAACCCCAGCCTAAAGTTGGGTTGATTCTACTAATTCTAAGGAAAGACAAGACGGAACAAACCATCATAAAAATGTCACAAGGTGCCCCAGGAGGTGGAACTAGATTTTCTAAGAGCAAGTTTCTGTCAGAGGTTTCCAGCTACTTCTTTTTCTGGCAGAGGAGACAGTGAGTCTCCCTTAGAAAAACCTCCTGAGTGGTCCCTTTCAGGAAGTAGATGAAAGGCAAGTCAGCAAGCACTCCTCTCGGGGAGGGTGAGCCAGGACTCTTGACACCGACAAAGACCATCCTCCCCAGCTCCTGCTGTGACTGCTGGAGAGGAGTGGACAAATTGTGTCAGGGTCTAGGAGCATCCCAAAGAAAGGGGTCTTGATGCCTTTGCAGATTCTGAAGTACTGAAGCCTCTCTGAAGTTCCTCTAGATCCGAATGTCTGACTCCTCCAGGGGGAAGGCTGGACGTCCTCAATCACAGATGTGCAGAACTACCAGACCTTTGTGGATGGGAATGCTGGGAGCCCAGACCTTAGAGGAGAAGACAGTCTCCACTTCAAGGGGCAAAGCAGAAAGCCAGGGGCAGCCTCAGAGAGGGATGAGTCTCAGGAAAGAACGGAGAGGAAAGACACAGACTTGCCATGATGAAATGGGGCTCAGAATTAAATCTTCCAAAATATAAAAGGGGCCTTGTACCGACCCCAAGCTGCTGAGGTGTTATGCATCCCATGCGGTCAGGTCAGAGGGTTCTGGCGATCAGAACACGGTCTTTTCCTAGTGCTAATGAAGAAGCAGGTCCAGAAGCTGAAGTGGCTGGCCAAGGTCACCACCCAGTTGGTACAAAGCTAGAAATGCATCCTGATCCTGGCTCTTCCCAACACCCTGTCTTCCCTGTAGCCTTCCCACCTCCTATCACCTTGCTGGAACCTCGCAGAGATCTGAGATAACAAACCTGTGAAGTTCTTCTGGAAACAAAAGATTTTTTCATTTTTGTCATGGAGACGCGTGTGTGTCACAGAAACCCTAAAGTGCCCTCTGCTGGAAAAACCGAGGAATCAAGTTCCGTGTGGATTTTTTTTTTCCCCCAGAGTTTCGGCAACACCAGTCACTTACACCCTGATACTTGCTGATTTTCTCGGCGTGTGTGCTGTTATTACCGTTCATGTTTGCTAAAAAAATTCAAAGCTCAGATGCTCTTTCCACCACTCAAAACCCAAAATATCTAGTTAGAACACTCTGTCACCATGTAATCAATCTCCTAATATTTTTTAATATCTAGTTTGTGCCAAGCACTATGCCAATTCCAGGAAACAAACACTTTGGTTTCTTTCACTCTATCTAAAGTGAAACTGAGCCTGTGTGGCTCAGTTGGTTAAGCGTCTGTCTTTGGTGGTCATGATCCCAGGGTCCTGGATCGAGTCCTGCATGGGGCTCCCTGTTCATGGACATCTGCTTCTCCCTCTACATGCCTCTCCTCCCTGCTTGTGCTCTCTCTCCCTCTCTCTGATGAATAAGTAAAATCATTAAAAATAGATAAATTGAAACTCATGTTTTATCTCAGTTCCAGAATGCAGTCCTTCACAAAGAAAATAAGCTAGCCGCTAATCTGAAAACAATATGGGAAGTTTTTAAATCTATTTTTTCATTTGGTGCTTTCCTTCTCACTTTTCCAAGCTACAGTTCCTAATTATTGGGACCATTTTCCCAATTACAGGTGTGAAGGGAGAAAGCTTTCCATTTTTCTATCACTTGTTCTCTCAAAATGCATAACTACTCCAGGTTATCCCCCCTCACTGGCTTCACCCAGTTTCAAAGCTCTAGCAGTCTTCCTCGGCCTCCAGCTACAATCTGGCTTTCTCCCCCAGAGAGACAACTTTCTAAGACAGTGACTCAAGCAATTCATTTTGCCCCTTCCATCTTTCTGCTGTCCCCCCCCACTCCATCTTTCTTCCCATGAGTTAGAAGCAAAATGATTAATTCACAAGCCCTTTCCCTTCCCTATTGTGTGTTTCCTCATGACTAATTGTGCTCTGTTAGATGTGTCTCAATTCATTTTGGTTTTATGGTCTTGCTTGCTTTATTTTGTTTTTTTAACCTTTAGGAGAAGATGCCTCTCAGATTTGCACCCCTTGCTCCAGATGGCCACCTTCCTCTCCAACAAACAGCATATTTTCACCTTAATTGGCCCTGGCAGCCGACCAAGATCTAAATTAGCATCACAGCGAAGTCCACGTGACACATTACGAACAAAGTTCCTTAAAACAAAGTGTGGGGGAGGGGCTTTCTGGAACTTACTCTTGACCCAAGTTCAAGAAATGATGCAATTTATATCTATCTTCTTTTTTCTCAGAACCTGAATGCAAAAATGATTGAAAGGAAGGTTTAAACAACCCAAACCATCCAAACGACCCCTATAACATCAGGCGTCGGGTATGCGATTGTCTCTTTCTAGACCAGCCCAAATTCCAAATGGATGTTGGTCACCAAATGTTAAATTGTTAAGTGTGAACTTCCTGATTTTAAGCAACAAAACTGTACAGTAACTCTTAACATCAGAATATTTCTGACCCACTCTCTAGACCAGTGATTAATGTATATTAAAATGTGTGTGTGTGATTTTATCTTTGCCCCTTCGTGCATTTGACCCTCTTTTCCTGTGCTTATCCTGACTCCACAGTAAGGCTGAAGTTTCCTCTTTATACTCCTAGCACCTAACTCAGTACCCAGAAGGGTCAGGGCCCTGAATAAATGAATAGGCTCAGAATGATTTTCTGAGTCTCACCTACCTCAAGTGTTTGCAGAACGTGGCTATCTGGATCCTGAGAAAGAACAGCATTGTCCGATGGTTACTATTGAGCTAATCCAGAAGACGGCCGGACAGTCACTTCCCCTGGCCTGAGTCTCTGACCCCCTCTGCTGTTGCTCCTTCCAACTGTCCATGAATAAGGCAAATCAAGACGCCTTCTAGGCACAGCCAACATCAAAGCATCCTTGGTATGAAGACATCACACCTGGCTCTCAGAAAAAATCAGGTTTAGGAAACATTAGACAGGGGAGCCTCGGTGGCTCGGTCAGTTGGGTGTCTGCCCTCAGCTCAGATCATGATCTTAGGGTCCTGGGATCAAGGCCTGCATGGGAATCCCTGCTTAGCGGGAAGCCTGCTTCTCCCTCTCTTTCTGTGTGTGCCTGTGCTCTCTCTCTCCCAAATAAATAAAATCTGTTTTGAAAACAGAAAACATTATTTTAGCACACATTAGAGATAACTGATAAAAAGAAGTCTTGAGCATACTGTGTCCTAGAGGAGCCAGAAGTTGTGAGAAGTAAACCAAATGAGCCTGTGCAAATTTGTCCTTCCCTAGACCTATCCATTTGAAAAATCCCAAAATAATTGGAAAATTAAGAAACATACTATTGAACAGTCCATGAGTCAAAGACAAAATCAGAAAATACATTAAGTCAAAAAAAAAAAGAAACTATTTTAAGCCACGCAAAATGGATACATGATATATCAAAATTTATGCTATTCCAGTTAATACAATCATTAGAGGGGAATTTGCTTTAAACATTTTTATTGGAAAGAAATAAAATTCCTAAATACATTTTCTAATTGTCTACCTTAAGAACTTAGAAAAAAGAACAAATTAAATGTGTTACAAGCAGAAAGAAAACAATAAATATTACATAAATCAATTAAATAGAAATGGAAAAACAATAGAGAAAATCAATGATACTATAAGTAAGTTAATTGAAAAGATCAATAAAATTAATAAACCTCTAGCTAAACTGATCAAGTAAAGAGAAAGAGAGAGAATACACACAAATTATCAATATCAGGAGTGAAAGAGAACAGTACCATAGATTCCTATGGAAGTGATAATAAGGGGACATCATGAAAAATCTTCTACCTAAATTTGACAACTTAGATGAGTGGAAAAACTCCTTGACACAAGATTATTGAAACTAACTAAAATAAAAACAGAAAATCTAAGTAACCTTATAGCCACTACAGAAATTGAATTCTTATTATATTTATTTATTTATTTATTTATTTGACAGACAGAGATCACAATTAGGCAGAGAGGCAGGCAGACAGAGAGAAAGGGAAGCAAGCTCCCCGCTGAGCAGAGAGCCCCATGCAGGGCTTGATCCCAGGACTCTGGGATCATGACCTGAGCTGAAGGCAGAGGCTTAAACCCACTGAGCCACCCAGGTGCCCCCAGAAACTGAATTCTTAATTGAAAGTCATTCCACAAAGAAAATTCCAGGCCTAATTGGACTCATCAGTGAATGCTATCAAATGCTTAGAAAGAAAAAGAAGATCACCTATGGAAACTCTGTCAGAAAATAAAGGAGAGCACACTTTCCTACCTATTGTATGAGATCCTCATTATTCTGATATCAAAACCAGACAAAAACACTACAAAAAAGAAAGAAAAGTACAGATTAATATCTCTCATGAAAAAAAAAAATACTAACAAATTCAATATAGCAATACACAGAAAATGAGATTTATCCCAGCTATTTAAGGCTGGTTAAGATTCAAAAACCACAGTTCACCATAACAAGATAAATTTTGTTTTAAAAATTATCTTCATAGATGTAGGGAAAAAATTTGAAGAGCTTCTACTTTTGTGGATGTTAAAAACTTGTAGCAAATTAAGAATAGAAGACTTCTTCAAACAGATAAGGAATTATGAAAAGCCTAGGGATAACCTCATACTTAATGGCAAAAGACTAAATACTTTCATCCTTCCTTTGGGAAGAGGCAAAAAATGCTCGCTCTCATGACTTCTCTTCATCAGGAAATTGAGAATTCTAGCCTATGTAACCAGGCAAGAAAAAGGAATATAAAGCAGAAAGCAGGGAAAGTAGAAGGTAAAATTGTCTTTAGCACAGACTGTGCGGTCATGTATACAGGGAACCCTAACAACCTGCAAAAAACTACTAGAACTAATAAATGAAATTTACGGTGTTGCAACTTACAAAGTCGATGTACAAAAATCAATTGTATTTCTATACATTAGCAACCAGAACTTGCTCCTTTTAAAATAAGCATTCCAAAACATGAATAATTAGGGAGAAATTTAACAAAACATGGCTAAGACTTGTAACTGAGACATATAAAACACTGTTGAGAGAAACCAAAGAGGCCCAAAATAAATGGAGACATATGCCATTTTAATGGATTAGAAAGCTCAATCTCCCTAACTAATCTGTAGATGTGATGCAGCTCCAAACAAAATTCCACCAAGGCTTTCTAGTGGAAACCAACAAGCTGATTTTAAAATTTACATGGAAATACAAAGGACCCACAAATGCCAAAATAAACTTGGAAAGAAGGACAAAGTTAGAGGCCCTGACTATCTGCTTTCAAGACACTGTGGAGTGACACTAAGACGGTGTAGTATCAGTGTAAGGATAGACACAGAGATCCATGGACGGAAGACAGAGTGCAGAAATAGATCCCCATGTATATTACTAATTGATATTCAACAATTTGCCAAGGCAATTCAGTAGAGGAAATTATAACTTTTTCAATAAATTGTACTGGAACACCTGGACACTTATATTTTTCATATAGAAAGAAAATGAATGCTAGCCTTCACAACATACATAAAAATGAGATAAAAATAGCATTTTCACTCATAATCATAAAAAAAGTGGAAACAATCTAAAATGTCCCTTAGTAAATGAATGGATAAAAAAATTGTGGTCGGGACGCCTGGGTGGCTCAGTTGGTTAAGCGGCTGCCTTCGGCTCAGGTCATGATCCCAGCGTCCTGGGATCGAGTCCCACATTGGGCTCCTTGCTCGGCGGGGAGCCTGCTTCTCCCTCTGCCTCTGCCTGCCTCTCTGTCTGCCTGTGCTCGCTCACTCTCTCTCCCTCTGTCTCTGACAAATAAATAAATAAATAAATAAATAAATAAATAAAATCTTTAAAAAAAAAAAAATTTGTGGTGACCGCCTGCGTGGCTCAGATGGTTAAGCATCCGACTCTTGGTTTCAGCTTGGGTCACGATCTCAGAGTCATGAGACCAAGCCCTGCGGTCAGTCTCCCAGTTAGGCATGGAGCCTGCTTGGGATTCTCCTCTGCCCCACCCCACCCTCTGCTCAAGCATGCACACTTTTTCTTGCAAAAAAAAAAAAAAAAAAAAAGTGAGATACAATAGAATACCACTTAACAATCAAAGGAATCAACCACTGATATGGTAACATAGATAAATCTGAAAAATATGCTGAGCAAAAGAAGTGAAACACAAAAGAGTACATGCTGCATAATTCCATTTACAAAAGGCAAATTCAGTTTACAGTGACAGAAAGCAGATCAGTGGTTACCTGGGGCAGAGGCAAGGATTGACTTGGGTTGAGACACAGGGTACTTTGGGGGTAACAGGAATATCCAGTATGTTGGATGTGGTTGTGTGCACATATACCTTTGTCCAACCTCGTCAAAATGGGGTGTGGACACATGATAAATTATTCCTCAGTACATTATAACTCAATAAAGTTCATTGAAAAAAAACCCCTAAGCAGTCTGGGGGAAAAGGAGGTTTTAAAAACACTAATAAATAATATATGAAAAGGAAAACCACAACTTTATGCAGTCCTAGAGGCAGGTGCCAGAAGGAAGGAGGTGTAAGGCAGGTAAGAGTCTGTGAAATGCCTTTCCCCTCCCTTGGTCCCAGGTGTCACTGAGGCACAAGGGACAGGATCCTGTCTGAGATCACCTATAGGTTCTGCTGACTTTATTTCTGTAGCAGTTGCTGGCTGAGCCCACACACAGTTACAGTCACCATCACCGGGAACCTTCCACAGCCACATTGGATCTGAGGATCCACGGCCAGACGTCTTCCCATACGATTCCTTTCAGAGCCTCACAACCCCTCTTCACTACAGTGTCATCTCTGTTACTACAGCAAAGGAGACTGAGGCTCAGAGAACTGAGTGACTTTCCCAAGATCACAGAGGAAACGACAGACCTCCGATTCAAGTCCAAGCACCAAGGAACTTTGTTTTCTGCATTCTCTGATGCCCCTTACCCTTGTGTCCCTGGGAAAAGTAACTCAGTTGTAATTAGTTGGACTCACCAGGAGCAATAACGTATCAATCACAGAAGGTAACAGAGCTGAGAAGTACATCTGGGATACAACATTCACCTTCTTGCTCCTGCCATTCCACGTGTATTTCTGCAAGAAGGGACTGACTATAATTCTGCTTGCTGCGCTCAACTAGGTTTTACTTAGCAGTTCAGTTCAACAAATATTCTGCAGGTGGGGCACCATTAGCAGTGGAGCATTGGGCAAGGAATAAGACGTGGTCTTTGCCTTCCAGGAACTCACTAGTCAGTACTAGACCCTCCTGACCAGCTTAGGCCTGTCTTCTCCCGTGGTTCTAACGCCAACTTTTACTTCCTACTGAAATCCCATGAGCTCACTCCCAGTGACTCCCAGAATGGGGAACATAAGAGTCCGTGTCCAGATTTTCTGTTTTCCAAGAAGGACCATGGTGTTCTCCAAATCCAAATGGAGGCAGGATCTGACGAGTACAAGAGCAGTGGTGGCCACAAAGGAAAGAGTAATTTAAATTAGAGTGTGCAGAATCCAGAACAGAGAGCGGCTCTGTACGGAGCTGTAAGCCCCGAGCCCCACACCATCAAGCTACTTGAGAATTGCTGATGTTACATTTGGGGTGTTTGTCAACGTAATTGCCAAATCTGGTAGGTCAAGGAAACAGTCCCCAGGTCTCCTTATGTTTTCCCCTACAAATCTTGTTTTTTAAGATTTTATTTATTTATTTGTTTGTTTGTTTATTTGAGAGAGAGTGTGTGTGAGAGAGCATGAGAGGGAAGAGGGTCAGAGGGAGAAGTGGACTCCCACAGAGCTGGGAGCCCAATGCGGGATTTGATCCTGGAACTGCAGGATCATGACCTGGGCCAAAGGCAGTTGCTTAACCAACTGAGGCACCCGGGTGCCCATCCCTTACAAATTTTAAAACACTTCTTTTACTTATGATCACATATACCTCAAATCACAAACGTTTCTCTGGGCAAGGAGGTGGCGTAGAGAGAGACACATTTGTGATAAGCACCATTCCTTCTATTTCTTCCCAGGCTTTAGAAGGAAGGGGAAGGGAAGCAGAGGTTGTTATTCCTGTTCTCCAGGATGAGATGTTCAGACACCAAGAGGAGTAACATGAGGACAGAATGGATACCCCCTGGTTTTGTGGGTCTCAACCCTTTTTAACATTTTGACATATTCATCTTTCTTTCTATAATGCTACATTACGCACATTTATTTGAAAAATTAAAGTGAAAAATTTATTACATCATGACATGTAAAATAGGGATGCCTGAGTGGCTCAGTTGATTAAGCATCCGCCTTCAGCTCGGATCATGATCTTCGGGTCCTGGAATCAAGCACCGCATTGGGATCCTTGCTCAGTGGGGAGTCTGCTTCTCCCTCTGCCTGCTGCTCCTCCCTGCTTGTGAGCTCACTCTCACTCCGCACCCCCCGACAAATAAATAAAAAACTAATAAAGTCTTTTTTAAATTATTAATTTTTAATTATTTAGTTTTAAATTTTATTTTATTATTTATTTTATTATTAATTTTTAATTTTTAAAAATTTAAAAAATAATCAAAAATGAATAACTTTGGGTGCATTTTCTTTATGTGAGACACGTATGGAGCAGAAAGCATGACACAAACCTGATTTTTGGCTTCCTCAGACACACATGGTTCCTACACAAATGGCTCCTTGCTCATGACACGCAAAATAACCTCTGTCTTCTCACCATCAATTTCAGCATACACCAACCCATTGAATCTTTTCTCCCGCTGAGTCCACCCGGTCAACACTGGGGTGCCCCCTAGTGGCAGAGTTTTGTATAACTTTCAAACACCAAAACTTAATTTTTAAAAGTCACTCCGTATTTAATCATGTTCTTTCGCCTGGATGTAAGGTCCGTGAAAGACATAATCTTTATCTTCTTAGCCACCTCAAGTATCCTTCACAGTTAAAACAGCGTCTAGCGCACAGTAGGTGTCCTGTAAGTATTCGCTGAATGACTGAAAGAGTGAGTAAGCCCTCCCGCCCACACCTGGCTATCCAGTGAGCCTGCTCTGTCAGGCTCTTTTGTGTGTCTTTGCTGGTATCCATGTGTGGTGTGTGGCTGAAGCCCCTCTCCCAACTTATCAACTGAAACTCAGCCCCAGCTTCTCCTCAAAGAAATGAGCTTCCCGTGCAGCTGCAGCCTGAATATATTTAACAGAAAGAATGATCATGTAAATCCTATGCAAATCAAATCAGCAAATATATTCTACTTCATATCTAAATAAACTGAATTCTATGGATACTGCAAACCACAATGGCTTATCAAGACATATAAATTATTATGAAAATAAATCATCAAATCATTCTAGTAGTTTCCAAATCACAGATTCATTTTTAGAACTTTTTACAGTAATTTTTTTTTTTATAACTACCTGCCAGATGATACCCTTGCCTGAGCCATAATTCAACTCAGAGACTCACATGAAATTCTTTCAGGAACTTCTGCATTAGGTTGATATTTGGTGGTGGCTTTTTGTCTTAATCAGTCCATTTCTCTTAGCATCAACAATTTAGTTTTTGGTTCTGAGTCTTCTCTTGACTTTTCCTGAAACTACTGGAAATTTTACTAAAGAACTTCTTAGCCCTTTTCATACTGTTTGATATTCCTACTTATTCAATATTTTTATTATCAACTAGGCCATAAAAATGCTTAGTGAAAAGTCATATTCAAGAATTGTCTTAATTTTGGGACGCCTGGGTGGCTCAGTGAGTTAAAGCCTCCGCTCAGGTCATGATCCCAGGGTCCTGGGATCGAGCCCTGCATCAGGTTCTCTGCTCAGCGGGGATACTGCTTCCTCCTCTCTCTCTGCCTCCCTCTCTGCCTACTTGTGATCTCTGCCAAATAAATAAGTAAAATCTTAAAAAAAAAAAAAAAAGAACTGGCTTAATTTTATCAACTTAGATTCATCAGCAGTTCACAGAGCTTTGTGACCATCAGTCAGCCACACTGAAAAGACTTAAAATTCATTATGACTTTTGTCATCAAAAATGCATTTACACATAATTTATTTTAAGATTAATAACCTTTCTCTTATAATTGATATTTTCTTTTATTTTAAAATGACATATTTCTTCACAATTTCTTCATTTATTATGTCTTCTGCTTCCTTTCTTATTCTCTCCATTGAGAATGACAGGTTAGTGATTTTATCAGTCATCAAAATAAACTATCAGCTTTGATACTGGAAATATGTTTCTTATATAGCTAAATGAATTTTGAGGTTTGTTAGAATATTATTTACTTAAGCCAAATCACTGATTAAAAGAATTTTTTTCCATACATGTAACCACTCCTATTTCACAGTTTCTATGCAAATGATTATTTGTACTTTTTTTTTTTTTTTTTTTTGGAGAGGTGGGAGAGGGGCAGAGGGAGTCTAAAGCAGACTCCATATCCAGTGTGGTACCAATGCAGAACTTGATCTCACAACCCTGAGATCATGACCTCAGCCGAAATCAAGAGTCAGATGCTTAAACTGACTGAGTCCCCCAGGCACTCCAACTATTTGTCGTCTTAATGTGATATGCAACCTGCTTTGCAAAGCTTGCAATTCAGGTTATCACTGAAGGTTATTGAATATTTCAATTATCCTCTCTGCTTGTTAGGAAATCTAAACATATTATCTGTAGATCCCCACATTGGAAAAGTTTTCTGCTCTGTAAGAACTATGTAATTTTCACATTTGGATCTAGAGTCCTCAACTATTTAAGCCAAAGAGGCCTTTCCTTCCATAAATTGTCTGATCACCAAGCAATATTCAAAAACCTGGGGGCAGGCCACTTATACCCATTGGCCTTGCAATAGGCATGGTGATAATTGGGCAAATGCTAGGTACCCATGCCTAGATCAACAAGTCCTGGGCCTGGCTGTGCCCAGATTCATCCTCACCCTTGCCCTGCTCTGCTATATATTAAGGGGGCATCCTGTAGCCTGCAAGCCCCCATCCATTAGCCCAATGGGAGACACTGGTGGGGACAGAAAGGTGGGAGGAGAAGAGAAGCTGCAATATTTCTTTCCCTCCCTGTCTGCCTTGGCTCCATCTCCACCAGCATCTACATGCTGTCAGCAGTCCCAAGTCCTGTGGGGCTCAGGTCTGCCCGGAGACCCGTGCCCCTGGCACTGATGACCCTCATCACTTCTTCCCTCTATCTCTCAGCCTAGAGATGGAATGCCTTCCTGCTGCTCCTAGTCTTGCATTGTCCCTGTTTGGTTTTTGAGGCCCTCCCTCATCTAGATACCCAACTCTCTGCATTAAAATCTCTTTTACTACACACAGGTTTTCCTGGTGAATCTTTGGTTAATGTGGTGTGATTTCAGAGTCAAATAATAGCATCCCCTTTAATGCCTCTCATGACTTGAGTCTGTCCATTTGCCATTTCTTTCCAACTCTGCTTTCAACAACATCCTGTTTGTGGTTGGAAAATGCCCATGAAGGGAGCATTGACACCATGGAAACCTGCAAACACTATATACCAAGCCCACCCTGCCCACCCCCCACTCCACCAAGAGGTTGTTGACCATTTACCAGCATACCACTAGCGGAACTCTGGATGAGTAGGGTAATGGACACTTGGCCCTTTAACTAGAGACAGGACTTCCTTGTGGATCTCGGTTTTTAGCTTTCCTCACCTAGTCTTTAATGAGAACTGACCCAGTATGAAGACCTCTGTACTGCTCTAGGGAGCCATGGCTAACCACTTTCTCCGAGATGAGGCAGGAATTTGCCTCCAGCACAAAATTTTAGGAGGCAACCGAAAACCCAGTAACCAAGATGACTGGTATTCTAATGCAACATTCTCAAAATTCGCTCAAAATTAATGCCCCCAAACCCTTGAAAAACAAAATGTCAAATTTTTAAGTAAAAATAGGATTGGACAGGGGTTAGTTTGGGCTGAGGTGAATAAGGTGAGTAATACAAGTCCAGGTTGAATCCTGTGTGGGTTAGATTTTGGTAGTTTGTTCATACGGGTTTTTTTTTTTTACATTAATTTGGATTTTTAAGAATTATATTTAGCAATGATTTCTTGGCTATGACACCAAAAACACAGTCAACAAATGAAAAATAGATAAATTGGAGCTCATCAAAATTAAAAAATTCTGTGCATCCAAATACACTATCAATGAAATTAAAAATGCATGCAGAATGGGAGAAAATACTCATGAATTACATACCTGATAAAGAATTAATAGCCATAATATATAAAAAGTTCCTAAAACTCAACAACAAACAATCCAATTACAAAACAAAAAAAAAAGAGCAAAAGACTTGCATACACTTTTCTCCAAGGAAGCTATAAAAATGGCCAAATAAACTCATGAAAAGATACTCAGCATCACTAATCATTAGAGAAATGAGAATCAAAAATACAATGAGATACCACCTCACACCCATTGATTGGGTTGACTATTACTAATAAAGAAATTTAAAAAAAAACAAGTTTGGAGGGGTGGAGAAATTGGAAATCATGCATTGTTAATGGGTATGCAACATGGTGCAGCTGTGGGGAAAATACTATGGAGGTTCCTCAAAAAATTAGAAATAGGGACACCTGGGTGACTCAGTTGGTTAAGTGTTCAACACTTAATTTTGGCTCAGGTCTTGATCTCAGGGTCGTGAGTCAAGACCCACAGTGGGCTCTGCGCTGAGCATGAAGCCTGCTTAATAGTCTCTCTTATTCTCCCTCTGCCCCTCATTCCCCCACTCACACTCTCTCAAAAAAAAAAAAATTAAAAATAGAACTATTTGATTCCACTTCTGGGTCTATAGCCAAGAGAATTGAAAGCAGGGACTCAAACAGGTATTTGTACACCCATGTTCATAGGGTTCAGCATTATTCACAATAGCCAAAATGTGAAAGCAACCCAAGTATCCACTGATGGATATAGAAATACAAAAGAATAGTCTATATAATGCGTATTATTCAACCTTAAATAGGAAGGACATTCTGACACAAGTTATGCCATGGATGAACCTTGAGGACATTATACTAAGTTAAATAAACCAGTCACAAAAAAGACAAATACTGTTTGATTTCACTTATGTAAGTTTTCTAGAACAGCCAAATTCATAAAGACATAAATTAGAATGGTGGTTTTTAGGGACTATGGGGGATGAGGAAGTGTTGGCGTTGGTGTTCATGGGACAGGGTTTCAGTTTGGGAAGATGAAAATAGTCTGCAGAAGGGTGCTCGTGAAGAGACTGTCTTTTTTCCACTGTATATTTTTTCCTGCTTTGCTGAAGATTAGTTGACCATAGAGTTGTGGGTCCATAGCTGTTCCACTGGTCTATGTGTTTGTTTTTGTGCCGGTACCATGTTGTCTTGGTGATCATAGCTTTGTAGTAAAGCTTGAAATCAGGCAATGTGATGCCCCCAGTTTTCTTTTTCTTTTTCAACATTTCCTTAGCAATTTGGGGTCTCTTCTGGTTCCATACAAATTTTAGGATTGTTTCTTCCCGCTCTTTGAAAAATGCCAGTGGGATTTTGATCGGGATGGCATTGAAAGTATAGATTGCTCTAGGCAGTATAGACATTTTAACAGTGTTTTTTCTTCCAATCCATGAGCATGGAATGCTTTTCTAGCTATGCATAGAAGAATGAAACTTGACCATTCTCTCACACCATACACAAAGATAAACTCGAAATGGATAAAAGAGCTCAATGTGAGGCAGGAATCTACCAAAGTCCTAGAGGAGAACATAAGCAGCAACCTCTTTGACATTGGCCACAGCAAATTCTTTCAAGACATGTCTCCAAAGGCAAAGGAAACAAAAGCAAAAAGGAACTTCTGGGACTTCATCAGGATCAAAAGCTTCTGCACAGTAAAGGAAACAGTCAAAAAAAACAAAGAGGCAACCCACAGAATGGGAGAAGATATTCGTAAATGACACTATGACAAAAGGCTAATATCCAAGATCTATAAAGAACTCCTCAACTAAACACACACAAAACAGATAATCACTTCAAAAAATAGGCAGAAGACTCTTCTCCAAAGAAGACATAGTAATGGCTAACAGACACATGAAAAAATGTTCATCATCATTAGCCATCAGGGAGATTCAAATCAAAACCACACTGAGATACCACCTTACATCAGTTAGAATGGCCAAAATCAACAAGACAGTAACAAGTGTTGGAGAGGTTGTGGAGAAAGGGGAACCCTCTTACACTGTTAGTGGGAATGCAAGTTGGTGCAGCCATTTTGGAAAACAATGTGATTTCTTAAGAAATTAGAAATAGAGCTACCCTATGACCCTGCAATTGCACTACTGGATATTTACCCCCAAAGATACAGATGTAGTGAAAAGAAGGGCCATCTGTACCCCAATGTTCATAGCAGCAATGGTCACAGTTGCCAAACTGTGGAAAGAGCCAAGATGCCCTTCAGCAGATGAATGGATAAAGAAGATATGGTCCATATATACAGTGGTGTATTATACCTCCACCAGAAAGGATGAATAGTCAACTTTTGTATCAACATGGATGGGACTGGAGGAGATTATGCTGAGTGAAATAAGTCAAGCAGAGAAAGTCAATTATCATATGGTTTCACTTACTTGTGGAGCATAAGGAATAACACAGAGGACATTGGGAAATGGAGAGAAGTGAGTTGGGGGAAATCGGAGGGGGAGACAAACCACGACAGACTGTGAACACTGAGAAACAAACTGAGGGTTTTGGAGGGGTGGGGGTAAGGATTGGATGAGTCTGGTGGTGGGTATTGTGGAGGGCACCTATTGCATGGAGCACTGGGTGTGGTGCATAAACAATGAATCTTGGAACACTGAAAAAATAAAATAAAATAAGAAGAGTGCGGTGATGGCCGCACAACACTGTGAAATGTACTTAAAGCCACCAAATCGTGCATTTAAAATTAGTTAAAACAGTAAATTTGACATAATATCTATTTTACCACAATTTACCACAATTTCTTAAATACTGCCTTAAAATATTATTCATCTTGATTACTTGATTATTCATCTTTTCGGCTCCTCCTCAAATTTTCCAGTTGTGGACAGTACCTTATTTGCCTCACTCTAGTCCCAGGCCTGCCCTGGAACACTTGTCAGGCAAATGTAAACAATTTTCTGGTTGTCTTATTAGTAGGATGACGCTTCTCCCCCACATGAGCGTGGCCCATGGTTGCTGGTAACCTTCCGCTCCCGAATCTGGCAGCTGGGGGATGAGGACTTGGTTTGGGGTGGGGGTGGGGAGTGGAGTGTGACGGATGGAGGATTTGGAATGCTGAGGGATGGACCGGTTTCTGGGAAGTCTTTGAGGCAGGATATAAGATGTCAAGGAGAGAGTAGGTTTATGGGAATTGGCCCGTTACAGGTAGCTGCAGGAGGGACACCTGGCTGGTTCAGTGGTTAGGCATTTGCCTTCGGCTCAGGTCATGATCCCAGGCTCCTGGGATTGATTCCCACATCAGGCTCCCTGCTCAGAGGGGAACCTGCTTTTCCCTCTGCCTCTGTTTCCTGCTCTGCCTATGTGTGCACTCTCTCTCTCTCTCTTTCTCTCTCTGTCAAATAAATAAATAAAATCTTTTGGAGTGTGGCTTCCCTCTCTGTCAAATAAATTAACAAAATCTCTGGAGTGTGATCAGCCTAGGATCAGAGTCTCCCCACTCTTTCAACCTTGTGACACACCAGGAAGACGAGAAAACACACACCACATGCTGGAACCCAGGAGGCAGTGTGACAATTGAGACAGCGTACTGACCCCGAGGGTCCCAGAGGATCACCAAGTGTCCCCAAGGGCTCCCAAGGGCCAGGGGTATCTGCACATTTGTGTTGTATTCACAGCACCCCAGTTAAAAAGCCTTTTTTTATGTCTAAAAAAAAAAGGTGTGAGGGTGGTGGGTAAGAATTTAGTATTTGATTTTCTTGGATTTGCATTTTTCAAGCTCTGGAAAGATGGAATAAAGTTTACCTAGGGGGGTGTGTGAACTGGGCAGGTGGAGAGCCAGGGTGGTTATGACCTTGTCACAGTATCCTTTATAAGTTCTAATTCTATGTAAACAGGTCTCAGAAATTCTCAGCTGCTTATGGAAAAGCAGAACTATCCCAATTGGTTATGTAATGGTCCCAAGACCTCAGAATGCCAACTCTTTCTGTCAGGGGTTTACCTTGACCTGCCATTGACCACTGCCTTGTTTTATATCTTATCTCACTTGAAACCCAGAATGGGCCCTCAGGCCAACGCCGCAGAGCACTTTCCTCTGGAAAGAGTCCCATTCCCTTGAGAGCAGTGGGGTCAGGGGGCAACGTGCCAACTCAACTGGGAACCTTCCCTTTGGGGGTGGTTCCATCATTCTCCTTGACTTTCCATCATCTCCCCACTGGACAGTTCACAGACCTGCTTACCAAGTCCCCCTTTATCCACTAGGAAAATTCCAGGGTCTCCCACCTCAAGTTTTACTGAGGGTTGACAGCACCTGGCGCTGTCAGGGGGCAATGAGAAGGTGAGGACGGACACCCCCTGGGCGTGCTCCCTCTTCACTCCAAAGTAACTGCTATTTACCTCTCCCCTCATCCTTCCCTGCACAGGGGAGAGAACCCAAAGGTCTGAATCCTATTCCGCCCTGCCCACCCTCACTCCTTCTGGAACCTGGCCCTCCAGTCCTGCCCTACGCCTACCCCAACCCCAACCCCCACCTCCCACACAGGAGCCCTGCCCATTTAGCACCACCCTCTAGTCAGACCCACGCGGGTGGGTTGAATTCTGGCTGGGCTCCTTCCCAGCTGTGTGTGACCCCAGGAGGGCTATTAACGTACCCGAGCCTGGGATTTCCCCCCTCTAAAATCCTTATAAAGTATAACACCTATAGGTATAATCTCCAAGGGAGTCCACGTTCCATACTCATCTCTGGGTCCCTGCATGGCGCTGCTACTTGGTGCCTACACAGGACTTGTCTTTATAATTATTCAACTACATTTTTATTTTATGCACTTTTCTGTATGCATGTTGTATTGTACAGTTTCCTCAAAAAAGTAATTTAAAAAAAGGTAAACCTGTAGAGGCTGCTTTTAGGCCACAGCCTTGAGCAATAGAATGGAGAAAGGGCCCAGAGTCACCACCTGGCTGAATACAGACAAAACATTATCCCAAGTGTTTGGTTCTATAGGTGATAAGAAGCAGTATCACCTGCCCTTGCATCAGAATTCCCAGGGTACTCTTAAAGACACCCATTCCTCAGCCCCACTGTGAAGAAACTGCGAAGAAGGAACGTCCAGAAAATTCTCATCCATCAGGCACCTACTATGTGTCAAGTGCTTCCACCCATCAGCCTATTTCATTCTTCCCCCAGTCCCATGAGGTTGATGGCTTGATCGGCCTCATTCTGCAGGTGAGAAACTGAGGCTCAGAGAAGATAACATAGGCGGGAACAGTGGAGTCAGGATTTGGAACCATGACAGTGTGGCTCCGTGGGCCCTGCTCCTCCCCCTTCCCACTCCCCTGGAGACCACACTTTTCCAGACTCACTAATTTAATATCTGGTAGAGCAGTGTTTCTCAAAAACATGGGCATACACTTGAATCACCTGGGAATGTGCTAATTCTGACTTGGCAGGCGTGAGGTGAGGCCCGAGAGTCTACATTTCTAACAAGCTCTCAGCCAATCATGTTCTGTACACCCTGCTGTGAGCAGCAACACAAGAAAAGAGGCAGAAGTGCACATTCCTGGGACCCAGGTAATCCGTGGAGTTTCTTTTTAAGTGTTTCCAGCTAAGGTGCTATAGACTGAATGCGTCCCCCAAAATTCATCTGTTGAAAACCTAACCCATAATGTGACAGTGTGAGGAGATGGGGCTGCTGGGAGGCAATTAGGTTATGAGGGTGGATCCACAAGAATGCGATTAGAGCCCTTATAAGGAGACCCCAGAGAGCTCCCTCACCCCATCTGCCATGTGAGAGCAGAACAAGATGACCATTGATGAACCAGGAGGAGGGCTCTCACCAGACACAACTTGCCTTAATCTTGTCACCTTGATCTTGGACGTCCAGGCTCCAGAACTGTGAGAAATAAATGTCTGCCGCTGAAGCCGCCATTTGATGGTATTCTGTCATAGCAACCCAATCAGACTAAGACATAAGGGAAACTAGATGACACCCCCTCAGCCTAGGGTGCCCTCGCCACACTGCCTCCATTCTGCCGGCATCAATCCGACACAAAGCCTCTGCCTGCCCTACAAGAGGATGTGAAACCTTGGACACTTCCCTACAAATGTGAGAGGTGACAGGGGGCAAGCTCATCTCAGGCCACATGCCAACTTCTCCCTCAGCTCTGCTATGTCCCAGAAGGTCATGCTTGAGAGCCATGGTCCCCTGGGAGGTGTGGTCAAGACCCTGCTCCAGAAGTTTCTCTCTCAGGGATCCCCTGCCCCAACTAGGTCTCTGGTGTCTTGGGGAATAAATGCTCTTTGGCACATTACCACTTCCTCAAGGAATTTGCAAAAATGAGGGCCCTTTGCAAATCCTTGTTCTTATTGTTGTTGTTGTTGTTTTAAAGATTTTATTTATTTATTTATTTATTTATTTGCCAGAGATCACAAGTAGGCAGAGAGGCAGGCAGAGAGAGAGAGAGGAGCAGGCTCCCTGCTGAGCAGAGATCCCGATGTGGGGCTCGATCCCAGGATCCTGGGATCATGACCTGAGCCAAAGGCAGAGGCTTTAATCCACTGAGCCACCCAGGTGCCCCCTTATTGTTGTTTTTAATGCAAATTCTCTCCCTACTTGGCCGGAAAAAGGGACCAAACACAGTATTTACTTGTCACTCCCAGGCTTTCTCCAACTAATTGTCCTGATCCTAAGGATTCAGGCGGACTCTTCTTTGAAGCACCTCTTGGGGTGTGGCTTCCCAGCTCAGCCTAGCATCAGTGTCTTCCCACTCTTTCCACCCTGTAGCACACCAGGAAGACAGGAATACACACGCCACCTGCTGGAGCCCAGAAGGCAGTGCCGCGGCTGAGACAGTGTGCTGGCCCCGAGGGTCCTGGAGTGTCCCCACGGGTCCCAAGGGCCAAGGGTGTCCGTATCTCTGCAAGTTTGTGTTGCATTCACAGCGCCCCAGCTGAGAAGCCCTGGACAGAGATTCTCTCCCTCCTTTGAGGGCACTGGTTTCCCACACATTCCACAGATGCCATCTGTCCTTGTAAGTGGATACTGCTCACATTGTAAGGGCTTTAAGGTGATCTGCGGGTGGATCTGAGTTCCAAGCTCTGTCCTCAGAACACAAGCCTGCCCTGTGTCACCAAGAGAGTGACTTGCCCGCTCTTATACCCACGCCCCTCCCCCAAGCATCATGGCTTCTGACAGGGAATAGTGAGTAAGCTCTCTGTCCCTCTCTCTCTACACCCTCCCCAACCAGAATTGTTCGTCACTCTGTTTCCTCCCCTGGCCCCCGACCTGACATCCTGGAGAATGTTCTCTGCACCTGCTCTGAGATGCCACACAGCAATGGGCAAGAGTGTCTGCCTCTGAATCATGACAGAGCCTGCTTCTAAGACTGCCCCACACAGTACAGGGCCTGCCCAAGGCCCCAGGGTGAATCTGTTCATGGGCACATTTGCAGGCACAGTCATCCACAAAAACAGCAGACTGGCTCAGGGTTTGCGTTGCCTTCAGACCAGAAGTGGGGTCCTGCCGGTTGCCTGCTCCCTCCATCTAACCCTGGCAAGCTGAGTGCCATCCCTTGCACCTGCCCTCATCCAGTCTGAGTTAGTGTCCCCCATTCCAAAATGGTGGTTTGGCCTCATTTCCCAACCTCAACCAGCATAACCACTCCCCTCCCTCTTATGAACTTAGTTTCACAAGGAAGGAGAAGTCAGGGGCCTCTCTGTCCTCTTAAGTTCTGGAGCTATGATTTTGCTGTAAGTCACTCCCGCAATAACTGGCCCATCCAGCCTGATGTGCTTTCCGGGATACATAGTCGACATGCCTCCAGATGCCGTTCTAGTCACAGCTTGCTTCTTTCTTCTGGCAGTGTGAGGCAGGAGCCCTGGCCGGGAATCCTTGCGACTCTCCATAGCGTCCCCAGGGAACCTGCACCAGCCAAAGGCCCCTGCGACACCCGCCCCACAGAGCAATGCTTGGCTAATTGCTGTCCTTCCTGCACCTGCGGCCTGCCCCAGGTGCCCCCTTACTTGACAACAGATCCATAATCCAGGGACATGGGTCAACCGCAGGTTCCAAGTGCCTACCTGGGGGCCTGGACTGCCTCCCTGCTCAGGTGTCAGAAGCACAGGGCCGGCCAGCGTTCCCATGGGGGAGGAGAAACGTCCCTGGGCCAAGAGTCCAAGAGCAGTGGATCTTACTTGACACCAGATCCAGGAGAGCCCTGGGCAGGAAAGAGTTTCTGCCATTACATCTGCTGTAGGACCTGGTCGGAGAAAAAATGAAAGAAGCCAAAGGACCTGCCAAGATGAAGGCCAAGCACACCTGCAGCCTTAATCACACTGTGGTCTTCAAACACGGCCCCACCCCCATCCTAGGAGCTGCCAGCAGCTTCCCGGGCCCCTGCGGTGTTGACTCTGGCAATAAGGGAGGGTGCTATGAGCGCACAAGGTTTGAGGGTCAGGGCAAGGGCAGAGCTACCGATAAGCTAAGTGGGGTTTGGGAATGGCTCCAGGCAGAGGCACATGTGCCACCACTTTGCTTTTCCCCCGCCGAGAGCTGGAGCTATGAAGGACTGCCCAGCTCAGGCCTGAGACCCTGGGCAGAGGGTAGGACAAGGGGGCCAGCCGTGCCCCCAAACAAGAGCTATCTGAATTTTCTTCCAAATGTACTAGTAAGGATCCCCTAAAGCCATGGTTCTTCACCTTCTGGGGTAGAACCTTTGAGAAGCTGATCAAAACTAACACCTTCTGCCTGAAAAAATGTTGCATCTGCTGCATGGCTGAGTTTGGTGTCTGGTCCCTCTGCGACCCGGTTGATCCACAGGCAGGATCAGAGGATGGGAAAGCTACTTGGAGGGTGGGGCGAGAAGCGGGCGGAGGTCACTGAGAGCCTGGAGAAGGGGGAGCAGGACTAGGACAAGTGTTAACTAAGGTTAAACCCTGAGGTGAGAGGAAAGATGGTGTTAAAGATCTGAGTGAATTTAAAGATCTGGTTGGCTTTATTCAACTGTTCTTCAAGTGGGCAGCATCCCTTCTAACAAACAGAAAGGTACTCTGAGGAGTTCAAAATGGAAGCCTTGTGTAGGCAGAAAGGTGGAAGATAAGCAAGTTAAGGAGCAAACGGAAAGAAAAGATTGTTTTAGGCAGGTTGCCTTCCTATAGGGGGAAGGGCAGAGGGTCTTATCAAGCAGATGACCTCACTTGTGCTGGTCAGGAAATTCTGGACTGTTGGGTTTAAAATTCCACTCCTGGGAGAGGCTAAAACTGCAGTTAGGTAAGCTATGAAGTCTTTCTTCTTAACAATGGGAAGCACTCTCTCTCCGGGATGGCTGCTGGAATAAAGAAAGGATGCCATATCCTAATCTGGTGGGGTTAGGTGTTAGTGAAGCATCTTCAGCTGGTCCTGACTTGATCACCTGTCCAGGGAAGAATCCTGCAGGAGACCAAGAACACAATTCATGGAAGGCTTTGGGAATAACATGGAAGTACCTCCTTCCTTCCTTTTCTCTTCGGGTCTTAGTAAATAATTTAACACAATCATGTTGAATTCTTTGTGTGGCTTTCAGGTTGCCAGACAACTTTCAAACTTGGCCATTGTAATGGGCAAACCATAAGGTGACCCCCATAATCTGTGTCTCCAGGGAGGATCCCTCTCCCCTCTGATGTAAGCAAGACCTTGCCTCTAACTACAATAGAAAGCAACCAAAGGTGATGGGATGTCACTACCTTAATTAGGTTACATTATGTACTACTCCAGCTTGCTAGGGGAACTACTCTGGAGACTGTCATTGCTAGATGGATCATTTCATTCATGTTGGGAAAGCTTATAATGGCAAGACACTTCCAGAAGCCTCTACAAGCTGGGAGTAGTTTCTGGGAGCTGAGGGTGACCTTTGGCAATAGTGTGCAAAACCCAGGGAGGACCCTTGGTGATATAATCTCAAGGAAATCTGCCAGCGACCTAAGTGAGCTTAGAAGCAGATTCTTTCCCAGTCAGGCTTCCAGATGAGAACCCAGCCCTGGACAACCCTTTGCAGCTTTGTGTGACCCAAAGCAGAGAACTGCTTAGCATCCGTTAGGATTTTTTCCTGGACTCTTGACCCACAAAAACTATGGGATAATAACTATGCATTGTTTTAAGCCATTAGGTTTGTTATGCAGCAATAGATAACTAGCATTGCCATAGGCCAAGAAAGTAGCTTAATGGCTTCTTGTCCCTGGATGGTGGTCACTAGAAATGTCCATGCTGGTGGACAAAAGCAGAGAGGTTCCAGGACATGGATAAGTGGTCTCTCATTGTGTCTCATGTGTCCCTTTGTTGGCTTGGAGTTTAACATTTATCAAGTCTTGGACATTATGCTTTTATTCTATGAATCCATTCTATATCTAAGCCTTATCCCTGAACACTGCCACTGTGAACCACCATCAAGACTTCAAGAGCCTGGATTTGCTTCATCTGCAAAAGAACCTAAGATAGAGATAAGAGATGTGAGATTAAAACTGATGGTTGCAAAAGCACAGCTGGCAAAACCTGTCCAGACTTCAGTGAAGTCTGAGTTGTCTCGATTGAGTAACCCTACTCATTTGGAGAGTTTTGGATTACTTGTGTCAACCTGAATTCTGGTTACCAAAACTTTCTCTGATTTGGCTGGTTTCCACTTAACTTTTGATTCATGTCATTAATTGTTACATAATCCTAACGTTTGTGTAATACTGAATGATATATTTTTTTCTTTTCTACTCAACTAACATGTATCAGGTGCCAACTGTGATGCCAAGGACCATGAGCATTGACAGATGATGAAAGGTGGCCCATGTTGCTTATGTGACTTGCTCACTTACAAGGTCACAAGTGATCTGGCAGAGGCTGGAATCCAGCTTTCTGGCTGCAGAATGTTTGAGTCCTAAGGTGATCTGCAGGAATATCCCCAACCCCTCTCTTATAAGGCTGCCCCTAATCTCTCAAAGAACATCCCTTCTTGCTCCTATTCAATTCAGTCCTTCAACACCTACCATCACAGACTCAGAGACAAATATTGGGCTGAAAGGACCACCTAAGAAACCTCTGAAGTCTAAAGATCAAGGCTTTCAAGAGGCTCTGAAGATGGCAAATGTGTTCCTACACATACCCTGTCTGGCTTTCAGGGCTACATGTAGGGATGGAAGACCCCATCTTTGGATGTCCTCAAGCTCTGTTGATCAAGAGCAAATCTTCCATGACAAGTTCCTGAAAGCAAAGACCCTGTGACTGACTTGGTTTATACAAGAGCCAGCCGAGGAGAACTAGGTCTCTGTGCTCGGCATCAGGGGAGGGCAGGATGATGATATTTCGGCCTTTGTATCCAGCCCCTGGCCAGAGCTCCTTAAACCCTTATAATTTCCTAAGTGATAAGAGGTATAGGAGCATCTTTTTGGTTATAGTATTTGATTTTTTGTCCTTTGCTCCTGAGACAGCTCTAGACTGATAAAGATGAAAGGCACAACTTTTGTTTTTCATTACACACCCCTTTCAGCACCATCTGTGTTTATGTGCATGAGGTGACTTTTGGAAAACCGCTCAAGATGGGACTGGTGGCCAAGGGAACTAGTCTGTGTTCAGAGAGTTGGAACCTTCAGCCCCACCCCAACTTCTAAGAAGGAGACAGGGGCTGGAGCTTGAATTAATCACCAAGCGTCAATGATTTAATTGATCATGCCTGCATAATGAAGCTTTCATTAAAAGAACCCTACCTGGAGGAGGTCAGAGAGCTTCCTGGTTGGTGAGCACATGGAGGTCCCAGAGGGTGGTGTGGCTGGAGGGGGCATGGGAGCTCTGTCATCCTTCTGCATACTTCGCTCTGTGCATCTCTTCCATTTGGCTGTTCCTTGAGTTGTATCCTTTATAATAAAGCAGTAATAGTAAGTAAAACACTTTCCTGAGTTTTGTGAGCTATTCTAGCAAATTATTAAATCCAAAGATGAGGTTGGGGGAAACCTTTGAGGTCTGGACTTGCACTTGACTTTGGAAGTGAGGGCAGGACGGTGGGAGTCTGCCCTAAGTCTGGGTAGTATTAGAATTGAATTAAATCATAGGATGCCCAGCTGGTGTCCACAGAGAACTGCAGAAGCATTTGGTGTCAGAAGTGTTGAGAGTAGTGGGAACAAGATTTCCCCTTGTTGGAGATTGTTTCTTTGAGGCAGACATTCCTCCACCATCATGACCCCAGCCAGGCCCAGCTTGCTCTCCTAGAGCTCAGTCTCAGGGGATGACCATACATGATGGTGGCATGGGACCCTGGAAGTTTGTTTGGGGTTGAGCCCCTAGGACTAATTCTCCCTTCCCTGCTCCTGAGGCTCCTTTCCTCCATCTGCTCAAGCTGCTCACCCTGCCTGGTCCCTAGCTCCTCTGTGTCCATCCCCAGCTCCTCCGTGACCTCCTGATACTGATCCACACTCGGGAGCACTCTCTCTTCTCTTTCCTGCCCGAGTACAGTGCTGGCAAGGACAGCGTCCTTTTTGGAGCTGCTCTCCTTAAGCTGTTCGTCAGGCTATTGCCTGAGCCCTGATCCCTTCTGGATGGCTCCTAGAGTGCCTTTGCACAGGTCCCAAATTCTGCGGACAGATCTGTAGGACTTCTCCAGGAAACTCTCTCCTTTTCCTGAATGTCCTCCTGCCTGTGTTATCTGATCCTGGCCCTTTATCACCGGCCTACTCACTGCCTGCCCCAGGCTGTCCCCTGTGCAGACACTCTAACTAGACTGAGGGATGGGTATTCCTAAGACCACATATTCACCTTCATGTGGTCTTCCTCAGTTGGTCTGCAGCCCAGGCTCAGAGCCATGCCGGCTGCAATGGGACGTGGGAGCAGGTTTCGCCACCTCTCTTAAAGGATCCTGGTATCTTGACTCTGGCAGCTTAAGTACAAGCCAGCCATTCCCAAGCAGTGGAGAGATAGAATCAGCACATGGCCAAGGATGAAAGCGCTCAGGGAGGCAGTAACTGGATGGACTTGTTCCCAGCGGGCGGAGGGCTGTACAGATGAGAGGTTGGCAACCTGTCTCTGAGGTGGGGTGGGAAGATGTATATCCAGACTGAGGCGTCTGGCTTGGAGGGACTAGTCTCCTGGGCTCGGAATGCATCCTTTTCATCCCAGCCGTAGCAGCTTCCTTGAGAGGCAAGCGTTTTGAAATGCCATTTTTGGATCTTGCCTGAGAATTTTACTGCTTTCACTTGGGGGCTGGTGAATGCCCAGGCTTCAGAAGAATGATCCCTTACTTACAGGCATCTGCCCTGTTGTAGGTACCGTGTTTTTGCAACACTATTTCATTTCTTTCGCACAGCAACCCTCTCAAGCAAGTACGATTTTGCGCAGTTGTCGCCTAGCATGCTTGTTTTCCTGGCATCTAGTTCAGTAATGTGTAAATGTGTTTTGGGTGCAGTGAGAACACTCAGCTATCGGAGAGCTCACAGCTAAGAGGAGGCAGACGTGTGAACAATTACAACACGGTGTTCTTGGGAAGATGGGCGCATGGTAGTCTGGGTCCTCTGAGCATCTGACCTTGAGATGCGATTAGAGGTGTAAGAGATGTCTTTGGCGGAGTGTCTGTGAGGAAAACAGGGTCTCTTGCTTGGTGGTCTCAAGGAATGCCCAAGAGCTTTGCAAGTCACTGGTTCAGGGGGGAAAATACTCTTTCCTTGAAAAAACAAGAACCAAGCACAGTTGTATTTCTCCGTCACTACTTCTCCAGTATAGCCTCAACCGTAATATTAATTTTTATAACTTTATGTGCCTTCGATTTCACAGAGAAAACTGGCTGGCGGCAGGGGGGAAAATGGGTGAGGGAGAATTGTTCATCTTACACAAGCATCTGAGCAGAATGGCAAAGCTCACAACCCCACATAATGTACTTCTAGAGACGCATGTGTCCCTTTTACAACTTAAAGTAGCAAAAATGAACTCAGTCATTAACAAGACCCCAAGATACCACCTCCCTAATACCATAAAAATAAGAAACAACAGCATGTAAAGTTAAGATTATGTCAGTATCAATGCTTTGGTATTTTACAGTATTTAGACATTATCTAGATACCCAATGATTATCACTAAACTAATTCAACAATATCAGTCCACCTTGGATATGATCTATCAGCTACACAAAGTTAATTAAAGTTGGAAGAAAAAATTTTTCAGAATAATGACTAAATTTAGTTGAACACCAATTTATATAGTTAATAATCCTATGAGTTAAGTTACATTAAGTGTTAGCTTATGTAATAAGTAAGCCTGGCAGGACACCTGGGTAACTCAGCTGGTTAAAGTTTGCCTTCAGCTCAGGTCCTGATGGGGATCGAACCCTGCCTGGAGCCCCATGTGGGGCTCCCTGCTCAATGGGGAGTCTGCTTCTCTTTCTGCCTCTGCCCCTACCCAACTTGTGCTCTCTCTTTGACAAATAAATAAAATAAAATCTAATAAATAAATAAATAAATAAGCCTGTCTACATTTGGGAAGAAAAAGGTTGTCAGAATAATGACTGAATTTAGTCGAACTCTGATTTACATAGTTACTAATCCTAATGTTAAGTAACATTAAGTGTGAGCTTATTTAATAAGTAAGCCTGGGACACCTGGGTTGCTCAGATGGTTAAGCATCTGCCTTCAGCCCAGGTGATGATACCCAAGTCCTGGGAGTGAGTCCCATATTGGGCTCCTTGCTCAGCAGGGAGTCTGCTTCTCCCTCTGCCTGCTGCTCCCTCTGCTTCTGCTCACTTGCTCGATTGCGCTCTCTCTGACAAATAAATAAATAAATCTTAAAAAAAAAATAAGTAAGTCTGTCCACAATTGGGAAAGATAAGGCAAATAAAGTAAAATAAAATATATGCTTATGTGACATACTGATAAATAAGACAAGTAATAGACTATTTTTTAAAGATTTTTTTAAAAATTTATTTATTTGACACAGAGAGAAAGATCACAAGTAGGCAGAGAGGCAGGCAGAGACAGAGAAGGGGAAGCAGGCTCCCTGCTGAGCAGACAGCCCGATGCGGGCCTCGATCCCAGGACCCCAAGATCATGACCTGAGCCTAAGGCAGAGGCTTAACCCACTGAGACACTCAGGCACCCCTATTTTTTAAATAAAAATGATTGAACTAGTCTCATTTGCCAAACATGAATTTCAACAGGGATTATTAACATGGACAAGCATGGATTCTAAAATGCTTCCGAATTGGTATCAGATATTCAATTCCTTTATTTGCAACAACAACAGGCAGAGAGAGCTTGTCGTTTTTTTGTTTGCTCCCACAATTTCAGCTACAGGTCAAGAACAAATCGCAGAATCACACAGAAGTCCGAGTTACCCGGTACAATGTGTTAAGGAGCTGTTCATCCCAACGGCCACAGAAGTCTTCACTGATTTGAGCTAAAAAGAGACAAACAGAAAAACTAAAAGAGACAAACAAACCATATTATCTGTTGTCTCTTACTCACTAGAGAACGGACTCAAAAAACTCACAAAAAGAAAATTCCTCACCGCTGCTGCCTAGGGACATTGCTTACAGGCTATGTGGGAACCAGAAATCAAAACAAAACACAAAATCCATACAGAGGGAAGAAGAAAACTAAAGAAACAAAGAATCAGCAAAGTTAAAGTGCTATTGTTGCTCGGATTTCTTCTTGAAATTTGGAGAAGAGTTGCCCAGGCTTCCTTCAGAAGAGAGGTACCCTCCCCTGGCAACACAGTTTACCTTGTTCTGTCACAGGGATCCATTGGACATCTAGGTGGATGACCTCCAATACTACTAAAAGATTTTTTTGGGAAAAAGATTAAATTATGACTCTCACACAAATATAAAATAAACAAAGCTTGTGTTTAACTGATTAGTAAATGAGGGAACCAGTAAGGTGTTACAGTTGACTCAAAGAAGAATTACACACACACACACACACACACACACACACAAACACACCCCACTGTGCACACACAATGAAGAAGGCCAAAATGAATTTAATAGATGCACAACTCACTCCTTGATGATGGGAATCAATTGTAACTTCACCAAATAAAATCCATTTGCCTTTCTACAGACAAGAATCATCTGCATGGCTTTCAGTTAACATACAGGGTGCTCAATAATACTACAATCATGAAAGGCACAGATAACCCGAAAGAGTGTGCTGACAATCTTTTTGTTCATTTCAAATTCTTTTGCAAATTGTCCTGACGGTAACAAGAGATCTATTGTGGACAAGCCAAGTTTGAGATGCCCTTTAGATGTCCAGTTGGAGATGTTAAAATTCCCCTAGATGGAACAAGTCTTTCCACAGCACAAAAGCTAAGTATTTCCTTTTGAGGTAAATGCTTTCGACCAACATCCCCCTGGCCCCCACCTCCCCACAAGACTATATGCTCCTTCCTATAAATCATATGTTAACTTTTTTTAAAAAGCTATTATTTAGCATCTACCACAATTGACTGTAACTGCCTTTTGACTTGTTCTTGATTCTCCCCAGTAGACTCTCAGCCACTTAAAAGACAACCTATTTCTTTTTTAAGTGTAGGACCCCCACCACCCAAGAGAAACCTTTGCCAGGGAAACAAGATAGATAGGGTTGCAACCACACTGTTCTACGGTTCTGAGATCTACCTAAGTGTTTGATAAAGAACTTGATAATCCAGTATTGACATCATGGTCCCGTGTGTGATATGGTGGAAGTCAGAGAAACCGGTTGGAGTTGACAAGGGAGCAGAAGGCTAGTGGAGGACAAAGCACAAGCTGACAACCTTCAAACCCTGCCCCCACTTCTGGGTGGTGATGAGGGAGCAGGAGGCTGGCTGAGGACAAAGCAAAAGCTGGCACCTTGCACCCCCTCTCCATCCGCTCCCCTCGGTAGTATGTGTGACATTCCTCAGGCACCCCTGACTGCCATAAACAAGAAACAAATAGTTAACTTGCAGAAATCACAATCCTACAACACAGGAGTCTCCCTTGGTTTACAAATGTCCTAGAGATCTACAGACAAAGAAGTTACCTTAGCAATAGCACAATTTCCAGAGGCAAATAACTCAGTTCCTCAAGCCCTAATGTCACCCTCCCCTCCATAAACAAAACTGAAGGAGGCTGAGGTAGAAGGAAATGTAAATATAGTTAAATCTCTTCTGAACCTAAATCTCACTAACAAAGACGCTTAATAGCAGGATTGTGACATCCCACCAGGAATCTCCCAACTATCTTGATGTGAATGGCTGGCCAAAAGACAACATTGATCAAGCCGCAAGGCCTCCGGTATCCCCAACCTTGTAGGCCCTCGTTAGCATATGAAAGCTCCGTTGAAACCTCCCTTCCCCTCACCTTCCCCCAACCGCAAGGTACATAACCTGCCATCCCTCACAACCCGGGGCAGCAGCTCTTCCTGCCCACAGGTCCTGTCCCTGTGCTAAATTTAATGAACCACCGTTTTGCACCAAAGATGTCTCAAGAATTCTTACTTGGTCATCGGCTCCAGACCTCAGCCCACTGAACCTCACCTAGGTTCTAGAACTTCATCAGTGGGACCTGTGTGACATTCATCCGGGAAGCTCCCAACTGTCTTAAGGCCCCCAGTATCCTGTGAATCTTCAACATATGAGAATCCTTCTGAAACCTCTCTCTCCCTCACCTCCCCAACTCCCAAGTATATAATCAGTCACCCCTCACAACCCCGGTACAGCAGCTCTTTCTGCCCACAGACCCCGTCCCCTGTGCTTTAAAAAAAACACCTTCTTGGTGTGCCTGGGTGGCTCATTCGATTAAGCATCTGCCTTTGGCACAGGTCATGATCACAAGGCCCTGGGATTGAGCCTCACATGGGGCTCCCTGCTCAGTGGGGCGCCTGCTTCTCCCTCTCCCTCTGCTTGTGCTCTCTCTCTCTCTCTCTGTGCATATGTGTCAAACAAATAAATAACATCTTTAAAAATAAATAAACAAATAAATAAATAAGACACCTTCTTGCACCAAAAATGTCTCAATTTCTTCCTGGCTGTCAGTTCCAGACCAAACCCCACCAAACCTTGATGTAGGAAAGACGCTAGGGTTCGAAGCCAAGGATCAAGAAAGAATTCTTGAGATGTCTTTGGTGCAAAAAAGTGATTTTATTAAGACAAGGGGACAGGACCCGTGGGCATAAAGAGTTACTGTGGAGTCATGAGAGGTGGTGGTTATATACCTACAAGTTGGGAGGGATTTAGAGATCCCATAAGTCTCTAAGGAATTTTGGAAAACAAGGTCTTCAGGACCTTAAGGGGACTAAGCTGTTGTTGGGAAAGGTTATTTATTACTGTCTAGTAAAACCGTAGTCATAAGACCCTTCAGATGTGTATTGGTGGGCCATAGGCTTGGAGATGATTGCCAATGTGTATCTTGGGGGCAGTTAGGGATAAAGGAAATTTCCAGAGAAATTTTTATATGCTAAAGTAGACTTATAGAGTCCTGGGGGAAGTGGGGGCTCAGGCTAGGATTGCCTTTTGCCCTTAGCAAAGTGTTAACATCGAGGCAGCTGAGTCCCTGGAGATATGTTACTCTGCCTGTTTCAAGGACTTGTCAGTGGGCTCTAGTTAGTAAGGAAATTTAATAATTTTCTCTTTTGGCTTTGTTTCTCACATCAACCTCACCTATATTCCAAAACCACATAATCCAAGTGATCCAAGAATATAATGAACTGGAACCACTCCAGTCATGAATGGATTAATTAACTAACTAAATTAACTAATTCGTTATTTGGGAACTCAGTGAAACATTGACTGAGAGGACTAAGGTCACAGAAGAAGTAGGAATGGGCAATGCAAGAAAAGATGCCTCAGGAAAAGGAGAACCCCATAGAGGTTGTGAAGCAAAAGAACAGGAAATGTTTGGGGAACCACAAACTGGTCGGCGTTACTTGAGCTGAAGGCCAGGGAGCAGGTGGGAGGAAATCAGGCTGGCTAGTAGACAGGAGAGGAAGCCTGCAGGGGCCCATAGTCCTGCATGAGAAGTTAGATTTTACACTGCAGGCAGTAAGCAGTTACCTGAAGAATTCTAGTCAAGAATTCTTACACTTACTATAAAGGCCTATTCAGCCAGACCAGTCCCACCCCGGTTGAATCGCCATTTTGCTGCTCAAGGATGCACGTAAATTGACTTTGGGTCAAAATATCATCCTGCCCACCACCCACGCTATCGAGGGCCTTCTCCGGACTCCACCAGACCAGTGGATAACAAGTGCCCGAGTGACAGGATATCAGGCCCTCCTCCTCAACGAACCAAAAGCGACCTTCCAGCCTGACGGTGCTAAATCCAGCCACGTTGCTACCAGAGGTGCTGGCTGAGCACCCACGCAACTGGGGGAAGGTCTTAACCCAGGTTGCAGGAATAAGGCCAGACCTCAGAGACATTCCCCTTCTGGGTGCAGAGATGACTCTGTTCACGGATGGGAGTAGTTACATTGTCAATGGAAAGAGGTACGCAGGGGCTGCGATGGTTTCCCCTGAGCAGGATCTCTGGACGACAGCCCTGCCACATGGAAGCTCGACGGAAAAGCAGAGCAGATCGCACTCACTGAGGCGCTACAGAGGGCCAAGGGTAAGACCGCCAACATCTATACAGGCGGTAGGCTGGGTAGAGGCTTTTTCTACCAAACATGAGATGGCAGGAGTGGTAGCCAAAAGGCTACTAGAGGTTTGGGTTACCTCTTGCGATCGGGTCAGACAACGGCCCTGCGTTTGTGAGTTCAGTCTCACAGGCATTGGCCAAGGCCGCGGGCACTAATTGGAAACTACATTGTGCCTACCAGCCCCAGAGCTCTGGGCAAGGAGAGAGAATGAACCGGACTCTCAAAGAGACCTTGGCAGAGCTAATTCTGGAGGCTGGTGGTGGATGGGTGGATCTCCTTCCCTTCGCTCTCCTGAGGGCGCGGATGTACACCCTGCTTAAACAAGGCATTGCAGTCTGTCTTGGAAGGAGCCACATCCTCGCCAACCCAGACACTTGGTTTGGATGCGCTGCTGCCAAGTGGGAAACTTGGAGCCTCACTGGAAGGGACCGTTTGCTGTCATCCCGACCACCCCCCACGGGTGAAAGTAGAAGGCATCGGGGCCTGGATTCACGCGGGTCATGTCAAACGAGCCAAGGATGAGGACGCCCCCCAGAGGGGGATGCCGCTGCCGATGGACCCTGCAGATCATGGACTAAAGCTAAGACGAGGAAATGAGTTCATTGCGTTCATAGTTGCTTCTATTGTTAAAGTATAGGTGGGAAATATAGACAATAAGGGCTTGATAAACTATTTCTAAAAGGAGGGGCTCTGCGTAGCCCTCAGAGAGGAATGCTGTTTCTGGGTAAACCACTCTGGAATCATTAAAACAGTCTGGCAGCTGTTAAAAAAGGGACGTAGAACTGGCTGAAAAGTCAAAGATTTGACTAACCTCCAAAGAAAAGGGAGGAATGTAAGGGCCTATTCAGCCAGAGCGGCCCCAACCCAGTTGAACTGCCATTTTGCTGTAAAACTTAAATTGACCTTGCCCCCGCCCCCCGGAACTTATTTAAAAGCAAGTCCCGGAAAACCAGTCCCAGGTAACAAAGTCCAAATACAAGGGTGGGTCAGGCCAGGTGGAGGTATCCAATCAGTGGGGACGCATACTGTCTCCTAGCTACGAAGGAGTATGGGGCCCCGCCCTTTGGGAGCCTTTTGGCGCCAACCCTAACCAAGGTGTGATAGGCTAAATCGAATGTCTACTAGGGTAAATTGTAATTCAGTTGGTCACGTAGCATCACTGTGGAGTTTCCTGTGTGTGTTACAATCTCATTGGCCACCTGTATGTGGCCCGGCCCAACCACATGGCCTGTGCTCTATAAAAGTTAGTCTGGAAAGCAGGGAGGGGTCGCCCTCTCTTGTAAGAGATGCAGCCTCGAACGTTCAGTTAGATTCTTGATGCTTGGCACGAAATAAAGCTTTGCTTGACCTTTGCTTTTTATCAGTCTTGCTCCTTTAATCACGGACCCATTGTTGGGGCATAACACTTACCAGTACAGAGCTTTGATTAGCAGGAGTGGAGTGACTGAGGTGATGAGAGAAAAGGAGTCAAGCTGAAGACAAAGCGGAAGCTTTCTTTGCACTTTCTTTCATGCCACCCTTCGATCCATGGATTATTTTTAAGTATGTTGTTTGGTTTCAAAGTGTTCAGATATTTTCCCGCTCTCTTTCCATTACAGATTTCTACTTTGCCTCCATTGTGGTTGGAGAACACATTCTACATGATTTCAGTCCATTTGAATATGTTGAGGTTTGCTTTATGGCCCAGAGTCATGAGCCCACTATGAAGGTGCACACATGCGGAGGGTCTTTCTGATGTGGGAAACAAAGGCAGGAGAAAAATTGTTAAATTTGCTTACTACCTAGAGCCCACTGACAAGTCCTCAAAACACGCAGAGTGACATTCTTTTAGGGACTAAGCTGCCTCCATGTTAATACTTTGCTAAGGGCAAAAGGCGTTCCTAGCCTGACTGCCCTCCCCTACTCCCCCAACCAGGATCCTGTAAGTCTACTTTAACATGTAAAAATTCCTTTGGAAGCTTCCTTTATCTCTAAGCCCTGCAAGATACATGTTGGCAATCATCCCTGAGCATATGGCCCACCAAAATACATCTGAAGGGTCTCATGACTAAGGTTTTATTACATAGTAATAAATGACCTTTTCCAACAATAGCTAGCCCTTCAAGGTCCTGGAAACCTTGCTTCCAAAATTCCTTAGGGACTTATGTTATCCCTAACCCCCTCCCAACCTGAAAGTATATAATGGGCCACTCCTCATGACCCCAGCACAGCTCCTTCTGCCCATAGGTCCTGTCCCCATGCTTTAATAAAATCACTTTTTGCACCAAAGATATCTCGAGAATTCTTTCTGGGCCATCAGCTTTATTCACTCATAAAGCAAAGTTAAATCACAATTATAAAGCAGGTTCAGGATTCCAAGCTCAATGACCGTTCCCCATGTGATTACACTTGGCTTCTTACACAGCACACAGAGCAGGACAACACACAACACACAAGGTAGCAGAAGGGGGTAGGAAGTTAATGAACTAAAAGCAATGTCACTTTATGAGTGAATAAAGGGGACATTGTGGAAAAGATGTAGGAAAGACAATGTTAGGGTTTGAAGCTGATGGCCAAGAAAGAATTCTTGAGACATCTTCAGTGCCAAAAGGTGACTTTATTAAAGCGCAGGGACAGGACCTGTGGGCAGAAAGAGCTCCACTGAGGTCATGAGGAGTGGCCCATTATATACTTTTTTAAAAAAATTTTTATTTATTTATTTGGCAGACAGGGATCACAAGTAGGCAGAGAGGCAGGCGGGGGGGGGGGGGGAAGCAGGCTCCCTGCTGAGCAGAGACCCCCCAATGTGGGGCTCGATCCCAGGACCCTGGGATCATGACCTGAGCCAAAGGCAGAGGCTTTAACCCACTGAGCCACCCAGGCGCCCCCCATTATATATTTTTTAAAAAATGTTTTATTTATTTATTTGAGAGAGAGAGAACATGAGTGGAGGGAGGGGCAGAGGGAGAGAGAGAAGCAGACTACTCATTGGGCGTGGAGCCCTATGCAGGGCCCAATCCCAGGACTCTGAGATCATGACCTGAGCTGAAGTTAGAAGTTAACTGACTGAGTCACCCAGGTGAGCCTATACTTTCAAGTAGGGAGGGTGCTAGGGATAGCAGAAGTCTCTAAGGAATTTTAGGAGCACAGTTTTCAGGACCTTGAAGGAGCTAACTGTTGTTGGGAAAAGGTTACTGTCTAGTAATACCTGAGTCATGAGACCCTACAGATGTATATCAGTGGGTCTTATGCTTGGGGGATGATTGCCAACAGGTATCTGGGGGGTAGAGATAAAGGAAATTTCCAAAAGAATTTCTATATTTAAAGTAGACTTACAGGATTCTGGGGGTTGGGCTAAGATTGCCTTTTGCCCTTAGCATAGTATCAACATCAAGGCAGTTGTGTCCCTAGAGGAATGTCACTCTGCCTGTTTCAAGCTAACACCCCACAACCCACCCACCACCACACCACCCCCCGCCCACCCCCTGCACTCCTCCACCCCTTCATGGGATATATGTGACATCCCTCAAGGGTTCTAAGTAGTAAGGAAATTTAATACTTTTTCTTCTGCCTTTGCTTTCCACATCATTTGTTGAATCAAATTCACTCTTTTCCTACAACCATAAAATCTATGAGGTTCAGAATTTTCCTTTTATCCCATTATCTGAACTTTTCTAATAAGTTTACCTTTAGAGCTTTAATAGGAGAAAAACAAACTTTTTCACAGAAAACAATGTGACACATATTTAAAGGAAAAAGAAAATAGAACATTCTTTGTTTCAATGATTGGAAGAATACTGACTTGCTTTTTTAAAATTTCCTTTTTTGACATCACATTAATTTTAACAAATTTCAAACGCAAGCATATGACTTCACCTTCCTCAAATCTAGGCCCATTTGTGATTTCCTTCTTTCATTATGATCTATAATATTGTATAATACTACCCCAGTTCTAAACAATGGAAATCAATTTTGGCTTATTTTAGCTGAAAAGAACTTAACAGAAGAATTTCCCCCCCAACCCCTCCCACACAAACACAGCCCCAGGTGGTTTCATTGGTGAATTATTCTAATATTTAAGAAAAAAAAGAGCAAAAACATTATACAAACTGTTTCAGAGATAGGAGAATATCAAAAAGCCCTCAATTCCTCTTATGAGGCCAACATAATTTTGACAACAAAACCTAATGAGGACATACAAAGAAGGAAAATTACAGACTAATGTCTCTCATCAACATAGATGCAAATATCCTAAACAAAATATTAACAAATCAAATCCAGCAATGTAGAAAAAACTAATGTCTCTAGGAATGCAGATTGATTTAACTTCCAAAAATTAATCTACAGAATCTGCCACATCAACAGAATAAAGGAGAAAAATCATGTGATTATTTTAATAGATGCAGAAAAAGCATTTGATAAAATTCGTAGCAAGAACACTTACAGCAAACCAGAAATGAAAGGGATTTTCTCTAATCTAAGAAAGGGTATCTATAAAAAGCCTACAGTAAATATACTGAATGGTGATATCTTGAAAGCCTTCCCGCTGAGATGGGAACATGCAAATATGCTTATGGGTATCACTTCCATTCAACCTCGTGCTCAAAGTACTAAAATGCAAGATTAAAAAAATGAATAGTGATTAGAAAGGAAGAAACAAAATGGTCAAGATTCCCAGGTGATATGATTTTTTTAAGATGCAAAAAATCCAAAAGAATCTATAAACTCTAAAAATTAATAAGAAATTTAGACAGGAGGCACCTGGGTGGCTCAGTGGGTTAAAGCCTCTGTCTTCGGCTCAGGTCGTGATCGCAGGTTCCTGGGATGAAGCCCTCATCTGGACTCTCTGCTCAGCAGGGAGCCTGCTTCCTCCTCTCTCTCTGCCTGCTTCTCTGCCTACTTGTGATCTCTGTCAAATAAATAAATAAAATCTTAAAAAAAATTTAGATAGGCCAAAAGGTACAAAAGAAGACAAAAATATATTTTAGAGGCACTGTGTAAAGAGCATTGAAAAAAATGAAGTACCTAGGAATAAATCTAACAAGATATATGTAAGACTTCTCTGTGTGCAAGAAAAGCAGAAATTGAGAAAAACTGTAGAAAATGCAAAGAAGTTGAGAGATGGGCCCTGTTCATGGACTTAAAGACTCAATTGTGAAGATGTCAGCTCTCCCTGAAATGAATCTATAGATGCAATGTAGTTAGTCCTAATAAAAATCCCGGCAGAGATTTTGAGGAAACTAACCAGATGTTTTTTTAAAAATCTATATAAATTCAAAGGACCAAGAATAGTCAAGGCACTTTCAATTTATTTATTTATCATCATTATTATTATTTTCTTTAGTAATCTCTACATCCAAAGTGGGACTCAAACTCACAACCTTGAGATCAAGAGTCACATGCTCTTTGGACTGAGCCAGTCAGGCACCCCTGGCCAAAGCACTTTTGAAGAAGAAACATAAGGTGAGAGAGGCTTTGTCTATCAGATATTCTTTCTCAAGAATTTTTATAAAATTAAGTAATTCAGATAGTGTGGCATTAGTGTAAGAATAGACAAACAGGCTAATGAAATAAAATGCAGAGTCCAGGAACAGATCCATACATGGACAGCCAAGTGATCGATGGGCATAATGACACTATTGCATAGTGGAGAAAGAGAGGTCTTTCTGGAACGTGGTGTTGGATCAAGTGGATATCCGCACAGAACCTCTCATTGTACACACATTAATTCCAGGTAGACTGTAAGTCTAAATATGAAGGGTGAAACCCTAAAGCTTTTAATAGATAACAGAGATTATCTTCATGACCCTAAGGTAGGTAAAGAATTTCTCAAAGAGGACATGAGAGCCCTATCCACATAAGGCATGTTTGAGGAACAAGAATTCATCGAATTAAGAACCTCTGCTAATCAAGAGGTTTCATCAAGAGTAAAAAGTCAACTCACAGAGTAGGAAAAGACATTTTTAAAACACATGTCCAACAAAAGTCTTACATTCAGAATATCTAAATAGCTCCTGACAATTACAAGAAAGACAAAGACAAGTCAATAGGAAAAAAAGTGGGCAAATCCCTTGAACAGACATTTTACAAAAGAGGATCTCCCAAAAGGCCAAGACGCATATGAAAAGGTATGTGACTGCATCAGGGATATGAAAGTTGAAATCACAGTGCAACAGCCGTACATAACAACTGGAATGGTTAAAATGTAAAGAGAAGAAAACACCAAATACTGACAAAAATAAGGAGTGCTTGCAATTCTCCAACTCTGCTGACAGGAATGTGAGTTCACACAAACACTGTTGGTGTAGAGAACACTGATACCCCCCACCCCTAACATCTGAATTGGTTTTTCATATGCACTCCTGATGTCCCAGCAATTTCACACACAGACATAGAACCATATAAATGCATGCATGTGTATTTAAAAAACACATATAAAAATGTTCATCGCATTATTCATAAGGGTCCCAAATTGGAAAGACCCCAAATGTCCATCTAAAGGCAAACAGATTGTGGTATATTCTTATAATGCAGCAATAATAATTTTAAGAAGAACAGTATGTTGAGTGAAAGCAGCTGGACACAAGTTTGAACATATTGGATGATATCGTTGATGTGAGGCTGAAAAACAGACGAAACTAACCTATGATAAATCTTAGAACAGGGATTTACCTTTGTGGGTGGGGACAGAAAGGAACCTTCTGGGGCACTGGAAATATTCTATATCTTGATTTGGGTGGTGGTTCCATTGGATGTGTGTGTGTAAAAATGTATTAAGCTCTAAGAAACTTAGCAAGAGTTCTTTAAAATTAAAAGCTGTAAAAGCTCTATAAAGACAACGTCAAGGGAATGAGATAACAAGCCACAGGCTAGGAGAAAATACTTGCGAGGCATCTGGTGGCTCTGACTCTTGATTTCAGCTCAGGTCATGATCTCAGAGCCGTGATCCTGAGCCCCATGTGGGACTCTTCAATGAACATGGAGTCTGCTTGACATTCTCTCTCTCCCTCTGCCCTCCCCACTCCACTCACACATGCGCTATCTAAAAAGAAAAGAAAAGATTTGTAAAAGACATATCTGGAAGAAGATTGTTATCTAAAATACACAAAGGACACTTAAAACTCATTAAGAACATGAAAACTCCATTTAAAAATGGGCAAAAACCTCAACAGTCACCTTACTAAAGATCTACAGATGGCAAATAAGCATATGCAAAAGATGTTTAACATCATATGTCATTGGGGAATTGAAAAGCAATATGACAGTGCCACTGCCCACCTATTAGAATGGCCAAATTTCTAGACACTAGCAACACCAAATGATGCCAAGGGTATGGAGCTAGAGTACCCTCATTCATTGCTGGTGGGGACTCAGAGTAGTACAGCCATTTGGGAAGACAGTCTGGCAGTGTCTTACAAAACTAAACATATTCTTACCATGTGATCCAGCAATCTCATGCCTTGGTATTTACCCAAAGGCGTTGAAAACTTAACATCCACACAAAACCTCCCCAAGGTTGTTTATAGCACCTGTACTCATAATTTCCAAAGCTTAGAAGCAACTAAGATGTCCTTCAGTAGGTGATTGGATAAACTGTGGTATATCTAGACAACGGAATATTATTTACCACGAAAAACAAAGGCACTATCAAGCTGTGAAAAGACATGGAAGAAATGTAAGTGTGTATTCCTGAGTGGAAGAAGCCATCTGCAAAGGCTACACACTGTATGATTCTAACTCTATGATGTTTCAGGAAAGCCCAAACTATGGAGACAACAGAAAACCAGTGATATCTGGGCCCACCCAGGGATTAAAAAAAAAAAAAAAATCAGTGTTTGTTAGGAGGGTGGGACAATTCAGTGGAAAACAGGGTTTTTAGGACAGTGAAACTATCCTGTATGGTACCATGATGCTGTATGCTTGTCATTATACATCTGTACAAACCCATAGAATGTACAATGCCAGGAGTGAACCTGAGTGTAAACTATGGATTTTGGGTCTTTATGACGTGTCAGTGTAGTAGGTTCATTGATTGTCCCAAATGTCCCACTCTGGGAGTGGACAGAGTTGATAGTAGGATGTCCTGCATGTTGGGGGCTGGGGTGTCTTGGGGAACTCTACTTTCCACTCCACTTTGTTGTGAATCGGTTAGTGCTCTAAGTAATAAATTCTATTAAAGTGATTAAAACAATGTTATTAAGCTCTGTGAAAAAAATTAGCCAAGCTCCTTGGCCTGTAGAATTTGTGCATTCTTGTGCATATATATCTCAGTAGAAATTAGACAAAGAAATAAGCACCATAATGAGAACTTACCAGTCATTGGCCAGAAAAATTGAAATTGAAGACCCTTGGGGCACCTGGGTGGCTCAGACATTAAACATCTGCCTTCAGCTTAGATCATGGTCCCAGGGTCCTGAGATCAAGTCCCATATCAGGCTCCCTGCTAAGCAGGAAGCCTGCTTCTCCCTCTCCCACCCCCCACTGCTTGTGTTCTCTTTCTCACTATTTCTTTCTCTGTCAAATAAATAAATAAATAAATATCTTAAAATAAAAAAAGAAAGAAAGAAAAAACTTGAAGACCCTGCGAACACTTAATGTTAGCAAGGATGTGCAGAACCCGGGAACTGTTCTGGGCACTGTTAGGTAGGGTACACCAAAGGTGAGCTTACATTATGACCTAGCATATGCTACAGACCCTAGGCCTACACTCAATAGAAATTCAAACTTAACATTCACCAACAGACACATAAAAGAAAGTTCATGGCACCCCTATTCATAATAGCTCCAAACTGGAAATAACCCAAATGTCCGTGAGAATTAAAATAGTTTGGGGGGGGGGGATGAATTAAACCACTAGTAGTTTTTTGTTGTTGTTTTTTTTTAAAGATTTATTTATTTATTTATTTGACAGACAGATCACAAGTAGGCAGAGAGGCAGGCAGAGAAAGAGAGGAGGAAGCAGGCTCCCTGCGGAGCAGAGAGCCCGATGTGTGGCTCGATCCCAGGATTCTGGGATCATGACCCGAGCTGAAGGCAGAGGCTTTAACCCACTGAGCCACCCAGGCGCCCCAAACCACTAGTAGTTTTAATGGTCTGTTTTTCTCTCTCTTGTTTCTTCACTGTTGTTATTATTATTGCTATAACAATAAAGGATTCCTGAGAGCTTGTCCTCTCCTCTCCCTTGGGTGCCCCCTTGTGAGGACTCATCCAATCAAACCCTGTCCCTGGATTTTTGAAGGAAAAAAAAACAAGTGCAAAGCACCGCAGTGGGTGGGGCTCCAGCGCCAGGCAGCCTGAGGGGTGGTCCCTGGACAGGGCAGGCCTGCCAGGAAATGTCTCCTAGGAGAGTCCTTCCTCCCACCCCCAGACCCACTTTTGTGTCCGCAGCATAAGGATAATTCCTGTTGGGCTCAGAAAGGAGGAATGGAGGACCCACTCCACTAGGACTCAGGGACAACACCCGAACGGGGTCGGGGTTGTGGGTGGTGCTACAAATCACTATATTCCTCAAAAGTTTGTTATCTTTGGGGAAAATTGATTTTTTTTTTTAAATGCTGATTTTGTCATACGCTGCAATACTATACAGCAGTGAAACAAACGTTGTCTTACACGATGGCATGGAGAGATCTCATGTGTATCATGTTGAACAAAAGATGCCAGGCACCAAAAAAAGGACTCTATGGTTTTATTTATGTTATTCTAAAGGAACAAAACCTATCTATAAGTGTTAGAATCAAGGGTGCCGTTACCTTTGCGACTAGATTGGTAGTGACAACAAAGGTGTTTGAGAGGGGTTCTGAGGACTCACATATTTTATATTCTGATTCTAGGTAGTAGTTGCATAGATTTACGTATCTCTAAAAGTGCATTCATCGGTACACATAAGATGTGTATACCACATTATGTTATACTCCGGTAAGAAATGTTTAAGAATTTTGGGATCTAGTAAGATTACACATGCACTTACCCTCACTAGAGTCGATGGCAACATGTGGCACACAAAAGTGAATAAAATAAAGGGAAACAAGATTGTAAATATGCACACATCTTTTAAGTAGAAAGGGGGAAAATAACCAAATAATATTTTTAAATTTCTGTGGGAATAGGAGAGGTAGAAGTGATAGATTTTTTTAAATATATTTTATTTATGTATTTGACATGAGAGTGAGCACAAGTAAGGGGAAAAGCAGGCAGATGGAGAAACAGGCTTCCCACTGAGCAGGGATCCCAATGCAGGACTCGATCCCAATGCAGGACTCGATCACAGGACTTGGGGATCATGACCTGAGCTGAAGGCAGATGCTGGACTAACTGAGCCACCCAGGCATTCCGGGATAGACTTTTTAATTTTTATGTTGTTATGTTATGTTATGTGTTATGTTATGTTGTGTTGTGTTGTGTTATGTTATGTTATGTTATGTTATGTTATGTTATGTTATTTCTTGGGGGATAGATTTTTTTTTAAATTATGAAGTCATTCTGGGTTTCCTGATACTTGCTGTGAAAAATGATAGCAAAACTGAAGCATTTACTAAAGTGACTATTAAAACATAAAATAAAGAGCATTATTTTTTTGTGCAAAGGAGTCTTTCCAGGGAAATGCAAATTGTCTTTACTGAAGGGAAGTGTTGAAAAAAGTTTCTGTACAATTATATAAACTACCTCGTGACCAGAATTCAACATTAACAGGGGCAGTTTTTTAAGTCTTTTATTAGAACAGATTCTTTAAAATCATTCCTTTCTCCCCTTCAAACAGAATCCCATCTGTTTCGAGACTGACAAAACATGTCAGCACAGCAGCTCATTTCCAGAATTTAGTAAACATCGCAAAATTAGTTTTAAGCATATAGCAGACATTTAGAGTATCTTCTTTCCCTAAATGACTACAGAACTTCAGGAGAAAACTAGAAATTTTCAAACATTGCCATATAGATGCTCTACCTATTTCACTAAGTAGAAATGGTTACTTAGCAATTATATACTCCCCAGCCAAATAATTTTGCTTTAATATGAATGTCCGAAATAATTTTAAGAAAACTACTTTTAAAAAATTAGCTGTTTTGACACTAGTTTATTTAAAAGAAAAACAGGAATGGAAATACTGACTCATCGTCACTACAACCTACTGTCTCCCCAGTGAAGTGTCATGCTCAGCAACAAGTCTAGTGCCCACCTTACTCGTCAGCCCCCTCAGCAATGTAAAAGGCAGGAAGCTGGCCACCCTTGGGCTTCCCTCTTCATGTCTTCAGCCCTTGTGGCAGCCAGAGCAGGGCGGGGGCTGCCCTTGGATACCACGGGTACAAAGGCAACCATATCTATCCATCGTAGCTATCTGTGCTAAGACTCACATTTTTTAAAAAAATTAATTTTATTTAAATTCAATTAATATATAGTGTATTATTAGTTTCAGAGGCAGAGTTCAGTGATTCATCAGTTGTATACAACACCCAGTGCCCTCCTTAATGCCCATCACCCAGTTACCCCTTCCTCCCACTCTCCTCCCCTCCAGCAACCCTTAGTGTGTTTCCTATGATTAAAAGTCTCTCATGGTTTGTCTCCTTCTCTGATTTCTACTTGTTTTATTTTTCCCTCCCTCCCCCTATGCTCCTTTGTTTAGTGTATTAAATTCCACATATGAATGAAATCATATGGTACTTTTCTCTCTCTCTCTGATGAACTTAAGTTGCTTGGCATTAATATCCTCTAGTTCCATCCACATCGTCACAAATGGCAAGATTTTTCTTTTCTTTTCTCTTTTCTTTTTTTTTTTATAATTTTATTTTTTTATAAACATATATATATATATATTTTTTCCCCCAGGGGTACAGGTCTGTGAATCTCTCTTTTCTTTTTGATAGCTGAGACTCACATTTTCTTCCATGCTTTAACGTCTTTGAAATCAGGCTATATCCTTTTTTTTTTTTCTTAAAGATTTTATTTGTTTATTTGACAGAGAGAGAGAGAGCATGAGCAGGGGGAGTGGCAGGGCAGGAAGGAGAAGCAGGCTCCCCACTGAGCAGGGAGCCCGATATGGGACTTGATCCTGGGACCCTGGGATCATGACCTGAGCCAAAGGCAGACCCTTAATCGACTGAGCAACCCAGGTGCCCCAGGCTGTATCTTATAACTGCTGTTGAGTAAGTGGCAATTTTCATAGTGTTGGCATTGCTTCCACAGGAACCTTGGTGTCAGCTTCCAAGCTCTTGGGCGCCAGTTGTAGGTGGATATACTGAGCTACATCCCTGAACCAGGTTCACAAGGACGCTGACGTGATATGATTGTAAAGCTGATTTACAGCACCAATGATTTTCGGTGTTTCTGAATTCTTTTAAGAAATGCCCTCTTTTTGGCACCGAGGGTAACACTGTATAGAAAAAAAAAAAAAAAAAAGACATCCAAGTCAATAGTGATTCAGAAAAGTCAGACCCTGAGTCTTAAGTATACCAAATATGCATTTGACTATTTCTCATTTTAGGTACACATGAGTGATAAAAATCTATGTCTGGTAAAGTTGAAAGAAGCTTTCCAGTAAGATATAAAATATTAATTCCAAGTAATGGAAAAGCCTGATTAACTGGAAAAGCTTTTTCTTAATGGAACATAAAAATGGTGTTACAAAAAATGGCATAGTCTATGACATTTTAAAATTATGTTTTTAATGATGTGTTTTCTCAGTGCCTTGAGTGTGAAAAAATTGGGAAAGCACAATCTTTGAGGGAGGAGGGCTTACTCTGGCCAATTCTTACACACTAGAAATTATCTTTAAACTTTTCTTAATAATCTATGTATTTTAGATTCCTGAAGTCAAATGAGAATTACATTTAAATAAAGAATGGGTCAAAATAAACATTTTTAATTGTCTCTTGTTAATAAATTCCTTAAATCTTTTTTCCTTAAGGATTTCAAACAAATATATCAATAGAGACTATATTACACGTGCCTCAACATAGGGCAAGTTTTTCTTCTACCAAGATCTAGTATCTTTATCACATTAGTTCAAATATTTCAATAAGGGTAAGATTCTCCAGCAAAAAATGTTTATATTCCCAAAACCTTTTAAAAGATTAAATGTTTAAAGAAATGTAAACCATATCTTGGTAAATAGTATGTACCAAGAGAAGGGATGTTGATGGTAGAGCAGAATTTCTAATTAATTTCATAGATTAATTCAACTCTTTCTCAATAGCAATTTGACTACGTGAAATTAAGAGGCAAATAAAGTGGTTTATAGACTTTGGCCTAGTAATTATATTTCCAGGTTTCTTTTTTTTAAATTTTTTTTTCATATTTCCATGTTTCTAAGAAAAGCAATTAAAATGTGGAATTGTTACATAATTATGATATTCTATTCAATGGATTATGCAGCTGTTTTTAAATGGTAAATATTAAAACTATATTTAAGTTACCTGTAACACATATGAAAAAAAAAACAACAGTGAATGGAAATGTTAAAAAAAAACAAACAAACAGCTAGTATGTTAGGTGATAAAAACTGATAGTGATCCTTTTCCAAAACTTTTGGAAATGTTGTCTTAGCACTACTTTTACAATTGAAAAGAGAAAAAAATGCTTGACCATCTGATACTATACCATATAAGCATGAGGGAAACTGTAGATATGCATTATATTGTTAATATCACTTACTGATTGGGTTTAGAGGAGAAAACAACTTTTTTCATTACATATCTTATTTGAATTCTTAATTTTACCTACTTTTAAAGATTTTATTTATTTGTTGGAGAGAAGGCATGAGTGGAGAATGGGGAGCAGCAGAGGGAGAAGGAGAGACAGGTTCCCCAAGCCGGGAGCTTGATGTGGGGCTTGATCCCAGGACTCTGGGATCATGATGTAAGCCAAAGGCAGATGCTTTACCAATTGAGCCACCCAGGTACCATTGAATTGTTAGTTCTATTTTAAAAAAATTTTATTCATTCATCTGAGAGAAGAGAAAGAGAGCATGAGCAGCAGGGATGGGCAGGGGGAGAGGGAGAAGCAGAATCCCTACTGAGTAGAGAGCCAGACACAGGACTTGATCCTAGGGCCCCAAGATCATGACCTGAGCTGAAGGCAGACCCTTAACCAACTGAGCCACCCAGGCACCCTTGAATCCTTAATATTTTTAAGTGAAAAGATTTAAAAGATTTTTTGATGATTCATGCCCTTGCCATAAAATACAGTAGCAAATCGGCAAACCTGGCTAACAGGAGTTAAAAGATACTATGAGCATCCACTCCCTTCTATAGGAAATGTCCAAAACAATGCAATAATATTCGTTGACCAGAGCCTGTTTCATGATTTTCAGTGGTATTCCCGACGGCAACCACAACAGTAGTCTATGGAAATCTTTAAGATATAAGACATTTGAGCAAAGTCTTCCTTTATATTCTTCCTTTTCTCATTTAAAATCAAAACCTATTTTTAGAGTGAAACCCCCACTTTTGTCTTTGAAGCAACTATTTAGATCATTTCCAAATTAACCATAAAAAAAGAAAAACAAACACAAAAAACCTCTTCTCCCAATAGGAAAGCTTTTTATAGCTGACACTGAGTCATCTCCTGGGACCCCAAGATGTGCCCCACATAGTGAATGTGTAAATAGAAAGGGCAACTATAATTCTAGTGTTAACTGGGGTGCAAAAATGCCAGTGAATAGGAATTCATATATTTTGAAGTATTCATTGTTCTTTTACACTTCTTTCAGTTTTCTCCTGGAAATGCGTGTGTAGATTTAGAAAGATATATTAAGGAAGCCATTCTGGAATGCCTGCACAGGGCCCCAGGTATGAGGTCATCCAAGGAATCTGGTCGAAACACTGGAACACTACGGTCTAAGGGACAGTGGGCCACTCAGCTCTGTTGCTTCTTCCCTTCCTATGGAAAGAATTAATTTCTGTTCCTTTAAGGTAATGAAGAATAAATTAAGAGACCTGAAGAATTGTTTTTCAAACCATGAAAAATAAGTGAGCTCCAACAACAATTACTACACAAATTTTCGTTAACATTTGTGATTTATAACTAAAAAGTGCCAATGAGCTAAATGTCTCCCAACTGACGGAAACAAAATATGGTATATTAGCGATGAAGCAGTGATATATGCGATGACAGGAACTTTAAATTTTATGCTAAATTAAGAAAGCCACTCAAAGAGACAAGATATTGTGATTCCACTTATGTGGGCTGCCCTGGACAGGCACATCCAAAGACCCAGAGAGTAAATTAGTGTTTGCCCAAAGTGGAGAGGGCTAACAGACCATTTCTTTGCAGGATGTTGAAACAGCCTACGATTCAGTGAGGGTTGCGCAACTCTATGAATATACTGAAAAAATCACTGAGCTAGAAATGAATGATGTCACCAAGATGCCAACACAGGTTTTTCCTGACTTTGTGCCCCTCTCATTAGAAAAACTAACAATTCTATGGGGCGCCTGGGTGGCTCAGTGGGCTAAAGGGTTAAAGCCTCTGCCTTCGGCTCAGGTCGTGATCCCATTGGGCTCTCTGCTCAGCAGGGAGCCTGTTTCCTCCTCTCTCTCTGCCTATCTCTGCCTACTTGTGATCTCTGTCTGTCAAATAAATAAAATCTTTAAAAAATTAAAAAAAAAAAAAGAAAAACTAACAATTCTAGGACAAGACTCCGTGGAGAGAATTCTAGAATACCAGGGTGAGGCTGAAGCATACCTCCCCCTACCTCATGCCACAGAGACCAAGATACGCTGTGTTAGAAGGCAAGAGGGGCAGCTACATGTCATGTGAATGCACTGTTGCTCCCCTAGGCCAGTGTAGCACCACACAAGCCTCTCCTGAACTTCTGATTCTTCCAACAGAAGGAGAACCCAAGGGTAATGACCAGCCGCCCCCCAGCATTGTGGGTCACAATCCTGACCACAGGGATTGCAGGGCTATCTGCAGGGCTCAGACACTGGGAATCTGTGACAGAAGGTTGGAGGGCCTTGCCACACGTGGGCACACCACACAATTCTTGGCAGACTGAGCACATACCCATAGTACCCAAGTAGTAATCCCAAGCAGTGGCACAGCTCACCTGCAGACCCAGGTTGGACATGCACTCAAAGGACCTTGGCAGGGTGTAGATCTGCCTGATCTAGATTCTCAAACAAGAAATTTTGCCAGCCTCAGATCCTGCCTTGCCCAGACCCAGGCAACGGGTTGAATCACAGCCTCACCCACTGTGGAGAGTGTCTTCCAGTCCCATCTGACTAGAAGGGCTGGCCACAACTTCTGGAAGCTGTGTGGCCCAGCAGGGCTTGAAGTGAGAGGCAGGTGGGCAGAGCTCATTGCCCTCAGAGCAAAGTACCGCTGAGGGAGCATTCCTATGCTATCCACAGGCAGGAAGATTGGTTCAGAGTCAAGTCTGAGGATTGTTCCTGGGCCCAACTGAAGAGCCTTGACTTGCATCTTGATAATGATTTATTTTTAGTTTTTTGATAGGACAGCTCAAGCTCAAGCAACAAGATAAAAAACATCACACTAAAAAGCTTCTGCCCAGCAAAAGAAACAATTAACAGAGTGAAAAGACAACCTACTGGATGGGAAAAAATATTTGCAAACCACACATCTGATGAGGGGGTGATATCTAAAATATATAAGGAATTCATACAACTCAACAGCAAAAAACCAAATTACCCAAATAAAAAATGGGCAAAAGACCTAAGTAGACATCTCTCCAAAGAAGATCCATCGATGGCCAACGCATACATGAAAAGATGCTCAATCACGCATCATCATGGAATTGCCAATCAAAACTACAATAAAGTATTACCTCACACCTGTTAGAATGGCCATCATCAAAAAGACAAGAGAAGGGGCGCCTGAGTGGCACACTTGGGTGACTGACTCTTGGTTTCAGCTCAGATCATGATCTCCGGGTTGTAAGATGGAGCCCCACATTGGGCTCTGCACTCATCGGGGTGTCTGCTTCCTCTCTGCATCCCCACAGGCTCATGCATTCTTGCTCTCAAATAGATGCATCTTTAAAAAAGAAAAAAAGAGCAAGAGAGAACAAATGCTGGCAAGGGCATGGAGAGAAGGGAGCCCTTGTACACTGTTGAGGAGATGGTAAACTGGTGTGGTCACTGTGGAAAGAATATGGAGGATTCTCAAAAATTAAAAATATAACTAACTACCCTGTGATCCAGCAATTCCACTTCTAGGAGTATATTCAAGAAAACCAAGAACACTAACTTGAGAAGACATTTGCCCTCCTGTATTCATAGCAGCATTATTTAGAAGAGGCGAGAAATGGAAACAATCTAACTATCCACTGACGGACCAATGAATAAAAAATTTATGGTGTATATTCACAATGGACTCTTACTAAGCCACGAAGAAAGGAGGAATCCTACTGTTTGCAACAACATGAATGGATCTTGAAGGCATTATGCTAAGTGAAATCAGATCAAGAGAGGGACAAATACTGTATGATGTCACTTACATGTGGGGGGCGGAAAAAGAACAGAAATCCCAACCTCACAGAAAAGATACCATAATTGTCATTTCCAGAGGTGGAGGATGGGGGAAGAGGGAATTGGAGGAAGGTGGTCAAAGGGTACAAACTTCCGTGATTAGAAACATTAAGTCCTAGGGATATGGCGTCCAGCACAATGAGTCCAGTTACCGCTTTAGGATGAGCTATAGGACAGCTGTTAAGAGAGTCCATCTTAAAAAAAAAAAAAAAAAAAAAGTCCATCTTAAGAGCTCTCATGACAAAGAGAACATTTTTTCCCCTTTATTCTTCTTTTCCTTGTTTTCTTTTTATTCTATTTCTAGGAGATGATGGATATTACCTAAACCTACTGTAGCAATCATTTCACAACTGAACAAATCACCATGCAATACACTGGGAACTTCTGCAGTGATGTACATCAATGATTTCTCAATAAAACTGGAAAAGAAAAACACCAAAACTTTGAATAGTATGTGAAATAAATCTCAGGAAAGTTGTAAAAAAAAAAAAAAAAAAACCAAAAACCTCAGTACTGGTTTTAGAAAATAATATACATAAATATAAGCATTACATTAAGTAGGAAAAAATGATAAAACTATTAAATCATTCAATTATTTAGAAGTTCTCCAGTTAGGGGTGCCTGGGTGGCTCAGTGGGTTAAGCCTCTGCCTTCAGCTTGGGTCATGATCTCAGGGTTCTGGGATGGAGCCCCGCATCGGCCTCTCTGCTCGGCGGGGAGCCTGCTTCCCCTTCTCTCTCTGCCTGCCTCTCTGCCTACTTGTGATCTCTCTCACTGTCAAATGAATAAAAAAAATCTTAAAAAAAAAAAAAAAGAAGTTCTCCAGTCAAAAGTTAAATAGATTTTTTTTTTTTTTTAATGTAGGTGCAATACCCAGCATGGAGCCCAGTGTGGGGTTTGAACTCGATGATCTTGAATCAAGACTTGGACTCTTAACCAACTGAGCCACCCAGGTGCCCCAAAAGTTAAATAGACTTTAAATCCAGTTAAACCTCCAAAAAAGGTCATGTTTCCACCCTGCAGTTAAAAATCCTAAACACAGAAGCCTGTCATTAATCACATAATAGAAATGCCTTTTGGTCCATGATTAACTTTGTCCGATATGCCCGTGAGCAGTTCTACTCTAATGATTTCACAGGTCTTCGGAGGTGGCTAGAAGAAAGTAAATCTCTATATACTTATATAGGAATTGCTTCAGAAGGGTTTAGAGCAGTTTTCCTGAAAGTTCAGTCTTAGAGTATATATTTTTAAAAAAAGGTTGTCGCAAGAAAAGTTCTCTTTAAAAAATTATGGACCTGTTCCATAGTATGAAACCTGTTCCAGTGGGCCGTGGCTGGAACAGAATAACCAGGTGGCGTTTGGAGATTCTCATCCCCATTTGTTGAGTCAACTTGAAAGGGAGGAGCCCAGACACCTGCATATTTATATAAGCTCTTCCAGGAGTCTGACATGGCCAGGGAAGAGAATTAACGTCCTGATAATCAAGACTCAGCTCACCAACAGGAAGATAATCCAAATAAGAGGTGCTCCCCATTACTAGCCAGATTGTTTTTGATATTCTTCATTTTCTATCTTTTTACAGAAAAGTAAATTAGATATATCTTTTTACAGAAAAGTAAATTAGAAGTAATACTTTTTGAAAAATGTTAAGATCTCTTGATCATTATGAACATGGGATTATACAGCAAACATTTATGTTCTGATGGGGCAGTATTTAAATTAGGAGATCATCTTTGATGGTCTTTAAAATGTAATCTTTGGTATCTAGTCACGAGAATAATGGAGTCTTAGGAGTGATATTTAAATTAAATTTAATTCAAGACAAACATCACATACATCCACCTTCCCCAAAATGCTTAATTCATCTGAATTAAGGAAATGGCAATTATTCTGACTGAAGTCTTCGTTCTGTGATATGTGTGTTTGGGCAAGTTTAGGCCAACAGCAAAGGTTTAGAAGTCCTACCACCAAGCCTACAGCATTTTGAAAATGCAAAAGCCAACTTGATTTTCCAATCCAGCAGTTCAATATGAGCTGCCAAAATCTCATCCAATTAGTCCTTCCATTCCAGATAATCTAGTTTCCTCGGGGTCGTTATGGCTTTCCTTGGACAGCGGTCCAGGACACGTGAGCTCTCCTTTCAAATTCCCTCAGTTAGCATGGGCAACTCTAGTATCAGAACCATGGAAGTTCAACATCGTTGTCACCAACTCTGGAAGATCAAATTCGTGTTTCCACCCCCAGTCCTTCCGAGCTTTGCTGTCATCAAAATTCATCGGCCAACTATCCGCTAGGAAAAGACATGGAAGAGAAGCTTAAATTACTCAGGCTGTGGACTTGCAAAAATATCTAGCACATTTTATATAAAGGCCTACCATACAAAATGCCACAAAAGAAATTCACCCTCCGAAATTCCTCCTCCAAGGAGACCAGAGTGGCCATTATGCACATACCCTCTTAGATCAGAAGATTCTATTACATGCCCATGATCAGGCACTGAGGATTGTGACTCACTATTAAAATCTCCCATGGACTTGTATGGCAGCAATCTTCTACTCCAGCAGTGCTCAAAGCCATAGTGGCAATCACAGCATCAGAAAACCCACGGACATTTTCTTATGCTGTTGTCTGGTTTTATGTTTCAACAATAAAATGGTGAAATGCTGACAAGCTATTTATTTGGAATAGGATGATTCCACCCCCTTTAGATATCAGTGCCCCAAACTGCAGCATCTGTTGTCTCAACAACAGCTTCTTCTTCAGAATGTGTCCAGAACCTCCTTATTCTCCATGCTTTATGTCCTCAAGGGACTCACAGTGCCAACTTAAGCTTCACTTGGATTTTGAGGGGAGTTACAATGATGTACCCACCAATGGCCTGTCGAACAGAATCCACGTTGTACGTGATCTGGAATTCTGGTATGTGCTTGAGAACCTCCTGGGCCAGGTCCTCAGGGGTGAAGCTCATGGCATTGACATTGTAGGTCCTCATGGAGAGGGACTCTGACGGGGCCTCCATGACTTCCAGAGTGGCCCTGAGGCAGTCATCAATATACATCATTGGGAGCCTCGTGCTGGGTTTCAGGTTGCACTCAAATTTGCCATTCTTTAGGGCATCGTGGAAGATCTGGACTGCATAATCTGAAAGAGAATCCTGTCTGTGAGTCGTCTTATAACAAAAGGATGAATGCGTTAGGTCAGTGGTTTTCAAACACCTTAGGCTCTTTATGCTCCTCAGCATCACCGAGGTTGAGGTCTTAGGAGTGTGGGTTACATCAATATCTACTATGCCAGAAAGTAATGGAGCATTTAAAAAAATACTGCTACACCTTAAAATGATAATAATAAACCCATCACGTAGTCATATGTATGATATTGTATATGAAGAAGAATGTATTTTCCAAACAAAAGAAGGCTTAGTGAAAAGAATGGCATTGTTTTACATTTTCACCATGTCTCATTGCCTGGCTCAGTAACAGAAAGGTGGAGTCTCCGGTTTCCTTGTGTGTTCAGCCCACTAGGCCGTCACACATCACACAGTCTCTGGAAAACTCCACAGTGCACTTGTAAAGGAGAATGAAAGGAAGGCAAATGACAGTTTCATATTGATACGGAAAGAGTTTTGACCTCTTGGACCCCTTGGAAAAAAACAAAGATCCTGAGGGATTCCCAGTGCATAATTGGAGAGTATTATATTAAGGTAAAAAGCTTTTTAAAAAGTACCCCCAACAAAAATCTCCTTTAAAATCCCTCAGATTTGGGGATGCCTGGGTGGCTCAGTTGGTTAAGCATCTATCTTCAGCTGAGGTCGGTCATAAGGGTCCTGGGATCAAGTCCCACATAGGGCTCTTTGCTCAGCGGGGAACCTGTTTCTCCCTCTGCCTGCCACTCCTCCTGCTTGTGCTCTCTCTCTCTTTCAAATAAATAAATAAATAAATAAATAAATAAAATTTAAAATCTCTCAGATTTTGCCAAGGTTTAGCTTTTTTTTTTTTTTTAAGATTTTATTCATTTATTTGTCAGAGAAAGAAAGAGCAAGCAAGCACAAGCAGGGAGAGCAGCAGGTAGAGGGAGAAGCAGGCCTCCCACTGAGCAAGAAGCCCAGCATGGTACTCGATCCCAGGACCTTAGGATCATAACCTGAGCATAAGGCAGATGCTTAACAGACTGAGCCACCCAGGTGTCCCAAGGTTTAGCTTTTATATTATATCTCAGAGCCCCTCATATGGGAAGGATTTCTAATATGGGAGTTACTGAACATAACACATGCTTGAGTTCAAACTCATAACAATAAAAATAACAACAATGACAACAACAACACTTACGCTCCTTTAACAACATGCAACGCATACATATAGTCCATTCTCACGGAGTTCTCTGCATTAAGAAACGAAGGCTGGATTCAAAGAAAGAGGCTATTTCCTATTGGGTGTTCTCCTACATTACAAATTCGACATGAAAAATTTGTTCTCGAGTATTACCTGTTTGATTCTAGCACTGGGGATGGCTAATCCCGGGCTGGATTTGCAACACCAGCATGAGCTGCACTTAACACGTTCAAGTCAATGGGATTCCATGAGCTTCTCAGATGCACTTGCCCGAGAGGGTGCAGAAACTTGGGGTCAGCACACAGTTAAAAAGATAGCTGGTCCCTTGCCGCTCTTCACTGCACGTAGAAAGCCTATCTTACTTAGGGCAAAACCGGAAAACAGCACTTACCAGTTGTTCCTCCTCCAGGCTGGGAGTCCGCCGAAATAATTCCAGGATATCTCAAGCATCGAAAATCTAACCCATACCGGTAATGGTAATACTACAAAAAAGAGAAAAGCAATTTTAAAACAAATGCTTTAAACCAGACAGAGCAATGCAAAGAAAAGAAGAGCTCTTTCTTGGGAGGTGGGGGATGGAGCAGAGTATCTTTCCATGCAGTTCTATTGAAATATTCCTAAAGGAAGCGAGACTAGAATTTCTGAGGGCCACTCACTTTTCTTTAACAAGTAACTCTTCTGCTTTCACGTTCAAAAAATCACTCTGGTGACATATCAACACGGTCAATAATAAATCAGCCTGAGCTGATTTTCAGTCTTTCTTTGGAAGAGAGTCACTGCTCGACACCCCCAAACAATCCTCCAGGAGCGTGTTCCTGTAGTGCAGAATGCCACAGAGCTCAGGGGAGGACTGCGGGGAGGAGGGCAATGCCTGATACCTCAGCTAAAGGAGCAGACGCCACTCACACTTGTCCTAGAGGTTTTTTTTTTTTAAGTTTTTAAATTTTATTTTATTTGAGAGAGAGAGAGAATGAAAGAGAGAGAGAGCACGAGCAGGGGGAGCAAGAGAGGGAGAAGCAGGCTCCCCACTGAGTAGGGAGCCCAATGTGGGATTTGATCCCAGGACCCTGGAATCATGACCTGAGCCAAAGGCAGAGGCTTCACCAACTGAGTCACCCAGGCTTCCGTTAGCACAGAGTTTTAAAGACAAAGAATATTTAAAAAAAAAAAAACAAAAAAACCCCAAAAAAACAAAACTCCTTTGACCTTCTCCGTAACACAATGTTCAAAAATCACCTCCCATTACTGCCAATACTGGGAGCCTGACAGAACAGAGCAGTACCAGTAAGAACAGCAAATGAAGAAGAGGGTGCCATCAAGGGGCCTCTGGGAAGTGCCGTGTGTTATACATGGCCAAGGGCTAAGGAGCTCTTCCAGAGCATTCAGTTCCTGCCACTTGGCAAACACAATCAGTTTGGGAGCACTTCTGGGGGCTGGGCTGGGGGTGGGGGTAGAGGTAAATGTCCCCTCCAAGGATGAATCAGCAAGAGTATGAGGCAAAGAGAACAGAAAAGGCAACGCTGAGTCATCTTGCCAAGCAAGGCTTACTTCTCCCATGAGCTCGGCGTGGACCTTGGACACCCCGTAGATGGTCCTGGGCCTCTGCACACAGAGATCGGGAGTTGGATTCCGTGGAGAAGTAGGTCCAAAAGCTCCGATTGTGCTAGGCACAAACAATCGCAAACTGTGCTCTGCGGCAACATCCAGGACGTTATGCAATCCTGCAGGGAACAGACATGACGACCACCGTCTCAAAAATCTTCTGCAGAAGAACTGGAAGAGCTGGCAAATCAGCCATCCTGGGCAAGACCCAGAAACTTACCGGTGATATTGACGGCCCTGGCCAAGGACACGTTCGCTTCCCCGACCGCACTGAGCAGAGCGCTATAATGAAACAACCAGGTGATGCGGTTGTTTACCACAATCTCCCGAAGATTCTTGTAATCCAGAATGTCAGAATAAATAAACGGGCCTACAAGGAACACAACAAAACCAGAGAAGCATAAGTTAGGGGTATAAAAAGCCAAGGGGACCTTCCCCCCACCCCAGTTGGCTCATGAATTCCATTAGGGTCAACTGGATGGCTGGATCATTGGACGCTGTGCAGCAGTTTGCTTACAGAAGAACAAACCCCAGCCACCCCCCAGGTAACAGTAGCTCACGTTCATGAAGGACTTAAACTTGCCACACGCTATCCAAGGCCTTTCTGTATACTTAGCTCTCATACAGCCTTTCAGGGAGATATATCTCACCGGGAGGGAAACTGAGGCACGGAGAAGAACTAGCCAGGATCAGAGTGAGTGGGAGAACCGGGGAGGAGGGCTGTCATAACCAGGTATCTGGCTCCCAAGTTGGTGCTGTTAATAGCCCCCCTACAGGCACAGTAATTTCACTCTGCCAAAAAGTTACCCATTTTAAAAAGGCTAGAGAAGTGGGTTTTTAAAAGAACATACAACTTGGTGTAGAAGAACCACAGGCATGAGCTAGGGAGAGCCAGGCTGGTTCGGTGGCAACTTCCCCCACTTACAGCAAAGTACCAGGAAGGACCTGGAGACTTTACAAACATGTTTCTAAGGTAGGAGAAAACTTGAGGACTTTGCAGTGTTTGTGTGTGTGCACAGCAGTTTAAGAACAAATTTATGTTGGGGCCCAACTCTTGATTTCACCTCAGGTCATGATCTTAGGGTTGTGAGATCAAGCCCCATGTTCAGCTCTGTGCTTAGCACGGAAAGTCTGACTCTGTTGGGATTCTCTCTCTCTCTCCCTCTTGCTAAAATAAATAAATAAATCATCATCATCTTTTTCTTCTTCTTTTTTTAAAGAGCAAATCTATGTTGAAATAGGAGGATTAATTTCTCCAAAGTTTTAAAGTTCTTTTTTCTCATTACAGAACTTGATTTTTGTTTTCCCTCCGAGCAAAGAAATTAAAGACTCAAAAAGGCAGGAATCAAAGTTTTTATTCCAAAGATACTATCCCAAATAACGCACAAAGATATCATCCCCAAACTTTACTTCAAGTTTGAAAGAGTTCTCTTGTTCTTGTAACTCTTAACAAGAAGTAGCATTAACTGCAAGACATTTCACAGAACTACGAAGGATCAAATTAGGAATGTGGGTTTTTTTTTTTTTTTAAAGAGACAGTGAGTTGGGGGGTGAGGCACAGAATGAAAGGGAGAGAGAGAATCCCAAGTCAGCTCCACGCCCAACATGGAGCCAGACGTGCGGCTCAATCTTACGACACTGATATCGTGACTGGGGCTGAAATCAGGAATTGGGCACTTAACCCACTGAGCCACCCAGGTGCCCCCAAATAGGGAATTTTTAAAAGTCACACAACTGAGCCTCAATAACACCTTTCTTTTCATCACAAGCCTGGTTATGAGCTGTTGTACACACTGATCCCATGAGCCGCCTCTCTAACTACATTTTGAAAATCAAAGATGAAACAAAAACAAGGCATCTTGATCTCTTACCACTGTGGAAGATGTGATCGGGGGGTTTCCTTATGTCAGACAAAATCACATTGTCCTTCCCAAATCGTTTCCTGTAGGGAAGAGCAAAACATGTGACTTGGTACATCTAGGATATAACTGGCCCAATGAAAATGTTCTTTCAAATAGGGCAAAGGACCAGTGGGGGAGACGATAAGCCACAGACCTGCTACATGTCTATGATATTAAGAACAAAATAAAATGATTACATGTTGCCAAAGACAAGCTGTACATACTAAAGAACTCAGATTTTCAATTTCAGCTTTTTGGGCTCTTACCTCAAAAAGTTAGCAAGCCCTACTCCAAGCTGGCCAAGACCCCCTAGATGAAGAAGAAAAAAGTGGAACTTTAATTCATATCTTACCAGTTCATTTATTCCCAGAACATAGTAACAGAATAAGACTGTAGGGTAATCTCAGCTAATTAAGGAAGGCCCCAGTCTGACCTGATAAAACTAAGTTACATCCTCCACACGAGAACAGAGATCGATGCAGGTAATATTAGTTGGAGAGACAAAACTCTTTCTAGCATTGGGTGGCTGACAGGAAGCAATGGCGCAAGAAGAGAAAAAAATCACAAGAAAGCGGGACAACCTCCTAGCTCCTTAAGGCAGGAATTCCCTCTCAGACCTGCCCTCATTATTTGATGGGCTCTGAAGCTTGAGTGCAACAGGAGCCAAAACACTCAAAAGCCAAACAGAAAATTTGAGATCAGCCTCTGGTAGGATTATCAAGAAGCCCATCCCCCATTAGGACTGGGCTGGGGTACAAGAAGGGAAAAGGGGGACAAACCAGGAAGTCATCCGAGAAAAGGGAAGACAACTGAATTGACAAGGAGCCATGAAGGAAACTAAAATTTTTTTTAATTTTTAAAAATTAAAATTAGAGCTTCCTAATTTAGAGGCTTAAAAATGCTGCTGAGTGAGGCACCTGAGTGGCTCAGTGGGATAAGCCTCTGCCTTCGGCTCAGGTCATGATCTCAGGGAGCCGCTTCCCTCTCTCTCTCTCTCTGCCTGCCCCTCTGCTTACTTGTGATCTCTGTCTGTCAAAAAATTTAATAAAATCAAAAAAAAAAAATGCCACTGAGAGGGATTCCTGGGTGGCTTAGTTGGTTAAGCGTCTGCCTTTGGCTAAAGTCATGATCCCAGGGTCCTGGGATCAAGCCCCACACCCCATTGGGCTGCCTGTTCAGCGGGGAGCTTGCTTCTTTCTCTCCTTTGTCCCACCCCCTGCTTGTGCACTCTCACGCGCGTGTGCGCGCTCTCTCTCTCTGACAAATAAATAAAATTAAAAAAAAAAATGCTGCTGATTGAAATGGGTGAGCTGGGGGCGCCTGGGTGGCTCAGTGGGTTAAGCCGCTGCCTTCGGGTCAGGTCATGATCTCAGGGTCCTGGGATCGAGCCCCGCATCGGGCTCTCTGCTCAGCGGGGAGCCTGCTTCCTCCTCTCTCTCTGCCTGCCTCTCTGTCTGCTTGTGATCTCTGTCTGTCAAATAAATAAATAAAATCTTTAAAAAAATAAAATAAAATAAAATTAAAAAAAAAAAAGAAATGGGTGAGCTGGAGGTTGTGAGTACAGCTGGGGGAATGAAACTGCAAATTTCATCTGAGAGAGGTAAACGAGGCAGGGAGATACAGAAAGTGGGATTTCCTGTAAGCGCTTGTTACCATGGGACTGGAACGAGACCCACTGACACCACCACCAGGTTCTAGAAGATGCTCTGTTGGTGGAGGAGGGAGGGAGCAAACCAGCACCAGCTAAGTGGAGCAAACCAGGGAGGACAGTATAGAGGGGAAGTGACTACACCTGAAGTCCATTTCCAGCCAGAGACAAGGAAGCGGAAGTGAAAGAAACACACACACTGTGAGGAATGTAAGAAGCCAAGGGGATGGTGGGAAGAAGGAAATAAAGTGTGTCCATCACATCAGAGGTGGGCTTGTGTTGGCTGGAAGGACCTGGAGTGCCAGGTGAAGCTTGGAGGGCATAGCATCAGGGGCTGGGTGGACGGGAGGTAAGGAGCAGAGGGAGCAAGTCTGGCGACGGTGAGATTAACGACATTCCAAGATGGGGGGGATGGGTTTCTTGGGCAGGCCCTAACATGTCTCTTCTGTCTCCCACACACAAACATGCAACAGCTGCAGGGCATGGATGAAGTGGAGTTTGGGTTGAGGAGGTCAGCCAAGAAAAGATGCACCTGAGGCACCACCCACACCTTAGCCCCTGAACATCTGCTCCCCTGGCAGCCCTCGCCCCCAGGCGATCTCAGCCACACAGCAGCTTCCTGGCCCCCTGTTTCCTAGAGCCAACCTTCAGACAATAAAAAATTATAACATAAAAAGAAAGCACTGGCAACAGTGACAGAATAAGGATTTTGGGCTTGCCATTCTGGAGGAAGCCAATCGTGGAAAAGGTTATTTCTGATGAATACACGTTAGCTGGTGGCATGGTAGCCCTTCCAAAGCCATCCAGAAACAGCACAGGAAAAAAAAAGAAGGAGAAGGAGGAGAAGGAGGAGGAGAAGGAGGAGGAGGAGAAGAAGAATCATCATCATCATCATCAAGTTGCAAATGTGGGAAAAAAAAAAAAAAAAGCCCAACCTGTAATTAGGACACGTGGCTGGTCTGTTCCAGAGAAGGAGGCAGAGTGAAAGTTGGTATCTGCTGGAATCTGCCGAGGGGAGGTGCCCAGAAACCGGAGCGGCGGGGCAGCTGTCCAGCAGCCACAGGCTGGGCTCCCCAGCATCTGGCCCACAACCTGCCGCAGCATCCTAGTGACCAGCATTTCCCTGCAAACACCCTGCAATAAAAAAGGAGCAGAGTTCATTACACAACCTTTTATGCTCCGACCCCTCTGATCACAAGCTCACGGGCACAACGCGGATTGGACTCCCGAACTGAACTAAAGAGACTGCTGAGTGGGCCAACGGGAAGCCTGTCAAGAGCCTCCTGTGCGAGCTGGGCTCTGTGAAAAGGGGATCAAACCCGGCGGGCAGACAAAAGCCGGGCAGAGATTTAGAACTGACACTGCACAATGCTGACATTGCCTGTATCTAACAGTTACCGTGGAGGGGAACGTGCATGGACCTGGAAACACCAAGTCAGTGCATCCCAACAAAGCCTTCACATCCTTACAGCTGGTCACAGTCTGTCCACGCACCATTGAAAGGCACAGACAGGTCCCAGATTAAGTAACTTAGTGCCTTTTCCATCTTGTGCAAACACTCAGATATTATCCTTAGAGTGAACAAAACTAGAAAAGCAGATGGTTAAGAGAAAAAGGTCCTCGGTGACATTCGGTAAGCTGTGACCCCTTTGTTTTGCTGCCCTCTCCTTTCAAAAGGATCATCTGGAAGAGTTGTTTTCTCCTTTCCTTCCAGACCATGAACATCTTAGTCCCCCTCCTCTTCCTCACCAGTTTTATTGGTTACGGACCATGACATCAGTTCTGGCCTTAAGAGGTCAAGACGGTCCAATTGCACAAGGCTTGCGACTGAGGTGCAAGCAGGGCTTTCACACACACATACCACCCCCTCAACCTCCTGCCCCAGCACCCAGGCAAGTGTGTCCCAAGAGTAAATCAGAGCCACACAGCGGGCTCTGATGCTTCCCACCCTCTAAAGTCAGGCCTCCTGCACTCTGCACATGGCCCTGTGGCTTCCACAGTAAGATTTGCAACAGAGCTGGCAGAGGAAACTTCAGAGCCAACTCTGGTGACCCACCCCCTTCCAACGAGATCACCAGATCTAACCATCTTATTTTTGTAAAGACCCTTTAAGATCTGAACTTAGCCTTCTCCCACATTCAACTCCGTACCTTGAGGAGAGAAGACTAATACACAGCATTCAAAGCCCCTACAGCCTTCCCTCCCAGCTAACTTTGCCAAACAAGCAGAAGAGAGCCTTCTGCTGGAGCGTCTCTGGCTTGCTGTGGGGGATCAGGCCTGGAAAAGAGGCCGCCACTCTGGACCACATCATAGGAAAGGCCCAAGTGTCCCTCATAAGACCTTTGGGGAAATCATCCTTTCAGCCATCATTGTCACCCAAGACCCAGGCAAGAACTCTGATTCTTTTTTAGGGGGCAAGGGTGGGGGAGGGGATGGAGTAAAGTGTAATTTTTTAATTGGAAAACAAGTACATAACTTGGAATGGATTTGACGCCAATTGTGCCATAAGCAAATTTTCTTTAAGTGGCTAAACAAAGTTTAAAAAGCAAGTAACAACAAAAGAAAATGTCCTAGTACAGGACCAGCAGTACCAAAAAAAATAACGTGTGAGTACATAGAGCATATACCCGTTGTGCAACAGTGCAACTCGGAACCACATATTGCTGACGGTCCATACTCCACGGAGGAGTTATGGCTCCTTGCTTCTACAACATGCTGACACTTCCTCTCAAAAACTGCTTAAAACAAAGGTACAACCCAGATCTTCCCTCATCTGACCAACTCCATCTCTGGCTGAGGTGTGCAGAAGGACTGAGATTTACCCAGAGGAAGCCATGTGCACCATGTAACTGGGTTGGCCTTCTCAAGGAGGGTTTCAGGACAACGACAGTAAGATAAGGGAAGAAAACAGGGAGGAATGAGGTCCTAATCACTATCCCTGCATGTTTCTGGACAGCAAGGCGGAAACCTTTTACAGATAAGTTACAAAGAAGAGGCAGATAAATAATTTGGTACAAGACACTGAACACATTCTGTACAACACCTGCACATTGCTGTCATCGTGAGTACAAACTCCTCATAGTTCACGTGCCTGTCACTGTGAAAATCTGCTTCCCTGCCCACTTCAACCTTGGCATCTGCTCACTTCTCTCTCAGGTCTGGCATCACATGGCGAAGGCCTGCACTCCTACAGCTGTGGCCATCTTTATCTAACACGCAGACGGCTCTCCAATTTCTTCCTCACTGTGTCTTTCGTTTTTCTTGCCATCATTGTCAGAAATTCCAGGCTGTCAATTGCTTTACCTCAAGACAGCCATCACACCTCAACACAGAACAAGTGTATCCCTTTAACACATGACATACTAAAAAGATAGGTCCTGAAGGGTCAAGACTTAATACTACTTAACATTTTTACTGTCATATAAAAGGCATTCTTAAGTAAATCTGGTAAACTTTTCAAAAAAGCTATCCTACATCAAATACTTTGGCACCAATCACTTTTGCTGCCAAGCAGTCACCAAAAAGATACTAATGATTAGTTTGGTGCTGACACCAGATGAACACAAACAAAATGACAAATCCAGCCACGACTGTAAATTTTCCCATTTGTAAGGCAGAATACACTTCTGTTAAGATACTAACACAGTCTTCATGTTTGCAGCTAAAATTTTAATCTGACAAGTTTCTCTATTATTAGAAGGTGACAGGACTAGGATTTCCTTCAATGCTTTTTCATCCAAACGAGACTTCACTGTGTTTCTCCAGCCACTGCAATTTGATAACCTATCCTGCTAGATGCTTCAATAGTTTTTTCACTGCTAGTTTGGAAAGCTATAACAAATCATTTTTGGCTTTTCAAGAGCTCATCATATCTACATTTAAGTCATTCAGTTTATTTTTCTTTAGAGGACTCTGGTTGTTCTCAAAAGAATGCTACTGGCACCGTAATATTATACAAAAACTTTCCACAGTGTAAGACACCAATGTAAATGTCTAACAACTATAAAACTGATGAAATCTGTCACATTTTTAGGTCTTATTTAGCTCTCTGGAGTAAATTCCTCCCTTTCATTATTCAGGAAACTCCGATAGATCATTTCATTTTTTTCAGCACTTATAGACATGGATGGTATAGCTCTGAGTAGAAAAATCAAGTTATCTAGTATCCCCCTGTTTAGCCAACAATACAAAAATAAATATCCTTTCACTTTAGAATAATTTTATATCATTTAAAAATTTAGAGAAGTTTTCAAATCAAGACTATGAAGTATAATGTTTTGACTTCTAGGACCCTACAAAATGTCTCTGGGAAGCCCAGGATTCCCCAGATTATAGTTTGAGAAGAGCTGTTCTAAAGTAAAATTTGCTTTGCCAACGTGGCTATTAAATTTATATAGGGAAATCATCAAAGATTCTCAGTCCCTCTTTAAAGATTCGATTATAGTCCACAGACTTTCTCTCCCAAGCACCTTCTTTACTTTAACTGCACAGGGATGAAGAAACAATTCAACAAACTCTTCCCCAGAGATAATGGAGTGCCTCCCTGACCCAGGACTCTCCAGGGTAGTTATTAGACCACTTCTCCCATCATTCTCTCGGCATTTACCTCTCCGCATGAACCACAGAACTCTAAGACAGCAGTGACATTATGAAGAGGGTGGGACTGATAGAGATGAGGACTCAGAGCTCAAGTACCTTTGGTCATTGTATGGATATGGTAGAGCTAAATAAGGAATCAAGGAGGTTAATACTGAGGTCTCTAATGTATGCTGCTGTAAGAATGGGCTCCCTGGGGAAGTAGGTCAGATGAGAAGACAGAGTTAGGTTTTGGAAACATTAGTCTTTTTTTTTTTTTTTTTCTTAAGATTTTATCTATTTGACAGAGAGCTCACAAATAGGCAGAGAGGCAGGCAGAGAGAGAGGAGGAAGCAGGCTCCCTGCTGAGCAGAGAGCCCGACGCAGGGCCCCATCCCAAGATCCAGGGATCATGACCCGAGCCAAAGGCAGAGGCTTAACCCACTGAGCCACGCAGGCGCCCCTGGAAACATTAGTCTTAGGTGCCAGGAGACACTATGGCTCTCTCTCTCTCTCGTGTTGCTCTTATGAGAAACTCCTACCAGTAACTGATGTATGTCAGTACTCACCAAACAGTGTGAAACAGACCAGAAGGAGCAAACAGGAAATCACAAGGGTTTGTCTACACCATACACACATATACTGAAACAGAATGCCCCTATTTGCAGAAAAAATTACTTTGGTTTCTTAGGGGAGAAACTTATTTCAACTGTGACTGCTCCAAAGATAAATAATTCTGTTTCGGGAATTTTTGTTTTCTTTAATGGAAAAACAAAAATGGATTTATTTTACTTTTAAATTTCACACCACAACATTTTACTGAAAATGAAGTGATTTTTAATCTATAAATAAAGGACTCTCTAAATGTCACTCTGGATGTTTTAAGACAGATTTGAATTCACAACACATCTTACACACAACAATTTCAATCAACCAGTCACTCCGAACACAATGGGGAGGCGTAACAAGTATGTGATGATTTCTTAATAGTCCAAGAGGATAAAGACCTTTTTCGAATATGGAAAGAAATTAGTCTTTCTACAGTATTAACTCCTAAAAGCCATTCTCCTTTATAGACAACAATATTCAACAATATTATTGTCAGTTTCATACACTTTTACTTTATAAAGAACTCCCAGAGAAAGAAATTTCTGGAAGCTTTCCCAGATATACACAGCTACATTTTCTGACCTGCTTACAACATCTGCAAAGTATGGCACATCCAGATCCAGATTCTTATGATCGAGGGGCTTCATAATTGCCTCCTCCATATACTCTTTGAGGTCGGCCAAATTCATAACCATCCCTGTAACAGGATCAATCTCTCCATGCACTGCCACCACAATTTTATAATTGTGCCCATGGCCTTGTGGATTGTTGCATTTCCCAAACAGTTTCGAATTTTCTTCATTACTCAGAGATTTGCTGTGGAGTCAGTGGTCATGCTGAAGGAGACAAGGCAGGACACTCGGACCCTGGCGGCCACCGCCCTCACCTCGCCTCCTCCTGTTTCAGGAATATTAAAAGAAACTCCAATTTGAAATATTTAAGGCCAACAAAATAGGCCTTTTCCCTGATGGCACACCATCAATTTCCCTTAATGTTCTCACTGGCTTGTGATCTCCCCAAAATCCAGGTCTATAATTCTTGCCATGGAGACAGTAAATAAGAATGTATTAATATCTCCGGCACTAAAGAACGAAAAGTAAAAGTATCCAGCACTGACAGATGAATGGATAAAAAAAAATGTGGTGTATACACACAACAGTATATTATTCAGCCTTGAAGAAGGATATCCTGCCACAGGCTACCACATGCCAAGTGAAATAAGCCAGTTACGAAAGGCCAAACACCACTCTTATGAGTTAGTTATATAAGGTATCCAAGGTGATGAAAATCATAGAAAAAGGAAGTAGAAAGGCACCTGCCAAGAGGTGGGGGATAACACAGAAGGTCTATCAGTGTTTCATTCATTGGCATACAGCTTCAGTTTTGTAAGATGAGAAAGTTTTACAGATCTGTTGCACAGTAACGTGAACATACTTAACACTACTGGAGTATTCAATTGAGTACACTTAAGTGTTAAAAATGGTTAACATGGTAAATTTTGCATTATGCGACTGCAACCACAATTTAAAATAAAACATGTAAACTCATGTTTTTAAAAAAAGTCTCCAGCCCCAGTGAATGGTCTGCACATACATATATTGCTGAGGAGCTAGAAAATTCACCCAACAGAGATCAGTGCTGTCTCCAGAAGCCTAATAGTCCAGTTGGTGCCTACCAAACCCTAGTCTCATTCAAACTCCCAAGCCCTTATCCCACTTAACTCTCCAACCTGTTCTTCCCCCTCTGCTCATAAACCTGCTGAAACCTGTTACTGTCCATCTCTTCTTCCAGTCTCAGGGGTCTCCAGGAGGGGTCGGTTGCTCTCAACCTTAATTCCCTACCCCTCAAAGTGGGGCTTCCTACCCTGCACTCTGTAAAACTGCTTTTAGGAAAGGGGTGCCATTTGCCTAGTTGAGGATTTCCTGGCACCAGACCCTCCCGCACTAAGCTGCTGATTCCCGCCCTCTGTTCACCGCCCCCATCCCGCCCCGCACCCCAAGCCCACGGGTTCTCCCACCTCTTAGTCTGCTTTAAGGACCAATAACCCTTACAAAACGCATTTGCAAGGCAGTCTTTCCTTTAAATCTTCCGGTTCATTAAATAATAAATGTGTACTCTTGGGGCGCCTGGGTGGCTCAGTGAGTTAAAGCCTCTGCCTTCGGCTCCGGTCATGAACTCAGGGTCCTGGGATCGAGCCCCACATCGGGCTCCCTGCTCACTGGGGAGCCTGCTTCCTCCTCTCTCTCTCTGCCTGCCTCTCTGCCTACTTGTGATCTCTGTCAAATAAATAAATAAATAATATTTAAAAAAAAATAAAAAATAAATAAATGTGTACTCTTAATAGAACTGGTCCAAGGAAAAATCAGGCACTTCCTAACTACGGAGCACGGGTGAAACGCCTGCTTTCCCGAACCCTCGCCGTATTCCTGAAGCTGGGACCTTTTCTCCCTTTTGCAGGATGAACTGCCCTGGCCAAGGTCAGGCAAGTACTAAACACCAAGAGAGGTAGGAAACCGGATTCGCTGAGTCTCAAACCCTCCTTCCACCACCGCCACACTTCTCCCTCAAGAGGTACGATCAAATACCCAAGAAGACCAACAGGAAGCATCCCCGTGGCCGCGCTGAGGGCACCTTCTCCGCACCACCATCCCCGCTCCAGCGCGGTTCCTCCCGGCCTCTCCTCACCGGGTAACTCGACAAGCCCAGGGGCCTCAGGTCACCGCCACTCTCTCGCTGCGTGAGTCTGAGTACGCTCCTCTGCCAAACCTCAAGGTTCCTCAGTCTTGGGGGACAATGATAGGACTGCCCACTAGATTGTTGAGAACATTTAATAGAGCAATCTATGAAGAGCACTTAGCAAACTGCTCAATGTAAAGACTCCACCAACGAGCTGGTCAAGTCTGGACTTACCGTGGTGATGATCCGAAAGACAGATAAAGTTTAGGGAATACCCCAGAGCTCTAAGTTGGAGATACAGAGGGTTTCAGAGGTCTGGATCTGCAGAGCGGGAGGAGGACGCCCGGGAGAGGGAACCCAAGAAGACACGGGGCCTGAGCCCGGCTCTCGGTGGAAAGGGTGTAGGGTCCCATCTTCTCCGGGAGATGACTGGGTAAACCGGTTTTAGGAGAACGGCCGCGCCTATCCTTATTCCTTGTTGGAGGGTGTCCTAGCAAAGTGGAAGGGGCCGGGTGTCGCCTCCTGTGGACCGAAGCAGCGCCCCCGACCCCGCGCCTCGCAGCTCCGTGGCGACGGCTGGAGACCGCGCTCACGCCGGGGCCAGGGGGGCCCGCGCCATCAGCCTCCGCTCCTAAACGGGGATCTGCTCCCGGGGACAGCGGCCGGGGGAACGTCCCGGAGCTCCGCACTTACCTTCCGACTGAGGCGCCCGGAGGTGCTGCGTGGCGCGGGAATGGGAGCTGGAGCAGCGCGCGGCCCGAGACCCCAGCGCGGCCAGCCGAAACCCGATCCCGCGCCCCGAGCGCGGCGCCTTTATCGTCTCTGCGACCGAACCCGCCCCTCCGCGCACCAATCCCTTTCTTGCGCCGGGGCCGCGGCTAAGGCGCCGGGTCACGAGGGGTCCGGGGTGGAGGCCCCCGGCTGTCTTGGCAACCCTTTCCCCGCAAGTCTAGGCCACCTCCTCTGACCGACAAAGTGGAGAACTAAGGAACGGCTGGGAGCGCCTGAGAGTCCCGCGCGCGCAGCGTGTCCCGCAGCCGCAGTGCCAGCCTTCCCGACTTCGCTTGGGCCGCGTCAAGGTGCGCGCCCCTCTGCAGGGAACTTCCACGACTCGGAAATCGGCCTCTCTGTAGCCCCCGAGAACCGGCTCTGTCTGGCGTTGAGCGGCTTCGCTGGGACCTGGGGATGAGGGCGGGACGCAGGAGAGGAATTTGGAAGGATTGGCTGAGGAAATGGCCCAGGAACCTGAGTCGGGAGACCTGGTACAGTCATTTCTTCTTGGTTTCCCACATGGGAAACATCATTGTCAAGTGAGATGACCCCCAAGGCCACGGATCAGCAGAGTCAGCATCCCGTGAGAACCTGTTAGACGTGAAAATCTGGGGCCTCATCCCAGACCTGTAGGTCAGGATCTCTATGGGCGGGGCCCCGCGAACTCTGTTTTAACAAGCCCTCCAGGTGATGCTCATGCGCGCGGAAGTTGGAGAAGCGCGGGTCTAAGGCCTGGATTCTCAGACTTTGCTGCCTGTTAGACTCACCTGGGAGTTTCAGGAAGGAATGAATCAGAATCTCGTTTGGGGGCTTGGAGGGGTTAATATTTGTTTAAAGCCCCTCAAGTGATCCCGATGTGCTGTCAAAGCTGAGAACCATAGATTACGGAAAGTCTGGGTACAAAGCAGTCCCCACCCCATCTACTGAATTAAGGTCTACATTTTAAAAGATCCCCAAGTGATTCTCAAGCACATCAGAATTTTGGAAAACGGCTCTAAGAAAGGTCTCCTCCAACATTTAGAATTTGTGATGTTAGATAGCATGTCGAATTTTCTGTTTAATACGCTCTTGGAAAGCTCCATGTCTTCAACATTTTCTCATACGACATGATCCTCATTATGGCTCTTTCTCTGGTGCACTTAAAGTTTAAAATCTTAAGTATAGACTTTTTAGCCTCCCAGGAGAACTTAGAGATTATGAGGGCACTGTACCCATTTCACAGTGGAAGAGGCGAAGCCCTTTCCAGAAAAGTGAAGACATTTGTTCAAGGCCGAGGGACAGAAACCTGGCCGAGGCACTGGGTCATGGCCCTAATACATCACATCATACCATGAAGAGTTATTTTTGTTGTTGTTTTCCTCAGACCTTGTGATGGCATCAGAGATCCTGAGCTTACTCTGAGAGGGATTGCAGGTAGGGATGTTGCTGAGTGGGACAACCCACTGGCATTGCTGCTGGTCTGGATGGGGGAGGAGATTTGGGGGGAGAGGTGTGGCTTAAGCTTTTGTTTCTGAGGACCCTGTATGAAGAAGGACTGATTTACAAGGGATTGAAAGGTGAGTGGTTTCTGGCTACCTATCATCCATTTCCTCTCTTTCTCAGGGAAACAGTCTGGTATTAATATCATCACCCCCTTTCCTTTCCAGCCAAGAACAGGCACTTCCACTGGATTTGAATCCTGGTCAGAGTGAGGGAGAGGCTGAAAGCAGGAGGACTGGTTCCCATCAGCTGAGGGCCTCTCTGAGAAGGTTAATGCTGCCTGGAGGCCACTGTCTACCGGTTTCCTGACTCTGGGACTGCCTTGGGTTCCTACCCTTTTCCAGGCTAGTTCTCCAGCTTTGCCAAGTCTGTGTCTTCCTCCTATCCTTTGGCTTAAGTCATCAAAGTAGGTTTCTGTTACCCTAACCTAGATTCTGATAATATTCAAATTTCCTTTCATTTTCAGGGCTGAGGTTTGGGCTCTCAGATCATAAAATCAAATAATAAAAAAGCAATATAAATATCCTCTAGTCTATATTGATGTAAATAATGAATAAATAAATAAATGAGGTAGAAAGGACTTTTTCTTACAGAAGAATTCCAACTAATCAATGTGGAAGAAATGAGGGACATAGACATTCTCCACAAGAACACCACAGCAATAATTGCTGCAGGGAACAAATTCTCTCTTCACTTTATTTATTTTGTTTTATTTATGTATGTATGTATTTATTTATTTATTTATTTATTTATTATGTATTTATTTATGAGAGCGGGAGCAGAGTGGGGGTGGGCACAGAGGGAGAGGAAGAAGTAGACTCTCCACTGAATAGTGAGCCCCATGCAGGGCTTGATCCCAGGACTCTGAGATCAAGACCCAAGTGGAAGGCAGATACCGTCCCAGCTGCTACCCAGGTGCCCCCTCTGCATTTAATTCAATCCCTCAATGTATTGAATGATACCAATTTAGTATTAGCCTTAGGGTAGTCTACTAAATCCACTAATTAAAATGCTAATCTCATTCAGAAACATCCTCAAAGACACCCAAAAATCATATTTAATCATGGCACCCTATGGCCTGCCAAGTTGACATAGACCATTAATCATCATAGTCTCCATAGTTTTGCCTTTTCCAAAATGCCATATAGCTGAAATCATATGGTATGTAGCCTTTTCACATTGGTGACTTTTACGTAATAATATGCATTTAAAATTTCCTCCATGTCTTTTCCTAACTCTTAAATAGTCTTCCATTGTTTTTTAGCCCTGAAAAGTATTCCATTATCTGGATATAACACAATTTATTTAACCATTCACCTACTGAAGAACATCTTGGTTGCTTCCAAACTTTCTCAGTTATGAATAAAACAGCAGTAAATATCCATGTGCTCCTTTATCAAAGATTAGTTGCCTATATTTGCGTAAGTGTATTACTGGGGTCTGTATTCTTTTCCATTGATATACATGTCTGTTTTTTTGTTTATTTTTTTTTACCAGTACTACACTGCCCTGATTACTATAGCCTTATACTAACTCTTGAAGTTGGGTAGCATCAGTCTTCTGATTTTGGTCTTCTCCTCCAATATTATGTTGGGTATTTTGGGTATTTTGCTTCTTTAGCCTCTCCATACAAATTTTAGAATCATTTTGTCAATAACCACAAGGTAACTTGCTGGGATTTTCCTTGGGATTTCATTCAATCTATATATCATTTTGGGAAGAACTAATATCCTGACAATACTGAATCTTCTTATCATTAACATGGAATCGATTTGGTTCTTTTATTTCTTTAGGCAGATCTTATAGTTTACCTAGAGGACTTGTACATATTTTGTTAGATTTATACCTATGTATTTCATTTTTGGAGGTGCTAATGTAAATGGTATTGTGTTTTAAATTTCATATTCCACTTGTTCATTGATGGTATATAGGAAAATGATTGACTTTTATATATAACCTTGTATCCTGCAACCTGGCTATTATCACTTATAATTTCCAATTTTTTTTTTTTTGGCCAATTCTTCTTGATTGTCCGCATAGATTATTATCTCAGCTGCAAAGATAGTTTTATATCTTCCTTTTCAATATGCATCCCTTTGGGGATACCCTTGCTTTGTTCCTGATCTTAGTGGGAATGTTTTTGTGTTTTTGTTTTTGTTTTTGTTTTACCAATAAGTATGATGGTAGTTGTAGGTTTTTTGTAGATGTTCTTTATCAAGTTGATGAAGTTCTTCTCTATTCTTAGTCTGCTTTGAGTTTTTATAATGAATTGGAGTTGATATTGGTGAAATGATTTTTTCTAAATCCATTAATTGGATGATGTGATTTTTTTCTTGTTTTGCCTGTGATGTGATGGATTACATCAATTAACTTTTGAATGTTGAATGAAACTTGCACACCCAGATCATGGTGTTTTTCAAATTTATTCTTCCCCTTTCTGCCTTTTATTGTAATCTACTCTTACAATTAAAATAATTACTGATAAAGAAGAAGTTACTTCTGCCATTTTGCTATTTGTTTTCTGTATGTCTTAGAGCTTTTTGTCCCTCACTTCCTCCATTACTGCTATCTTTTGTGTTTATTTCATTATTTGTAGTGACTTTAGATTTTCTCATTTTTTCCTTGTTTCCTCCTCCATAGATATTGTCTTTATGGTTACTATGAGCATCAGAAAAAGCAACCTAAAGTTATAATAATCTAATTTGAACTGATATCAACTTTATTTATTTATTTAAAGGGAAAGAGGACCTTTTATTTTTATTTTATCTTTTTTTTTTTTTTTAGAGAGCAGGAGAGTGTGAGCACAGGTAGGGGGGTAGGGTAGAGAGAATATTAAGCAGGCTCCATGCTCAACACAGATCCTGCATGGGGCTTGATCTCATGACCTTGAGATAATGACCTGTGTCGAAATCAAGGGTCAGATGCTTAACTGACTGAACTACCCAAAGGCCCCTGTCTCCCGTTCTTTGTTACTGATATCACAAATTACATCATTTTACATTGTGTGCCAAATAAGATAATTATTTTCTGTGTCTTTGTCTTTTAAATCTTGTGGAAAATTAAAGTGGAGATATAAACCAAAATGACAGTAATACTGGTTTTTATATTTGCCTACATCTTACATTTGCTGGAGATATTTATTTCTTGATTTGGGATTCCAGTATTGACTATAGTTCTTTCATTTCACATTGAATGACTTCTGTTAGTTCTTGTAGACCAGGTCTAGTGGTAACAAGCTCCCTGAACTTCTATTAATCTGGGATTATCTCAATTTCTTCATTGTTTTGGAAGGACGTTTTTCTGGGTATAGAGTTCTCAGTTGACAAGATTTTTTTCTTTTAATATTTTAAATGTGTCATCTGTCATCTGGCCTCCATGGATTCTGATGAAAGATCAATTGATAATGCCATTGATGATCTCTTACATGTTTTGATTCTCTCACTGCTTTCAAGATTTCCTCTGTGATTTAGTAGTCTGATAATGTATTTTACTGTGGGTCTCTTTGCATTTACACTACTTGGAAGTTATTGAGTTCCTTGGATTTGTAAATTCATGTATTTTTTTCAAACTTGAAAGTTTTCATTCCTTCATTCTTCAAATAATCTTTCTGCTCTTTTATCTCTTTTCTCTTTCTCCAACTCCTATATGTTGGTCCATTTGATGGTGTCCCATGGGACTCTTAGGCCTATCTCCTTTCTTCATTTGTTTTCTTCCTGCTCCACAGACTTATTTCAATTTACTGATTTTCAAGTTAGCTGATTCTTTCTTCTGCCTGATCAAATAATTTGTTGAACCCTCCTAGTGGACTTTATTTGTACTTCATTTCACTTGTACTTGCAGCTCAAGAATTTGGTTCCTTTTTATAATTTCTTTTTATTCAAATTTACATTATGTACATACACTTTCCTGATTTCCTTTAGCTCTTTGTCTGTGCTTTCTGTTAGCTCTTTAAAGCCTACTAAATGGCAGTTATTTTAAAGTCTTTTTTCTAGTTACTCCAATGTCTAAAATTTCTCAGGGAGACTATTTATTTAGTTAAATTTTGTAAAATTGGTTATTTTGTTATTTTTTATTTTTTAAAATATTTTATTTATTTATTTGACAGACAGAAATCACAAGTAGGCAGAGAGGCAGGTGGGTGGGGGGGAGCAAGCTTCCCACTGAGCAGAGAGCCCGATGCAGGGCTCGAGATCACCAGCACCTCGAGATCATGACCCGAGCCGAAGGCAGAGGCTTAACCCACTGAGACATGCAGGTTCCCCTAAAATTTGTTATTTTGAATGGATCATACTTTTCTTGTTTTTGTTTTGTTTTGTTTTGTTTTGTTTTGCATGCTTGTGATTTTTTTGTTGTTGAAAATTAGACATTTGAATATTATAATGTGGTAACACTGGAAATTAAATTCTTATGCTTTCACAGGGTTTGCTGGGGACTTTTTTTTTTTTTTTTAATTATTATTTAAGGTTGTCACAGACTACTTCTTTAGTTGATTTTCCAAACTAGTTTTGTCTGCATTGTATTCCTTGTCATGTGTGGTCACTCAGATCTCTGTTCCTTCAGCTCCTCTTAACTTAATGTTTTGGCAGTTTTCTTGGAATGCCAGGAGCTTAAAAAAAATAACATAACAAGGGAGCCTAAGTGGCTCCATCAGTTAAGTGTCTGCCTTCAGCTCAGATCATGATCTTGGGGTCCTGGGATGGAGCCCCATGTTGGGCTCCCTGCTCAGCAGGGAGTCTGCTTCTCCCTCTCTCTCTGCCCAGCCCAGTCACTCACGTGCTCTTTCAGAAAATAAAACCTTAAAACAAAAACAAAAACAAGCAAACAAAAAATACTTCTTCCAATCTTTGTAGATCAGTTCTGTGTTGTGGCCCTCCTTCAACTCTAGTCTTGCACTGAGCCTAGGGATCACCTGTGAGTAAAAACCTAGGATCTTCTTAACAATTTTTTCAACATGCATCTTAATTCAGGCATATATGTGGACTTCTAAAGTGTTCCATAAATACGAGTTCCTTTGAATGTCTTGATTTCTTAAAATTTCCCCAGGTTTACCTCCCAGGCCTTAAATATATTAACTATAGTTATATATCTTGACTATATTTTGCCCCAGGTATTTGCAGGTTGTTAGTTCTTCTTACAGTATTTTGGATGAAAGACCCACTGCCTTCCAGCCTGAGTTCTGAGTTAGGTAGAAGAAAGATGAACACATTCCATCAGTCCTCTAGGTATCCTCTAGACAGGTTACAACAGATTTAAGCAATGTATTTGATCAAAGTCTGCTCTGCTCTCTTCACAATGAGACACTAGAGGCCCACAATGATAACTCAGGCTGGCACTGTTTCAAGACTGTGCTGTAGAGGGATGGGACAATGGCAGGTAGAAAAAAATGCCACAAATTTTTCCTATAGTTTTCAAGTCACCTTTGAATTCATTCAGGATTTGCTTTGTTACTGCAAAACTTGAACTCTTCCAGAGTTCTGACAAACTTCGATCTAAAATTTGTTTTTTGACATTTCTGTGTGGAAATACAAGGTTAGATCTGCCTACTCCATCAATTTCTTAATATCCTTGTATATGCATTTTAAGGGACTTACTTTATTCTGAAATTGCACTAATTAAATATTTGTAAATTGGAAAGTAGGTATATTAAACTCACATTATTTCATTATACATTTAAAAAATAATAAAAAACATAATTTACCATCCTAACCATTTTAAGTGTACAGTTCAGTATTGTTAAGTATATTCACATTGTGAATTTCTACAGCAATGTGAATATACTTAACAATACTGGATATTTTGATCTTGCAAAACTGAAACTCTACTATTTAAAGAAAATAACTGAACAGTAACTTCCCATTTCCCCTTCCATCCAACCTATGGCAACCACCATTGTCCTTTCTGTTCTTACAGATTTGACTGCTTTAGACAACTTATACAAGTGAATCATAGAGCATTTGTCTTTTTGTAACTGGCTTATTCATTTAGCATGTCTTTAAGTTCCATACATGACATAGCATGTGACAGGAACTCCTTTTTAAGCACTGAATAAGGGGGATCCGGGTGGCTTTGTGAGTTAAGCATCTGCCTTTGGCTCAGTTCATAATTCTAGGGTCCTGAGATGGAACCCCACATCGGGCTCCCTACTCAGTGGGGAGCCTGCTTCTCTCTCTTCCTCTGCCTCTTCACCTTCTGTCTGCTCATGCTGTCTTTTAAATAAATAAATCTTTTAAAAAATGCTGAATAGTATTCCACTTTTGTATATACCACATTTTGTTTGTTTAATCCATTGATGAATATTTGGGTTATCTGGCTATTGTGAATATTGCTATAATAACCTTGGGTATCCAAATACTTCTTTAGATTCTTTTGGATATATAACCAGAAGTGGGACTGCTACATCAGATAATTCTATTTTTAATTTTTTGAGGAACTTCTATATTATTTTCCATAGTGGCTGTGCCATTTGACATTCCCACCAAACAGTACACAAGGATTTCAGGTTCTCTACATACTCAACACTTGTTATGTATTGTTTTTCTGAGAGTAGTCATCCTAATGGATGTGAGATATCTCATTGTGGTTTTGATTTGCATTTCTCCAATGATTAGTGATGTTTAATGTCTTTTCATGGGCTTTTTAGCCATTTTATACATCTTCTTTGGAGAATTATTTACTTAAATCCTTTGTCCATTTTTAAGTCCAGTAATTTTGTTGAGTTGTGGGAATTCTCTATATATTCTGGATATTAACCCCTCATTAGACATGATTGGCAAGTATTTTTCCCCACTGTGTACACTGCCATCTCATTCTGTTGTTTCCTTTGATGTGCAAAAGTTTTTAAGTTTAATGTAGTCTATTTCTTTTTTTGTTGCCTTTGTTTTTAGTGTCATATCCAAGAAGTCATTGCCAAATCCAATGTCATGAAGCTTTTCCCCAGTTTTAAGTGTATTATGTTTACATCTTTAATCCATTGCATTAATTTTTGTATATGGTATAAAGTAACTAAAAAAATTCTTTTGCATGTGCATATTATTTTCCTGGCAACATTTTTTGAAGAGAATGTCCTTTCCCTATCATATAGTCTTAGCACCCTTATTGAATATCATCTGACTATATATATGAGAGTTTATTTCTTGGTTCTCCATTCTGTTCCACTGATTTTTGTGTTTATGCAAGTACAACACTGTTTTGATTATAGTAGGTCTATAATACATTCAGCCATGATTAAAACATGATTTTAAGTTTTGAGTCACTTTAATTCTGCCTGGTGTATACAGCATAGAGTTGCATTTTACTTTATCACCCAATTTGGAGATTTTTTCTTTAAACAGATGAATCAAGGCCATTCACATTCACTGGTTGTCTGATGTTTGGTTCCAATTGTCCTTTGTTTTCTTATATTTACTGTGTGTATCACGATATGTTTACTGTATTTTTTTGTTGTTCCTTTGTAGTTTTTATTTCCTTGGGTAGAAAAAAAATAGGTTTTCTAGAGATACATATATAATACTATTCATAAAGGTAGCTCCATAGACACCTTTGTCCTCACCTTACATTCTATGGTTTGATTTGCTGGGTTTAAATGATACCCCTGACTCCTAACTATTACTTAAATGATAGCCAAGGAGCTTCTTTTACTTTGTCCCCTTTTTTCCTCTTATTTTAAAAATTTCATTATTTCTGCCAAAATGTATCCCTTCTACCCAATTTCTTCTATCCCTTGTATTAATCTTGGATCTACAATTACAGTATACTTAGCACCCTAATTTAGTTTTCCCAGTCATCTCTTAATTGGATGAAATTCATTCTTTCACAGATTTCCCAGGAAGTACTCTTGATTATAGCATTACCTGGGGTTCCTGCGTACTTAAAAACTTTGCTTTGACTCCTTAATTATAGGTTGGCTGAATATAAAATCCTTGGCTCATACTTTTGTATAATTTGAAAATGCTCTCCTCCTTATTTATCTTAGTATGTTGTGGAGAATTCTAACCTGATTTGACTTTTTTTCTAGACACCCTGAGGATTTTGTTTTCCTCTTTATATTTAGCATCTAATGCTTCTACTAGGATATGTCTTGAAATTGGCCAATCTGGATCCACTTCCACTCAGACATTCTTCATTTTTGGAAGCTCTTCCTGAATTATAGGTTTAAATATTAGTTCTGTCCCATTATTCTTCTTCGTAAGGAACTTCCAATTATTCATACATTGGCTCTTCTTTGTGTGGCCTCTATGTTGAACTCTTTCTCTGTGACTCTTTTCACTTATTTTAAAAATTTTCACTCTGGGCTTTCAAACTTTTCTTTCAGATCTTTCGTACACTTTCAGTTGAACCTGTTCTCCCTCAAGGACCTTGTAATTTCAAAGATGACTTTGTCTTTATTCCTCAGATTCTTTCCTGAGTTCATTCAACTCTTGTTTTCTCTCTTCCTGCTTTGTTTTTCATTCACTTCTGTTCTAAGTTTTGTAGTTTATCACATGAGGTGTTTTCTCATATCATATCTGGAGTTTTCCTTAAAAGTATTTATTCCTTTTGGAATGTGTGTCAGTTTTCTTCTGTTCAGTGTTTCATTTTGGGGGGTAATTTTCATCAGCGGAGATATTTTCTTTTTAATTTTACAGCTCTGTATGAATGTCAACTACTGTTTTCTGTTCACTTTGAGTTCTTAAAATTTTTTTTTTTAAGATTTTATTTTATTTATTTGACAGAGATCACAGTAGACAGAGGCAGGCAGAGAGAGAGAGAGAGAGAGAGAGAGAGAGAGAGAGAAGCAGGCTCCCCACTGAGCAGAGAGCCCGATGTGGGACTCGATCCCAGGATCCCGAGATCATGACCTGAGCCAAAAGCAGCGGCTTAACCCACTGAGCCACCCAGGTGTCCCGAGTTCTTAAAATTTTTGAAGTAAGTTCACACTTACAAAAACTTTGTAAGTTTTCTTCTGTAATTGAAGAATTTTCTTCTGTAAAATTCAAACAGACCAGTTATGTTGTAGAAGGTCCCCCAATTTAAGCTGGCCTGATGCATCCTTATAATTAGATCCAGGTTGTGCTTTCCTGGTTTGTTTTTTACAAAAATGCCACAAAAGGGGTGCCTGGGTGGCTCAGTTAAGCATCTGACTTTTGATTTTAAGTTGTGGTCTCAGGGTCCTGGGATCAAGCCCACATCAGGCTCTGTGCTCAGTGCAGTCTCTCATCCATCTCCCCCCTTATTCCCCCTCACTCACTCACTCTAATAAATGAATAAAATATTTAAAAAAACAAAACAAAAAATCCTAAAATGCCACAAAAGTGATACATTGCTCTTAGTAGTTATGATCCATGATGTTGGTTATATACCATAACTAGTAATGTTAATTGTGCTTGGATAAGGTGATATCTGCCTGGTTCCTTCACTGTAAAGTTACTGTTTTCCCCCTTTCTAACTAGCATTTTAAGGAAAGATACTTTGAGACTATATGCTTTCCCTTAAAAACTCACCTGCCAGTTATAGCACCCACAGATGATGACTGCCTAGATCAGTTATTACTGCAGTGGCTGCCAAATAATGACTTTCTAATTTTGTCATTCTTCTATGTTTCATAATTGGCTATCTAGTCTAACAGAGAGCTTTCCCTTTTCCTTCATTGATTTATTCATGGTGATATGAACTGAGTAAACAGAATGCATAAAACATACTCAAATCTTGAGAGATATCTTTGAAATATTTATGTAGAAAGGTCATGAGGTCTGTAGCTTAACCTTGAATATTTCGGCAAAATAATAGCAATAATACACACACACAATCAGGAGTGTCAAGTCAAATGTGATAAATATTAATTATTCAGTCAAGTTGAACAGTTTATGGGAGATCATTGTACTATTTTGCAACGTTTTTGTGGCTCTTTTTTCAAAATATAAGGTTTATATATAGCAGTTTTGAGATACTGCCAAAACCTTCAAAGATACTTGAAAAAAAAATTAAAGTCAGTCTATAGATTTAATTTACCAGCATTTGAATGTATTCAAATTTTATTACCACTGTCTATAGACATTTAACACTAGCATCTGTGCAACAGTCCTCTGAGACAGAGAGCACACCACACATATCTTATATACTAGGATAACAGTACCATGTTCAACAAGACTGTTTCATGATTAAGTAAACCAAGCTTGACAAAGCAGCCAACTCACCATGAGTGATTCCAGTTTCAGGACATAACTGAACTGATCACATAGGGAACATTACAAATAATATTAAAATGTTACAGAGACTTTAAAAAGTTTAGAATTCTTCCCTAAGACTATATATAGACAGGTTCACATAAAAGAAACCTGTCCATTACAGCACTCTGAGGTTTTAGCAAAGCATACGTTATACACATATTTGTCATACAGTGCAATTTTATTATGTAAGACATGAATAATAGTGCACTTAAATCCAAGAGTCACATTCAAATATATCAAGAATACAATCCAAATACCCAGCTATTGAAGACATATTCTTTTTTTGAATATTACTAAATTGTGCAAGTACATTTTTAGTGTAGATGGTAATAGATCTATAAGGATGCTAAACAACAGAACTCAGTGTATTTGTGTAGAATAATCCATGTCTCCAAAGATATGCGCATTTTAAAAGTGAAGCAAATGGAAAATGTCTTGGGCAGAGACACAGGCAGTGCTGCACAACTTTTTATTACAAATTACTAATACAGTTAATCTGTATACTCACAGATGGTTAAACAGAATGTTTCTAAACATCAGGAAGCTTTCATCAAGAATTAGTTTTCAGGACAATGTAGTGTCTACAGTGACCCCCACTATTTTTCACTAAATTAAGCATAAACTACAATTCCACAACAGATTTCAAAAATAGGACTTTCTTAAGGGGAATTCTGATAAGAAGTTCAAACTTTCCAAAACCTCATCCTACAGTTTCACAGGGTCTCATCTGAGCTATTGGTTTAAAGGAAGAAGATGCTGTGGACACAATATAAATAAAGACTCAGCGATGGTAGAAATAGTTTACTCAAGGAAAAACAAATCAGAAAACTGATACTATAAGGAAATTAGCATTTCATATTGTCTGAGAATAAATATTAATGGAGGAATTAGTCTTTAAATGTTTTTTGTTAAGATGGCAAATTACATAAAAATACTATCTGGTAATAACTTAGGATACCAGCTCTGGAGGGAGAAAAGATCTAACCCACATTAAAGAATAATAAATAACTAATCTATGTTGTCTTGAGGTATAATAAACCTGTATCAGATGTACTGAATGACTTCCTTCTCTGGTAAATTTTGAAGCTGCCAGGACAGGGAATCAAGTACTCTAAAATTTGCCCCTTTTTTGGTCCAGGAAATAACTTTCTGATAAAGGGTGCTCGTGATAGCCTCTTGTAGTTTTCACTCATTAAATCTGGATATGGATGAATACCACAATTTTGCCTCAGGTTGGGGTCTGATAATAAGTGAATCTGATGACCTGGTTAAGACTGACAATTAAAATAGCTGATTTCAAAACCAGATCAACTACAAGAGTTACATCTCTACTAAGCAGATTTTAACTTATTTTAATTAATTAATTAATTAGAGGGAGAGAGAGAGAAAGAGAGATAGCATGAGCAGCAGGGAGAGGGACAAGCAGGCTCCTGGTTGAGTAGGGAGCCCAACATGGGGCTCCATCCCAAGACCCTGGGATCATGACCTGAGCCACCCGGGCACCCTGCAGATTGTTTTTTTTTAAAGTACAGCAAAATGTTCCTTCTATTTTTCACTTCAAGAGACAAACTATTGATCAGACCTTTTCCATGATACTGATTTTTTAATTTAGTGTAAATACTGAGTGAATCAAAGACTAAATTTCATCCTTTAAAATGAAAAGCAATGACATATCACCTCTGTAAATGAGGCCACAGAATTCAAAGAAAGCTTTTAAATTACCTGTATGGGATCTGAAATGACTAACTGTTGTCTTCCAAAGTTTCCCCAAAAATCACTTTAAAATCTTGTTTTAAATGCCTAATTTCTCTTAGAAATAAAATATATTTATAGGTTGTTTTAATCTCACTAGATTTTATAGTTTCTGCTTGTTTTCTTCTCATTTAATAAAACCAGAATGAAAATTTTGACCAAGCAATTAATTAACTGAAAAGTCTTACCACCCAAAAAGTTTCAAAATCTTAATATAATCAACCAACTATGTTCTTGTGGTTTCTAAAAAAAATTGTTAATTTAAAATCTAAGGATCCCTGTATTGCCAATAGAAGACTATAGCAATCTTTTTTATTTTTAGAATATTCTCTGTAGGACCTACTTTTGCATCCCTAAAATGTAAACCAGCCTTTACTATAAATGAATACATAAGATGCTTAATATATATAAACTTGATTATATCTCACTTGATTATTATTGGCTCCTACGGGGTAATTCGTTTGCTCACTAATTCTGCCACACTCTCTTCATTCAAGTTTTTAAAGCCACATTTATCAAAGGTAATTCTCCAAACTTAATGTTTAACAAGTATCTTCTCATGAGTATATCCATTTTATGTGTTCTTCTCATCCAAGGAATGGGTAACTTCATAGTATTACTAAAATCCCTCTTTAAAGTATATTGATAACGCACCTTTGACACAGTTCTTGAGTTTGGGAAAACCCTAATATTTGCATTATTAATGTCCCCTTTGAAAATGCAGTGATATCAAAGTTCGTTTTTATGACCTATAAACAGAACGGAGGTTTGCACAATTCTGAATTATAAATTAATACTAAAATGCAAAACTTGTCCAAATAGCTTAAGATTGCTGCCTCAATAAAAGAAAAAGAAACACTATGCTATTACTGGACTCTGTCTCACACATAAAACATTCATCAGGAAGACAGGTTTAAATTGATGGTGTACAATTTCTCCAGGACCAAGCCTAATAAAAGCCCTCATCCATGGAAGCCCAATGGCCAACGTCACCAGTGGGAGTTATTTCTAAAGAATCACTAAAAACAACAACAACGAAACAAAACTCTGAATAGTTTTCCATATGGGTCCGTTAACGGAGAAGGGCTCCTTCATTCTATTTTTGAGACAAAAACAGGAGCAAACAAAAGGATCAGCAGCATGAACAAATGCAGCAAGCGATTTTAAGGGGTGATAAAAAAGCTAGAGTATTTCCTATTTTAAAATATTAATATAAACATGTCACACAACATGGAGATATCAATAGCAAGATCTCCTTTGCTCCTTGCTGTAGCCTTTTGTGAGGGCTTTAATGCCTCAAGACTCATAACTATAGCCAAGAAAATAAGTCAAGAGTAAATCTGAGCTTAGAGAAGAATGCAGGCCAATATACCAAAGGAGAGTTCTGATATGTGTTGTTGTTGTCCAAGCCTTTTGCTACCAATCCAAGAAAACAAAAAAGATGAAGTCTGGGCAACTGGAGAAGGAAAGTATTTGCTATTTTATAAGGTGTCTGAATGTGGCCATAGATTATGCTAAACTAGATATTTTTTGAATTATATTTTTAGCTCAATATATAGCTCTAAAGCAGGGTTCAGTTTTGGTGTGCTTTACACTGAAATGATTATAAACAGATGGGGTGGAAATGGTATTAAACATTTACTCTTCGACTATCCTTTTAATAGAAAACTAAAATTGATAGTATTTATTAAAATGAACAGTGCCACAAAACAGAAATGTATATAGAAAGCACTGAACCACAAACTTTCAGCGTATCAGGCATAAACTAGCATAGCATAAATATGGTCATAACATTGAAACATTTCAATCTGTTTCTGCAGTTTAAAACATAGCTGTGTCATGTTCATAAACTTTCACCTCCACTTTAATTAGATTTGCCTAACATAAAATGAACAAATCAGCAGAGTCAAGATAAATTCTCAAAAGGCTCAGGCCAACATGAAAGGTTTAAGCTTAGTATCAGTAAACTCTTAGAATACTTAAAAATAAAACATAATAAAACTTAACATATATAGATACATGAAACAGTGCAGTAAGAACTTCAGACAAGGGCAGTGCATTTCTGGTTTAAGGAAACCGTACTTGTAGCTTAATTATAACAAACTAACATCTATCCTAAATGATGGTTTAATGGGATATCCAGCACTTGATACACATTTAATATGTATGTTGAAAAACCAATTCAACAGTAATGATACTGTATCAGTAACAAAGACCTACTTTATTTCTATATTGCACATACTTTTACTGTCTACTGTTAAAAGTTACTTCTTAATGTAAATATCAGAGGATTATACTATAATCCTTGTAAAAATATTTACCTTGAATAAATATTCAGATTTTCCTTTTTTGACAAACCAGAATGAGAATGAATTCAGCTTTGTTAATCCAAAGCTATTTTAAAGAGAATGGCACAGGTGTTGGAAATAGCATGTTAATCACAAAATTCTTGGTTTATCAACCATTTCAGTTTTGAAAAATATTTCTGCATTTGGAGTGTTTAAAAGTCTGATCTTTTTTAAAACTAACAAATATTCCCTAAAGAGATTAATCATATCCTTAACTGGTCTGGAGCACTGTTTGGAAAGTAGACACAGAAAAAATTTTAGGATTAAATGGCATATAACACAAATGGCATTAAATAGGTCACCTGTTTCACATAAAATAAAATGACTAGCACCTCCTTTCTGCTCCCAAAGTAGAGAGGCCTAACAGGCCACATGAAACATGAGTAACTACAGTAAGTTTCATTCATAAAGTATTGAGAAATCCACTATATTAGAGGGTTCTCACATCTAAAGCCTTACGTTCAAGGCTTCAGTTCACTGTGTAAAAGTGAACTGAAGGGCCAAGGGAGAGAGAGGTGGGATTCAGGTCCTGGAAGGTCCTTATTTATGCAGGTTGTGGGGAGACTTTTCAGGGACTCTCCTGCATTCCATCCTCAGTTTCCAGTTCTGCCAACTGCCTCCTAAGTACATTTACTTTTGCCTGTAATTCCTTGTTATATTCAATGATGTTAACCATTTCTTCATATGCTTCATCCAAATACTTGGAGGATCTGTTCCAACGTAGGAAAATACCTATTGAATCCAGTAAAGGAAGACAGAAGGCAAAAAAATACATACAATGGATTAACATTATTCCATATATGATATATTCTTTTTTTTTTAACAATTCGCTTCTATATTTCATTATACTCTGAAATAGGCAAGCATCTTGAGGTACTGAAAGTGTAACTAAATACACTAAAACATCACTATTTCTTTGTACATAATTTTCATTCTTCAAACCCCCCACAAAATTATGAAATGAATTAAAACACTATTCTCTGATATATCCAGGATTATAAGTAAGCTGGTAACTTACAATGCCATAAATTTTCCAGTTCCACAATATAAATCTTTTTTTTTTTCAATTATAGAACTTTACTCAGACCTGTAGGACCTTATAAATGTATAAAATCACTTTCACTACAAAAGTGACACTTAAGGCAACAGCAGAACCATAAACATTGTTATTTAAAAACCTAAACTTCCCAACAAACAAAAGCTTAGGACCAGATGGCTTCACAGGTGAATTCTACCAAACATTTGGAGAAGAGTTAATACTTATTCTCTTCAAACTACTCCAAAAAGTTGAAGTAGAAGGAATGTTTCTAAACTCATTCCATGATGCCAGCATTACCCTGATACCAAAACCAAATAAACACAGCGAAAAAAAAGAAAATTGTAGCCCAATAACCCAGATGAAACTAGATGCAACAATCCTGAACAAAATATCAGCAAACTGAATTCAACAATACCTGAAAAGCACCATACACCATCAAGCAGGATTTATTCTAGGGATGCCACCATGGCTCAATACCCACAAATCAACACAATATACCACATTAACAAAACCAAGGATAAAACCAAGTGATCATCTCAACAGATGCAGACAAAGCATTTGATAAAATTCAATAGTCATTTATGATTAAAAACTCACAACAAACTGGGTATAAAGGCCATGTATGACAAACCAATAGCTAACACACACAACAGTGAAAAGCTGAAAGCTTTTCCTCCAGATCACAAATAAGATAAGGAGGCCTACTCTTACTAACACTTTTATTCAACACAGTATTGGAGATCCTGGCCCAGAAATCAGACAAGAAAAAGATATAAAAGGCTCTCAAATTGGAAAAAAAAAGTAAAACTGCCACTATCTACAGATGACATAATACTATATATAAAAAATCCTGAAGACTCCACCAAAAAACTATTGAAACTAGTAAATTCAGTAAAGTTGAAGGATATAAAATACACACAAACCCACATTTTTATATAGTAATAATGAACTACCAGAGAAATTAAGTTAAAAAAATTCCATTTATAGTTGCATAAAAAAACCTATGAATAGGAGGAAGATCTTTCACCAAAGAGGTAAAAGAACTAAGACACTGATATACTGAAGACAGCACAAATAAATGGGAAGATATACCATGCTCATGGACTGGAAAATATTGTTAAAATGCCCATACTACTCCAAGTATCTCCAGATTCAATGCAATCCCTATCAAAAGGCATTTTTCACAGAAATAGAACAAATAATCCTAAAATCTGTATGAAAACACATAAGACCCCAAATAGCCAAAGCAATCTTGAGAAAAGAACGAAGCTGGAGGTATCACCTTCCCTGATATATATTACAAAGCTACAGTGACCAAAACAATATGTTAACAGCACAAAAACAGACACATAGATCAACAAAACAGAAGAGAGTCCAGCAATAAGCACCTACTTACACAGTCAACTCTTCAATAAAGGAGGCAAGAATATACAGTGGAGAAAAGACGGTCTCTTCAATAAATGATGCTGGGAAAACTGGACAGCTACATGCAAAACAATGTACTGGACCACTTTCTTATATCATATCAAAAATAAACTCACAATGGATTCAAGATTTAAAGGTAAGAACAGAAGTGATAAAACTCCTAGAGGAAAGCATAGGCAGTATTTTTTTGACATAAGTTTTAGCAGGAATTTTTTGGATATGTCTCCTCAGGCAAAGTCTAACAAAGCCAAAAATGAACAAATGGGACATCTGACTAGAAAGCTTTTATTTATTTATTTATTTATTTATAAAAGATTTTATTTATTTATTTGACAGACAGAGACATTGAGAGAGGGAATACAAGCAGGCGGAGTGGGAGAGGGAGAAGCAGGCTTCCTGCTGAGCAGGGAGTCGGATGTAGGCCTTAAGCCAGGACCCCGGGCTCATGACCTGAGCCAAAGGCAGACTTAATGACTGAGCCACCCAGGTGCCCCAGACTAGAAAGGGAAAGCTTTTTTTTTTTTTAAATTTTTTTTTTTTAAGATTTTATTTATTTATTTGACAGAGAGAGAGAGAGAAAGAGAGAGACATAGCACAAGCAGGGGGAGCAACAGGCAGAGGGAGAGGGAGAAGCAGTCTCCCCACTGAGCAGGAAGCCCGAAGTGGGGCTGTCCCAGGATCCCGGGATCATGACCTAAGCCGAAGGCAGCTGCTTAACAAATGAGCCACCCAGGTGCCCCATGACTAAAAAGCTTTTAAACAATGAAGGAAACCATCAACAAAACAAAAGGCAACCTACTGAATGGTTATTTTCAAATGATATAACTGATAAAGGGTTACTATAAAATATATAAAGGAATCACTTAATTCAACATAAAAGAATCCAATTTAAAAAAAAGGTGTATGACTAGAATAGACATTTCTCCAAAAAAGACATATAGATGGCTAAGAGACACACAAAAAGATGCTCAAAATCACAAATTATCAGGGTAGAATGCAAATAAAAACCACAATGAGATATTAGCTCACACCTGTCAGAATGGCAAAAAGACAAGAAATAACAACCACTGGCAAGGATGCAGAGAAAAGGGAAACCTCATGCACTGTTGGTGGGAATGCAAAATTGTGTAGCCAATATGAAAAGCAGTATGGAGATTCCTCAGAATATTAAACATAAACTACTATATGATCTAGCATTTCGACTTCTGGGTATTTATCCAAAGAAAATGAAGACACAAATTCCAAAAGAATGCCACCCTTATGTTAACTGCAGCATTATTTATGATAGCCAAGGTATGGAAGCAACCTAAGTATCCACCAACAGATGAATGGGTAAAGAAGATGTGGTATATATACACCACAATGGAATACTATCCAGTCATAAAAAAGAATGACATCTTTCTATTTGCAACAACAATATGAGTCCAGATGGTATTACGCCAAGCGAAATAAGTCAGGTAGAGAATAATAAATACCACATGATTTCACTTAGATGTGGAATCGAAAAATGAAAACCAAAACAAACAAACAAAAGAAAATAGAACCACACTCACAGATACAGAGAACAATTTGATAGTTGCCACAGGGGAGGGAGATGGGGTGATGGACAAAATAGGAGAGGATTAAAAGGCACAAACTTCTAGTTATAAATAAAACATGGGGATGCAATATATTGGAGTTAATAACAGTGTAACAACTTTGTATGGTGACAGGCTGTAGCTAGACTTACCATGATGATCACTGTGTAATGTATGTAAATGTTGAATCACTATGTTGTACACCCGAAACTAATTATATGTCAACTACACTTCAATCAAGGAAAATAATAAAAACCTAAACTTCAGTGCTCTGTCTCTTAAGAGGTGCTCTTTTAATTCTACAGGCACGTCCTTCTTTTCCCAATAATTATCCTTTTATTACAGACTAAAAGGAAACATTTCCTCATCTGCACAGATCTACATTAACTGTGCCATCCCAACATCATGGGTTAATTTTCCCAATAATTATCCTTTTATTATAGACTAAAAGGAAACATTTCCTCATCTGCACACATCTATATTAACTGTGCCATCCCAACATCATGGGTTAAAGACATTCAAATAAGGAGGTACAAAAACTTTCCAGGCAGTAATATGTCAGTAGCTGGTAAGTTCATAAAGGTTTTACGATTCTTTACAAACACTTTCTATAAACCAATCTGCCAGAACCATAAAGTTACTCTCCATCAGAAAGGGAAAACAGAAACATAGCTTGAAGACTGGACTTCGTGAATTTTTCCATTATATGAGTCTGTGTTTGAAATCCTGTTCTACAATTCAGGAATGACTTAACACTAATGGTTACCTGTGATGTAAACATAAACAGAAGAGAGACATCTTAAGGTCAAAGAGTAATCTCGTTATACAACCCATATACCCACTATGAGAATATTTTACCTTGCACAGAATTTCTTCCATTTCTAAGCTGGGGCACTAAACACATACGGAAACTCTGTTCTTAATGGAATGGTAGGAATTCATTCATGTAACAAGATTTCCTCCAATCACTTCATCTCTAAACTCTCAATGAGGTTTGGTAAAAATTAGTTTAATCATCCCTTAGGCCATCCAACTCCAATTATGGCTTTTCTCCCAAGTAGCTAGTCTCTTACTTTATATATTAAACATGACAGTGGCTTCTAGGTAAACTGTCCCAGAAATCTTTAACAAAAAGTTTGGATGTAATGTCTCACTGAAGAGCTCACTGATCCTGCACAGGTGACTGTCTACAACAACTGAGAAAGTAGGCAAAGAGAAGTTCTGAGCAGCCAGAAATTTCCAAGCACTAAAGCTCAGACTCCAAGAATCTGGAGACTATCTGAGGCTGCTTTCTCACAGCTCTAACTTGGGAACACCTCAACAGATAAGATTAGAAGCATAAACCGAGGAGGAAGGAAGGCAGCTAATGACAGCTATGTCAAGAGGAATGAGAGGTGAGAGCGGACATCCAGACAAGTGACAGAGACCCAGTCTCAAACTGAGAGAGCAAAGCAATCTGAGGCCCTTTTACAGTTAAAGGGCAGTTTCCCACATATGAATTGCCCTTGTGGGCATAACATATTAAAACGTGGTATAATAACTGACATTTGTGGCAATTCAGTTCAATTACCAAACAGCTAGCATTCCTTGTGTGTAGGCTTTGTGCTGTTTAATACAAAGATGAGGGGTGCCTGGGTGGCTCAGTCAGTTAAGCCTCTGACTCTTGGTTGAGATCATGATCTTGGGGTCCTGGAATCAAGCGCTGTGCTGGGCTCAGTACAAGAGTGTGCTTGAGATTCTCTCTCTCCCTTTTCCTCTGTCCCTCCCCCTGCTCATGCTCTCTTTCCTCAAATAGATAAATGAATCTTTCAAAAATACAAAGATGAATAAAGATGTACTTATTACCTTCAAAATGATTAAAAAGAAATGGCATTTTGTAATCTTTGTTTAACGGATGGCTAATATATTTTAGATTTTGGTTAAATTTTTAAAAACAAGCTTTGGTATTTATGGAGATAAATTTCAGGAGTCTGAAAATTTAATGTAGGTTAAATACCTTCTTTAGAATGGACTGGAAAATTAAGTGTGAATTATTGTTCCCATGAACAATGAGATATGTACATCAGTGCATAGATAACATTATGTATGTTTATAGAACCTTACCAGAATAACTGGTTCATTAACGCTTCAATTGCATTTAGCAAAGTAAACTTTCCTAATGGCTATTTAATAAAGGAAACAGAAACCATCTGCTTGGAGCTTAAAATTTATTCCTATCCCAACTACCTACAAACTTTTTTACACATGTACTTTCCCTAATACCCATGAGAATGAGAATACCCAAAGGGGGAAAAAGATCCAAAAACAAGAAGTGTTGGCAAGGACGTGGAGAACTTGAAACCGTTGCGCACTGTTGGTGGAACTGTAAAATGGTGCAACTGTTATGGAAAATGGTATGGTGGTTCCTCAAAAATTAAACAGAATTATCATATGATCCAACAATTCCACTTCTGGGTACATAACCCAAAAAATCAAAAGCAGTGTCTTGAAGAGATATTTGTGCATCTGTGTGTCAACAGGTAGAAGCAACCCAAGTGCCCATCAGTAGTGTAAGAATGGGTAAAAAAAAAATGTGATAAACCCATATGATGGCAAACTATTCAACCTTAGACATTCTGACACAGGCTACAATATGGATGACTCTTGAGGACATCATGTTAAGTAAAAGAAGTCAGTCACAAAAAGACAAATACTGTATGATCTCGCTCATATGAGGTATCTAGAGTTGTCAAACTCATAGACACAGAAAGCAGAAAGGTAGTTACCAGGGGCAATGGGAAGTTGTTTAGTGAGTAGAGAGTTTCAAATTTGCAAGAAGAAAAGTTCTGGAGGCCTGTTTTGTAACAACAGGAATATACTTGACAAGAATGAACTGTATACCTAAACATGGTTAAGTTGGTAAATTTTAGTCACAATTAAAAATCGTCATGTATCTTCCTACCTAGGGAAAATGTCCACTATTAACAGCAGTATCCATCGAATAACCACTGTTTATTTCTGAAATGGGGGCTGAACAAAACAAGTGTGACTAGATAACACATGTGAAAGAGAGAACCATGTCCACACTGAGAAAAAAAGAGCAGTCACACACAGCTCTGAGTATCAGGTCCACTCACCATCTTCAAATATTAACAACAGCGGGTACTCAGAGGCAGTTCAGAGAGGATCCTTGACTATCAACAAAAAGTCTGCAAAAGATGCACAGCTTACCTTCCCATAGCTGAAGACTCTGTGGAGCGACTGAAGGCCAGATGACAAGATTGTTGGCTTCAAAGAGAGGATTGGCGAACTTACTCAGTTCACCAGGCCGATTGACCCAAGACCACAGAGACATCGTTTTCTGCTGCAGCTTCAACTTAGATCTGATTAAGGAAGAAAATTGCCATTAAAGCAATTACATGGTAACAATCATCATTAAATGCTCCTCCCCAGAGGACAGTTTCTTCTCTGTGTATATTAAAACTTTTAACTGATGAATAAAATGTTGTAGAATAACAATATTTGTCAGAAAATCCAACCAGCATTATAACTCTCAGTAATAAAACAAGGATAAAACCAGAATCTGGTCATGTTAGGCATAGTGTTAAACAATAACCCAGAGAACAGAATGTTACTATATACAACTCCTTTACTGTATCTGGAACTGTGTTTTATTTTTTAAAGATTTTATTTATTTAGTTGATAGAGAGCGAGAGCATGCATCAATACAAGCATGGGGAGAAGCAGAATCCCCTCTTAAGCAGGAAACCTCACATGGGGCTTGATCTCAGGACCCTGAGATCATGACCTGACCCAAAGGCAGACACTTAACTGAGCCACCCAGGCACCCCGGCACTGTATTTTAATTTAAAATAACTAAATATAAAAATAACTTTCTTTTTTTGTTTTGGAAAAGTCTAGAATGCAAAGAACAAAGATTAGAGACATATTAAAAATGGAGGTTGAGTCAAATCTCAAAGCCTAAAATGTTTTAGAGACTTAGCTTCTAGGACAAATAGATTACATGTACATAAAATGCAGATGAACTGTCAAAGAATAAAAATGAATATATCTTGATGTAAATACAGATACGATCTACATTTATATACAATGAACAGCCTTCATAAGAATAACCCTGGAGTGCCTGCGTGGCTCAGCTTGTTAAGCAAACTGCCTTCGGCTCAGGTCATGATCCCAGGGTCCTGGGATGGAGTCCCACGTTAGGCTCCCAGCTCCATGGTGAGTCTGTTTCTCCCTCTGACCTTCTCCCCTCTCATGCTCTCTCTCACTCTGTCTCTTTCTCTCTCAAATAAATAAATAAAATTAAAAAAACAAAACAAAACACCTGGAATTCTGTAACACTCTTTTATCATAGAATAAACTCACAGGGATGGAAAGTGAACTGGTACATTTTCAAAAAAAAAAAAATTTTTTTTTTAAGAAGAACTGAAAGATAATTTGTGGTAAACCTTACATCAACCAAAAAGAGAATATATTCAATTTTCACAGAGTTCTACTCAAGTTGAAATTTTGCTATAAAATTGGTTTTGTCTCAGGAATTACTAGATTATTAGTTCATTATGCACATCCTTTTTATGCTAGCAATAAAAAGAATCCACATAACCAAAGAACCCCCCATGTAGTACTGCAATTTAATTGCTAGGATAGCAAGTCCTATACTATGTCCCCAGGAACCAGGCATGGCGAGGATAGGAAACCACCATATCCACTGCTCCTGCAGTAAGTGGTTTGGCCCTGCCACCCAAGCCTATCACTAGCCAGTCACTGAAGTTTTCCCACCTGAGCCCACCCCATACAGCTTCAGAATCCTTCTCAATCAGCCCTACTGATAGGATCTACCAAATGGCAATCAGAATGTGAGATAAAATGCTACCGTGATCCCTTTATTAAAGGCTAGTTCTGGGGGTATAAGTAAACATAACATCAAAAAGCAGTCCATAGTCAAACATGTTATTTAAATGCTGAATTAAAGTTATAAATGTTGCTTTACTGAAGAGTGTCTTTAAGCCTTTAACAATTATTTCGTGACTTTTTGAGAGGGGACTACATTATACCACATTACCCAAATTTAACCAAGTAAACCACCAATTCTCCTCCTCCCCCATAAGAGTATAGTCCAGGGGTTAAGTTGAATATGTTTTAAGAAATGGCAGGATTAGGAATGCCTGGGTGGCTCAGCTGGTTAAGCATCTGACTTTTGATTTCAGCTCAGGTCATGATCTCAGGGTTGGGAGATCAAAATCCACATCAGGCTCTAATGCTAAATGCAGAGCCTGCTTAAGATTCTCACTCTTCCTCTCCCTCTGCCTCTCCCCATAGCTCCCGTGTGTGTGCACCCCGCCTCCCCCCATATTCTCTCTTAAAAAAAGAGAAAAGAAATGGCAGGATAAGATACTAGATTTCTAACACATTTAAGTGCCATGAAGCATTACCTTTGTGATGATTATTTGTATGTAATCTTTTTTTAAAATTTAGATTCAATTAGCAAACATATAGTACATCTTTAGTTTCAAATGTAGTGTTCAATAATTCATCAGTTGCCTATAACCCCCAGTACTCATCACATCTCTATATGTAATTTTCAATCTAAAAAACAAATAAACCAAAACCAAAATAACACAGCAAAGCCTTGACATGTACAATTTTGTTTTGTTCAGCATTTTAAAAGCATATCTGACCAAGAATCCTTTTTGGTGTAATATCTTTTAATTGCTTGGAATTAGTGAAATTGTTAATACGTTAAATTTTACATGCGGACTTGCAACTGCTAAAGGTTACCAATTATCTCTCCTTTTCTTAAGGATCAGATGACATAGAGCATGAAGTACTTGGTGTCACATTTAGTAGAATCAAAGTGCCAGCCAGAGTACTACTGTGGCTCTGGGTCAAAGTGCCATCAGTGGTTAGGTTCTAGGCTCGTGGCTAAGCAGGTGATAGAAAATTCAAGGAAGAATGAATGAATTTAAATGCCTATTATGTGACAAGTATTATGCTGGTTTTCATATATGTGTTATTCTATCCTCACTGTAACCCAGGGTCTCAGAGATTAAGTTTTGCCTGTAAAAGGAGCAAAAACAGATTCAGAGAAGTCATATGGCTAGTAAGTGCTATAGTGGAGATTCAAACTCAAATATTCTAATTTCAAGACCTGAATATTTTCCATGAAACTACATTGTAGAGAATGAGGAAGGAGCTGATCACAGTAAAAAGAAAGGTACCTAAAGTTTCTCAGAGCGTAGTTCAAAACGTTGCATGTAGGTGTGGAACTTCTGGAACAATAGGATTCGGATAGCTACATATCTCCTCCAAAAAGTAAAGAAAAGAGTGGCAAAAACAGTCAAAATAAATACTTTCACAACTCTGGAAATTAACAAAAGGCTTGTGACAATCTGAGGAACACTCCTTCAAGAAAAACTAACCTCTGAAAGAACAGTATTCCGACCATTTTAACTTGGCCAATGCCAACATCCTTTCCCCAGCTCTGCAGTATCACTGCAAACCAGCAGCCTTATTGCCAATAGAGGGGCAAACCAGCCTTGGAGCTCCTCAAATAATACTACCCTCAGAGCATCTCAATATTTCACAGTGTCTTCCAGCTCCCTGGTAAAGCCTCCTTTGTAGGGTGTTGTGGTTATTTGACTTGACTCACAGTTTTCTCAGAGGGAAAAGCCCTATTCCCCAGGATATTTGTCAAAAACACTTGGGGGGGAGGGGACAAAACAAAGGAACAAATAAACAATGAGCCAGAACTATTTAACCTCACAGTTGCTATGAACTAACTACCTGAGCATTGAAGTCATGTCTAACACACATATAGGGCGCCCCTCAGCAAAGGAGGTAAGAATTAGTCATTCAGAAAGTAGAGAATCTAACTTCCAGATTTGCCATATTATATTATCTAAAACATCAGTTTTCAAAAAAAGCAAATTACAACACACATAAAGAAACAGGAATGTGTGGCCAATACTCAGGGGGAAAAAAAGAAATTGTCCCTTGGGAGAGGCAGAACATATTGAACTTACTAGACAAAGACTTTACTTTATTTAGGATTTTTATTTATTTATTTGGGAGCAAGCAAGAGAGTGAGCACAAGTGGGGGGAGGGGCAGAAGGAGAGGGAGAAGCAGACTCCCTGCTAAGCAGAAAGCCCACGAGGGGGTGGTTCTCAGGATGCCAGGCCTCTGGGATCATGACCTGAGCTGAAGGCAGATACTGAACTGACTGAGCTACCCAGGTAATCCCACTAGACAAAGGCTAAATTAGCTATCATAAATGTGTTTGAAGAGCTAAAAAATAAAATGCCTGAAAAATTAAGGAAAGTAGGATAACAATGCTATACCAAATGGACAATGTCAGTAAAGAGGTAAAAGTTATAAAAAGAAATAAACAATTCCTGATTTTAAAGTATAAATGAAATGAAAAAAAATGACCACAGAAGTTCAACAACGGATTTAAGCTGGCAGAAGCACTAGTGAATTTGAAGACAGGTGAATTAAGATTATTAATTTCTGAAGAAAAGAAAGAAAAATTGAAGAAAATTGAAAAGAATCTCCAAAGCTATGGAATACCACCAAATATACCAACATGCACCATGGGAGTTCCAGAAGGAGAAGAGAAAAAGGCAGAAAAAATTGTTTGGAAAATAATGTCTGAAAACTTCTCAAATGTGATTCTACACACCTTGGACAAGCAAGGAACTCCAAGTAGGATAAATTCAGTGTCCACCTGAGACACATCAGTGTCAAAGTGTCAAAAGCCAAAGAAAAACAGTATTGTAAAAGCAACAAGAGAAAAATGACCCATTACATATAGGGGACTCTTAATGAAAATAATGGTTGACTTATCAGAAACCATGAGGCCAGAAGGCAGTGGTATGACATGTTCAGGGCACCTCGTGACAGAGTTGGTTAAGTGTCTAACTCTTGGTTCAGCTTAGGTGGTGATCTGCTGGTCATGAGATTAAGCCCTGTGGCAGGCTCTGTGCTCAGTGTGAGTCTGCTTAAGATTCTCTCTTTCCTTCTGCCTCTGCCCCTCCCCTCCACACACTCTCTCTCTAAAATAAACAATCTTAAAAAAAAAAAAAAGACTATTGATCAAGATGTCCATATCAGCAAAATTATACTTAAAAAATGAAGAAGACCGATGCCAGTAAAAATGACAGAGTCAGCAGCTCCAAATGCCCATCCCTCCAGAGAAACATTGAAAACACAAGTAGAAACTGTTAGAACCTACTTTGTTAGACTTCTGGGAAGTAGAAGTATATGGCACACAACCAAATAAAGAATCAAGGAAAAGGGAGCTTGAAAAACAATAAAAAAGATTAATATTTTTATTTGCTCTTGCCCTACTGTTTCCCTAGTTCACAGAGGTCTTGAAGATGGCAGCCCATGATCTTAGTATGGGACCCTGGTTCCTGGAGCCAGAGGGAATAGAGCAGTCCCCGTTCACAAAGAATTGTGTCTCTCTTCTAACTTGACCAAGGGCTACCTGAAACACTTGTCTTTGTTATGTCTAACTTCGAAATCACCATGGGCAGAAAAGTGATGGGCATTCCTAGAAAACATAAGGTGAATGGACAGCCTGTAGCCATCTGAGTGAAAAGGTTATGGATGAGGGGTACGACAGAGCCCCAAAAGCCCAAGGAAATAGCTTCTTTGGCAAATCAGTGTATTCAAAGTTGTCCATGTATAGTGAGGCTTTGAGAAAGCCATATGCATACCTAAGGCAGGGAACATGCTCAGAAAAGACCCAAGAAGATCCCAAGAAGATCCCAAGATTTTGGCTTTGGCTGATCCCTAGGCTCAGTGAGGGCCAGAAGTTAAGGATGAGGCCTGACTAAGCATTGAAGGAATATTCCAGCACAAAGCCCATCTGTAAAGACTGCAAAAGGATTTTTTCCCCTTTGTCTTGAGTGGTTTTCCCTATCACTTTTCCCCTCCCTCTTTTCCACTCTCTCTTTTGTCTCCAGGCATTCAAGGAAATCACTGTCAAACATTAGCTCCACACAAACAGAAAGAACAGATACTTCAGAAACTACACATGAAAGAAAAATACACTTTACAAAATGTTTAGAAAAGGTCTAAATAAACAAACAGTTACAGCTTACAGCAAGCAATAAATACAAACTCTGAGGATTGGGAAGAATCTGATTTCCAAAGAAATCACATTATAATATTATAATATTTTACATGTCTAGATTTAAAATTACAAATGATGCAAAAAAAAAACATAAGCAAACCTTAAAAATATGGCGCATTCTAGAATGATAGAAATTGTCCCTAAGAAAGCACTGACTTTGCTTTTCCTAGAAGACCTTAGATCAACAGTTTTAAATATGCTCAAAGAGCTAAAAAACAAAACAAAACAAAACCCCAAAAAACTAAGGACAAAGAACGAAAGAAAACCAGGAGAACAATGTCTCAAAACCTAGCCTTTCTCAAAAAACAGACAAAATTATAAAACAGTACCAAATAGAAATCCTGGAATTGAAAAGTACAGTATGTGAAATTAAAAAAAAAAACACACAAAAAAACAACTCACTAGATGGTTTTAATAACAGATCTAAGCAGGCACAAGAATAAGCAAATTTGAAGACAGCTCAACTTAATTTCCCCATTCTGAGGCGAACAAAAAAAGAATAAAGAAAAATGAACCAATAGAGCATAATGGGAATCCTCGAAAGAGAAGAGAGAAAGAATATATAAAGAATTAATGGTCAATTGGTCAATCATACCTCAATACCAACAGAAAAAAATGAACACAAAAAGAACCACATACACAAAAATATTAAGGGCTGAAAACTCCCCAAACTTGATAAAAGATATGAATCTACACATTTAAAAGTTCAACAGGCTCCAGGAAGGATAAAGGCAAAGAGATCTATAAGGAGACACATTACAGTCAAATTGACAAAAGCCAGAAAGAGAGAATCTTAAAAGCAGCAAGAGAGAAGCAACTCCTCATGTAGAAGGATCTTATATCATCCCTCTAAAAGAGATTTCTCATCAGAAACTATGGAGGTTAGAAGGGACAGCAATGACATATCTGAAGTGCTAAAAGGAAAAAAAACAAAAACAAAAACAAAACCATCTACCAAGAACTCTACAACCAGGACCACTATTCTTTAAAAATGAAGGAGAAATTAAGACATTCCCAGATAAATAAAATCTGAGGGAGTTCATTGCTAGAAGACTTGCTCTACAGGAGAAATGCAAAAAGGAATACTTCAAGCTAAAATGAAAGGACACTAGACAGTAACTCAAAGCCGTATGAAGGAATAACTCAGAAGAGATAACTATATATGAAGGTATAAAAGTTATTATTTTATTTTTGACTTGTAAGTCCTCTTTTTATTTCCTACGTAATTTAAAAGACAGATAAAAATAATAATAAACCCATGTCAGTGGGCAAATAAGAATATAATTATATGTAAGAATGTAATTTGTGATAACAACATATTGGGGAGTGGAGCTATGGAAGAGCAAAGTTTTGTATGCCATTGAAGCTGAGTTTGTATTCAATGTAGATAGTTATAAATTTGGGATATCAGTTGAAATCCACCTGGTAACTAGTAAAAAAAAAATTAATACACACAAAATAAGAAGGGAATCACGACAGGACACTATAAAATATCAAACATAAAGGAAGGCAAGTAATGGAGGAGATGAAGAACAAAAGAGGCATAAGACAAATAACATCTCAAACTGGCAGAAATAAGCCATTACTTTTCAGTAATCACTTTAAATATAAATGAAGTAAACTCTCCAATCGAAATGCAGAGGGTGGTAGAATGGACTAAAAAACATGATCCAACTGTATACTGTCTACAAAAGATTCACTTTTGATTCAAAGATGCAAACATTGAAAATAAAAGGATGAAAAAAGATTTTCCATACAAATAGTAACCAAGAGAGAGCTGGAATGGATATATTACATCAGATGAAATAAACTTTAGGACAAAAACTCTTATAAGAGACAAAGAAGGATATTTTAAACTGGAAAAAGAGTCAATCAATCAAGAAGATATAATAATTATAAACATATATGTACCTTGCACCAGAGCCACAAAATACAGGAAGCAAAAACCCACATAATGAAACAGAGAAACAGACAATTCTACAATATAGTTGAGGACTGCAATATCCCACTTCTGACAATGTACTGAACTAGACAATAGACCAATAAAGAAATACACTACTTGAACAAAATGTAAGACAAATATAGAACACTCTGCTCAATGAGATCACAGTACACATTCTTCTCAGGTGTCAATGAAACATTCTTCAGGATAGATATAGGTTAGGCCACAAAACAAACCTCAATAAGTTTTAAAAGACTGAAGTCATACAAGTATCTTCTCCAACTACGACAGCACGCAGTCAGAAATCAATAACAGAAAAAAAAAAACACAGATGAATGAAAATGAAAACACAGTATCTTAATACAACATATGGGGATTCCGTGGAAACAGTGCTCAGATGGTAATCTATAGCAGTAAAAATCTACATTAAAAAAGAACAAAGATGGGGCGCCTGGATGGCTCAGTCAATTATGCATCTGCCTTCGGATGAGGTCATGATCCCAGGGTCCAGGGATCAAGCCCTGCATAGGGCTCCCTCCTCAGCTGGATGTCTGCTTCTCCCTCTCCCACTGGCCCTCAACGCCCTGCCCCACCCCACCCCAGCTCGTGCTCTCTCTCACTCACTCTCTCCTATTCAACTATTTCTCTCTCTCAAATAATAAATACAAACTTAAAAAAAAAGGAACAAAGATCTCACATTAACAACTTTTAAATCAGTAACTTTATACCTTAAGGAACTGGAAAAAGAAGGGCAAATTAAACCAGTGCTAGCCGAAAGAAGGAAAAAAATAAGAGGAGAGAGTAGGTAGATGAAATAGAAAACAAGACAACAGAGACCATCAGTGAAACCAAAGTTGGTTCTCTGAAAAGACCAACAAAACTGTCCTTTAGCTAGAATGAGAAAGGAAAAAAGAGAAGAGGAAACCTTTTGACTATACCCAACTGAGATTACCAGTTAAGTACCTTTAAAGATCATTCTAATAGGAATCTTCTAAATAAACCTATAAACTTGACCTGTCTGGACTGTGAATCAAGGAGACTGTCACTTTGGGCCTGAGGACAGTTTGAAGGGATAACAGACAAAGTCTGGAGCAGGAACAGGAAAACCTGTATTATAGCCCTACTACTGGTGACCAACTGGCTGTGTGTCCCTGGTCAAATCAGTTAACTTTCTGGATATTCCCCTCCCAATCTATAAAACTGGATGGAAGGTGAAGTTGGATTATACGTTAAGGCTTCTTCCAGATGTAAAATTACCGTGATCTTATATGAAGAAATTAACATTTAAAATGGTTACCCAGTTTACTCAAAGCTTTTAAATCAGTGTATGGACTAATTTTAATTTAACAGAACAAAGTCTAGGGCATGTTCTTACCTAGCACTGAACAGGCTCCTAGTAAGAACATACTTCATGTAATTTAATTTATACTAACTGTAACCTCTACCATCTTTTAAGTAACATCAACGTAGGACCAAATTCTGGTCTCTTTCAGGAAGTAACCAAAACCACCACAAGCAGAATGGCCCCCATCCCATGTAAGCAGTGTACCCACCTTTCACTTTCATTGTTGCCCAGAAATGTTCCAAACTGTGAGGCATATGCATGCTCAAAGAGCATGATGAGGAAATTCTCATTAAATTCAAAAGAGCAAGGAAACTGACGAAGTATCTGCCACACACAGTCCAAGAAGAGAAGAAATACAGGTGACTCCCACTTCTGCTTACTAGTACAATAGGCTGACTGTGCACAGCGCTGCTGGAACGGGTGGCCAGCCTAAGACAGAGAAAATGGAAATGTGACAGTCATAGCCTAGTGAGAGCACATTATAGCACACTCTATTAACATGATTTCAAACAACTGCAACAAAACTCTTATTAGATGGAATATCATATAATCTGGATGGTTGCTGTTTAATGATTTCTTGGTTTAAAACAATTTTCAGCAACTGGGGAAAACAACAGGACTTCCAAATATTTAACAAGGCCATGCAGTTGAGGCATAACCATAAAATCTGCAATTATCCTTGGTGAACTCTATAAAATAAAATTGCATAGGTCTCTAATTTGTAGCAAAGTCAAAGAATATAAGGTCTTTAGGTACCAAACAAAAGACAGCTACCACCTTTTTTCTTTCCAAAGCATTGTAGATTATTGTAAGCTACATAAGTGTCACTACTGAATGGAAATAAATATGGGGCTATTACACACCAACTTTATAAGGTCACTCTTATTTTAATTACATATGGAAAAAAGTTATTGTCATGAAAAGATCTTTATAAGTACTTTTATATTAGAGATAAAATTGTTCCTAGTTGCCCTCTTCTCTCCAAAGGAACTGGAAGAGTCTGCCCTCTACTGACTAAAGGAAATTTAAGATCATTTGGCCCTCTGGTCCACCCAGAACCTGGTTACTGACCTTACCCCAAATCACACCCTTCTAGGTATTTCACACACTTGCTTTCCTTTGAGTCCTTATGCTACCTTATCTGACAAAGAAAAAGTCATGAACATTTACCAGTGGCTAATGGTGTTTTGATACCCATCAAAATGGTAATGTAAATCACATTCATTTATTCGTTTGCGCTACATCATGAGGAATGTTGCTGAAGCTATAGATTTTTACCAAATATTTGGGATGGACTTGAACAGAGATATAGGTTAGTTGTCAAGCAGGGTAGACAGACATGGTATACATAATAGCATTAACATATAATAAATCTAAATTTTTACTAGAAGGGCCAGAGATGATTTTTCTCCAGAGATAATTCTACTTTTAAGATCTATCTAAACATTTGTTCTTAATCACAACAATTTACTAAGTTACCCAGTGTATATACATTTTGTAAGTCAACCTCTGACTTGCAGGAGGATCTCAATCTATTTTACAAGGCCTTTTTTCAGTTGTCATTCAGCATTATGTAATGGCACTGCGTTATGTCCTAGGGGTAAAAGAGAAACCATCGGGGCATAGTTCCCCGACCTCAAAGGAGTCACTTTATTTGGGTCTCATTTAGGGAACAAGGTATGAAGACAATGGATTGATCTTTAGCTGTGAAGAAGGTTAAGGTCCCAAAAAAGACTTCATAAGCACAGCGACATTTAGCTGTATCTTAAATAAAGCAGGAGGATGTCACCTGGTGGGACAAGAGGATAGGGTGGAGCCGGAGGAGCAAAAGGCAGAAAGTTCTAGAGCATGTGCCTTATAATACAAGTCCTCATGCCCCCTTCTTGCTTTGTTCATATTTTTTATCTCTACACTAATTTACACTCTTTGTTATTTCCCCTGTAGGTAAACAAAGTACAATTAGTGAGAGTTTGTTAAGGGAATAAAATGCCAAGTGAGCAAAATAAGCAAAGAGAGGCACAAAAGTTGAGAAGCAGTAAAGATTATAAATGTTCACTGTGAGAAAGACAGTTAAACATACCATTTAAGCATTTTAATCAATCAAAATTTCATACATTCTTTCCACTCCTGCAAACTGGGATCACATCAATTATTAGCAGTTCCTGTGCGCACCGAACAGCTTTTCTTACCTGCAGCCACTCTCTTTCTATCAGGGCCTCAAAACCACGGATGGTCCTGCTTCTGGGTTCCAAGATGATCTGGGCCAGGGAGGTAACCTGAAGTGTGGAATCAGTTCCTTCTGTTCCATGAATCAATATGGATGCCCCTTCCCTGATAGGAAAATCCAGAGTACAAACGGGATACTCCCAACATGGTCAATCAACTCCGTTAAAAACAAACATTTATTGAGTACAGTATTTCAAACTCGTGCATTCTGCTCTGTCCAGTAGGATTTAGAGTTGAAATAAGGCACATGAAGAGAGCTTCTCTTAGGAAAGAAATACTATGGGTTTCAAATTTCACATGGCAAGATCCTTTTTAAGTTGTAACAACCTTCATAAAACATTTTAGTTGAATTTTTTCTCCTTTAACAAAATCCAAAAGCAGTCTTTTATCACACATAATAGGTGCTTATTTTTTCTGCCTTAATAGCTGATTAAAGCGCTTCTCATCAAACCTAGAAACATACACTTAAAAGTTATTTTTCTGTATCTCTCTGACCTTGATTCTACCTTTTCACCATTAGCTGACTATTAAGGATGCATTCATAAACTGTAATGTTACAGAGCTAGGAAATAAGACCCGAACCACACTTTCAGAAACATGAAAACAAGAAGAAACATAAAAAAAAAAAATGGCAAAAAACTGTCAATCTAGAAAGCCACTGGCAATGATATTACTATACCATGATACTTAGGAGGAGTCTGGGATACCCTTATTCTAAAGACTATGAAAGAAATATAAAAAACTAAATTAAGTACATCTCCCCTCCTCTTCTTCCAACTCTGATATTGAAATGACAGTGAAGGATATTTCAAGAAAAAGGAGAATAACCTCACCACTTTCTCAAAAGAATTTCAAGTTTGGGGACTATTATTAATTCTCTTCCCATATATCCTTTATGTAGCTATAACAAAAGGTAATTTTTTATGATTTCTTCTTTTATTATAAACATTTTCCCATGTCTCCACATCACCTTTAGAAGTACTGTATTAATGGTTATATAATATTTTATTAGGTGATCAACTAAAATTGGCTTAAATGTCTGAAGAGTTATTTAGGTCATTGCTAATTTTTGTTATACCATACTTAGCTTTTTGTCTTCTATGAAATTATCTGAGAGTACTTAATTTGAAAATAAGACTCCCCGCCATTCACCTATGGTTAGGTTAACAACCTCATTCTTAGGATGAAATCTCATGACTAGGTAGAAGGATAGGAGCAAATATTTAAGACTTCTGATGTATACATTCAATCAATACATCTTAGTTATCTGTGGCATATTTTACATTTAATTCAACTAATTTAATGTCTATTTTTACATTTTGAGTGACTGATTACAAAGGCAGATTTTTATGGAGATATAAATAATAAACCAGTATGTATCAGAAAAGGGACCCAAACCATGGCAAAATAAACCAAAACCTTCAAGTCGTACAAGAATGTGCAAGTCCCTATTTGTTTCTGGTGGCCAGCTGAATCTAAACAAAGGTGGAGCTAAATCCTGTTCTTCACCTTGCCTGGACCTGCAGCATCCCATTAGTATGGCTGCAAATTCAGACAACATGGTGACAAGTGTTCATTATCATTTACAGTTCATAAGAAAACAGAAGCCTCCGTATTCACCATGCAAGGGGAAATCTTTTTTTTTTTTTAATGAATATTGGCATTAATATTTATTATTAGAAGTTTTAATTAATGCTAAAAATTATCATTTTTTAAATTACATTTTATTCTCCATGTGAGTCACATCTATGCATAACCTGCTGGTTTAGACTGTAAGGAGTAATCATCTTGCCACAGTACAAGTTAATTTAATGGTGGGTTAAGTATACAGGAGAAATGCAATAGCTCCCAACATCTTGACCTTATACCAGGTCACGAAGTGGAAGTAAGTAGAATATTTTGATAGGAAAATCATCGAGATACCACCTTACACCAGTTAGAATGGCCAAAATTAGCAAGACAGGAAACAACATGTGTTGGAGAGGATGTGGAGAAAGGGGAACCCTCTTACACTGTTGGTGAGAATGCAAGTTGGTGCAGCCACTTTGGAGAACAGTGTGGAGATTCCTCAAGAAATTAAAAATAGAGCTTCCCTATGACCCTGCAATTGCACTACTGGGCATTTACCCCAAAGATACAGATGTAGTGAAAAGAAGGGCCATCTGTACCCCAATGTTTATAGCAGCAATGGCCATGGTCGCCAAACTATGGAAAGAACCAAGATGCCCTTCAACGGACGAATGGAGAAGGAAGACGTGGTCCATATACACTATGGAGTATTATGCCTCCATCAAAAAGGATGAATACCCAACTTTTGTAGCAACATGGACGGAACTGGAAGAGATTATGCTGAGTGAAATAAGTCAAGCAGAGAGAGTCAATTATCATAGGGTTTCACTTATTTGTGGAGCATAACAAATAGCATGGAGGACAAGGGGAGATGGAGAGGAGAAGGGAGTTGAGGGAAACTGGAAGAGGAGGTGAACCATGAGAGACTATGGACTCTGAAAAACAATCTGAGGGTTCTGAAGGGGTGGGGGGTGGGAGATTAGGGGAACCAGGTGGTGGGTATTGGAGAGGGCACGGATTGCATGGAGCACTGGGTGTGGTGCAAAAAAAATGAATACTGTTACGCTGAAAAAAAAAAATTTAGAAAAATCTTTTAAATACCTTCTTTAATGCTATCAAAATACCGAAGTAGCTTGCAGTTAACCCACTGCCCCAGATCCCATTTTCCATGGTTATTACATGGATGAAGTCTGTGTCTTTTCTGATGATTTTCCTATTAAGGGGAAATCTTTTTAACTTAGGTTATAAATAAACAAAACCCTTCAATACTAACATCTCATCATTCTCATCTCAACACCAAGAATCTCTACCCATTACTGGTTTTGTCATTAACTCATCACATAATCTTAAGCAACCTGTTCTATGATTAATTTCTCACTAACCATAAAAACATTACATACATACTTCCTTAATTTGGAAACATCAATAAAACAAATTATAGTCTCAAGGAAAAGTGCCACCCAACTATGTGTTAGTGATACTTATACCTACCTATTGTTTCAGAGGAATCCCCTTCTTAAAAAGGGCATTCTAAGCTTCTGCAACAACTTACACCAATCCTTTTGCCTCTGTGTTCAAGTCTTCTGCCTTAAGTCTCAAGGATTAGCAACCTTCAACTGAGTGAATAAACTAAAATCACTTCACATACTTCACATCACTGCCCTCAGGTATGCTCAACTTGAGATCCTGATGTAACTACACATATCAAGTCGTTTGTTAATAAGATACCTGAGAAATTAGAAAGAATCATTTTACTGTGTAAAAGAATTACATGTTTCTTTTCACTGATATTTCCAAAGTAAGACGACTGGTTTTGCCCTCTGAGCACAGTTTAAGAAAAGGAAAATTGGTAGATCCACAAGTCAAGGATTTTATAGAAAAAAATAGTTCCTTTAGTACTTAAAAAAAATCTGTATTATTGAAGATGTGTGATGTATGTGGTTCATTATTCGTCAATTAAATACCAGACTCTATGTACATATTTCATCGATAACTGAATGGCAATGACTATCATATGTAGTAATTTATACAATGATCTGAACATAAGGTATAGACTAGGCGCAAACTTTAACACAATATATAAACATAGTCTGGATAAAAGCAAAGTCTAGTTAGTAGTACGTGTCCCATTCCGGAACACTGAAATACACTTTACCTGTCGATACACTGAGCTGCTAGACAAGCAGTTGTAAGAATCTCTTTGATGTGAGTCAGCCAGTTCGAAGCCTCCAATCTACCGAGCCATCGGTCCATGTTATGTGTTTGGTCATTACAAGCTTCTACAAGTTTGATTAAGCTCTCCTGAAGAATGTGATACCTTTAAAAAACAAGAAAAAGTAAAAAAGAAAATGGAAAATACAATGATGAAGGAGAAACCAAGTCAAAACCCCAACCTCCAATATATCCAAGAGGCAAAGTAGCTCAAAACAGTACAAAAATATTTACCTAGTTATACAATAATTTCACAATTAAACATTGAAAAACTAATATTTAAAATGATTGCAAAGAAGCTTAACATGCCTGTCATGGTAAATCATTCCTCAGATGAACAGATTAAACCAGTTCATACAGCTGAATTATCTGACTAGGGAGCGGGCCAGAACACTGCATTTTGTGACAAGTCACGAGGCCACACGACTGACATCCACAATCCTGTTCCCACAGGTCCAACACTAGACACCGGTACCTTTGGCAGGGATGGCCAAGGCGAGCACAGATCCCTTGTTTTATTAGCTCCAACCCCACCCACCCATCCAGAAGCCCTTATAAACCTCTAGCTGTAAGCATAAACAAGAAATATAGGTAGAGGAAATAGTATGTGGGGGAGAGAAGTCTCTAGTCTTCTAACTTAGAAAACTATACTTACCTGTAGCATATCTGATCACTAAGTGTGGTGACCAGTGATCTACAAGTAGAGGAACAGAACTTGCAGTGATGAAATTGCAGAGTTTCATTTAGAGAAAGCATGCTATTTGACTAAAAGTCACTTTTGGGCACCCAAGATTAAGTTTCCTGCTTATCTCACAAAACATGACAGGATATCCCTCCAATTTCTGACTTTAGGTTAATGGGTAGGTTCCTTCGAGAACCTGTGATTTTTAACAGCTAATGGTTCACTCTAAGGCACTTCAAAAAAGAGTCCATTACCGTCTTTAGAGTCTTTTACCTCTCAATAGACTTATGAATCCGCCTCCACTGGGGATAATGAGCTTCTTGTTCAAAGCCGCCACCTTTGGCTCTAGCTTGCTGAGCGACATTTAAAGAGCGGGTGTCAATGATGTAACCTCGTTTTCCTGCCCTGAGGGTAGCATTTATCAGCTTTTCATCTTCTTTGCACCTTCTCCCATTTGTGCCAGTGAGTGGCTGACCACTTCGCATGATTACCTAGAAGCACAATGCAGTTTAAAATTGAAGAGTAGCTGCTTTGAAAGATTCTGAAAACGGAAATGAATTAGCTAGAGGAAGAGTTATCTAAAAAACTGTGTGACTCTTTGAAGATGAATTTGATCCTGAAACAAAGAAATATTTCTATATATTTGCAATAGTTAAAAACTGTAAAACAAAAATAAGCCCTGCACTTTAACAGATTTTCTTCTATCTCAAAAATAATTCCACATAATACAGTATAATTACTAAAAAGATCAAATATTACAATTCACTTAGTCAGTAAATTGTTTACTGGACAAGGCCTTGTAATAGAAGAATAATAGCCTATGTACTGACAAACTTTTGTTTCAACTACATAAAGAGGGTGGCAGGTTTTATCAAGAATTACAGGGATGCCTGGGCTCAGTTGGTTAAGCATCTGTCTTCTTTTAAAAAAAGAATTATAAAGAGAAAAGGCACCCATGGTAAGATAAAAAAGTTTATGCACTATTCTTCTTGTGGGAATCATTTTCATATCTTAAAAACTGTTTGTCTATTATTTATTCTCCTTTGGCCCTCTTTCATCATTTTCAGTATTTATTTATTTATTATTTATTTATTTATTTTTTTAAGATTTTATTTATTTATTTGACAGAGACAGACACAGTGAGAGAGGGAACACAAGCAGGGGGAGGGGCAGAGGAGAAGCAGGCTTCCTGCTGAGCAGGGAGCCCAATGCAGGGCTCGATCCCAGGACACTGGGATCATGACCTGAGCTGAAGGCAGACGCTCAACCAACTGAGCCACCCAGGCGCCCCTCCTTTTCAGTATTTAAAGACTTAGATGTTTCCAAAGATCATTAACTATATATTATAAAAGGTCTGGTTTTAAAACTTTTCTCAAATCAGTATTATATTGGTCTCTTCCCTGGTGAATGGTTTAGTTATTTCCACTTTACCCCATAATACATGCTGTTATCTTAACTACCTTGAAATTTAACAGGATGAAGAAAGATCATCCAGAAGATGACAACAGCTAACTCCCAGATGTCGACAGTTAATTCCCAGCTAACCATGTAAATGGACACATAGTATATTTAATATCAGTTTTTAAAATGCTTTGTAATGAACCCTGATTAACAGAAATACTACTGAGCAAATAGGATAGATGATCTGATGTCAAAGCAGCAAATTTTTAGCAATCTTTTTATCCTAAATATCCATACTTGATTTATTATCCAGGGAAAAAAGGTAAATGGAATATGACTATAACTTATCCACTAATTTACTATTGGCTTCGAAATGAGGAACAGAGTTACCGACTGAGAGAAAAGAAGAGAACAGAAACAGATTTAGAAAATATTTAGGGGGCGGCTGCATGGCTCAGTCGGTTAGGCATCCAACTCTTGATTTCGGCTCAGGTCATGATCTTAGGATCATGGGCCCCATATTGGGCTCCATGCTCTCACTTAGGATTCTCTCTCCACCTGCTCTACTCTAGCCCCACCCTTGTGCACTTTCTCTCTCAAAAAAGAAAAAAGAAAAAATATTTAGGAAACATACACATACATACAGCAAGTGCTTGCCTATTCAATTACTTCTCCTTTTTGGGAAAACAAAAATGTCCACTCAATTTACCTCTTATAGGGAAATTTAGCACAGATAATTAAATAAAGATAATTAATTAAAATCAAGTATCCTACCGCTGTTCTAGTTGGGGAAATTTATTTTTCTATCTAACAGCATTATTTTAAGTATCAAATGAACATTAGCTCCCTTTGTACTGAGTCCTGAAGATAAACCTATCTGGCCTTTCTAATTTTGAACAGCATCATGAACAAAATTCAAAATCATACCCTAATCAGAAAACATACTACTCCTGATTCCCTAAAGTTTAAAAGAAGGAAGTCCTAACAGGAGAGACTAATCACATCTATGAACACGTACATAGAAAAGGGAGTATTTCTAAGAAAAAATCTGCAAACTAAGGCTTTCAGTGGATCAAGGAGCAGTACCATACACTTACCATTCCATTTTTTTTATGGTAATAGCTGAGTACTGGGAAGCGTCCTCCATGCCGAAATGCAGCTACCTTTCGAAGAGCTTCATCATCAATGGATTTGGGAACTATGACAATTGGCGGGTAAGAAGGGCAGACAGCAAATTCCTTATTGACATAGCTTAACCTCCATTCACTGGTCTGAAAAACACAAAATACTTCAAAGCTAAGCAAGTATCTCAATGTCACAAAATAATCTGAAAATTTTAAAGGACCTTAGAGATCAACTTCCACACAACGAAGAAGCCATCTCTCAGGAATTTAATGTAAAGATACCTAACCTATACTTGAAGGAGTTCTATTCTTCAGAATCAGCTTCCTGCTATGCTAGGGATCCTCTGTTCCTAGAAAGTGCTTCCTTTTATTGAGCAAAATGAGGCTCCTGTCACTTCCTCTACTGTTTTTACTATGATTTCAGCACATGTTCCTATTTCACATGGCATCCTATTAGCTGACATCATCCCATTCATCCTTTTTGGGTACCTTTTATTTTATTTTATTTTTGGTACTCTTCAGTATAGCAACAGGAAGACTGTAATACTCTAGATAATGCTTAACCAGAACACATGAGAACAGAGCTACTACGTACATCAAATCTCCTGTTCTTTTCTATTATTTAAAAAAAGGAGGGGGGCCTGGGTGGCTCAGGTCATGATCCCAGGGTCCTGGAATGGAGCCCAGCATCTGGCTCTCTGCTCATCAGGGAGCCTGCTTCCCTTCCTCTCTGCCTGCCTCTCTGCCTACTTGTGATCTCTGTCAAATAAATAAATAAAATCTTTTTAAAAAAATAAATAAATAAAATAAAAAAAGGAAAACGTAGAAAGACCGGTAATATCTTTCTTAAGACAATAATGACTTAATACAGGGCGCCTGGGTGGCTCAGTGGGTTAAGCCGCTGCCTTCAGCTCAGGTCATGATCTCAGGGTCCTGGGATCGAGCCCCACATCCGGCTCTCTGCTCAGCGGGGAGCCTGCTTCCTCCTCTCTCTCTGCCTGCCTCTCTGCCTGCTTGTGATCTCTGTCTGTCAAATAAATAAATAAAATCTTTAAAAAAAAATAATGACTTAATACTTAAAAAAAAAGTTATACATAGGAATCAATGAACTCATTTCTAACTCACTACACTAAGTACTAAAAGTATACCATATAAAGTTATCCAATGACAACTTATTTCGAATATTAAAATAAAAACCACTTGAAGACTGTAAAAAGTTGTATATGCAAATTTTGATATATTCTGATAAATCAGAGCTGGCCATGGGTTGCAGTACCAAGAAGATAAAACATACTGGCCATTGGTTGCAGTACCAAGAAGATAAAATTGAAGGATGTTCAACATACTGTAGAGAAAGACATTTAAAAAAAAAAAAAACCCTTTTACATGATACAATATATTTTTAAATTAAACCATTTTTACTTTTCAGTCATTCTCTTTACCAATTTTAAAGACAGTTTCTAAAAGATTTATTATTTAATAAAAGGAATTTACCTGTTTCCTGCTTACCTCCATCTCATAATTCCCCCTTTCCCCAGAGGCAATCATTTTCAACTCTTTTAGCTTTAACTCGAGTTTACCTCCAAATTTCTAAATAATATGATTACATTGTTACTTCTTGATTTTCAAGATTAGGCATTACTTATTGATTTCCTACTCTGGAAAAAGGTATGATCGTCCACTGACCTGCAACACCACTTTCTGGCATATATTAAGTTTACATGCCTAGAGGGCTCTCTACTCTGTCCCACTGGTGTATTTGCAGTAAGTCCCATAGCTTTTAGAATAGACTTGATATTTAGTAGGCTAAGTCTATTCCTCCCTTTTTTTTTTCCCCTCTCCAAGACTAGCTGGGCTCCTCTGAGTTCTCTGCTCCTCTGTGTGGCTTTTATGAAATTTCATGTTAAAAACCACTGCAGTTTTAATAAGACTGCACTGACCCTACGGATTCATTTGAAGACAATTACATCTTTAAAATATTCAATCTCCTTATCCATGAGCATAGTGCCTCTCACCTTTCTAAAGCTTTCTTAATTTTTTCAATAAAGTTGTATAATTTTCTCAATAAAAGCATACTTTTATTTAGTATATTGCATACTTTTCTTTAGTATATTCCTAGAAACCTTTTATTTTTGTTGCGTTTTAGTTCTATGTTTTCAAAGTTGTGGTTGATGGAGAGAAATGCTTATTACAGTTGCAAGATTCTTTCAGCTTCCTGTGTACACAAGCATATAAGCAACAATGACAGTCTTGCTTCTTTCATTCCAATCCTTATACCTTTTATTTTTCCTTCTTGTTTTACTGAACAAGCAAGGAGTAGTGGCTGGTAGGCATCTTGTCTCACTCTTGAACTTAAAGGGAATAATAAAAGATTTGCTCTTTGTATGTTCTTATTTTGGGTAGCTTTATCAGATTTATCAGATAGCACTTATCAGATTATGTAAATTCCCTTCACCTGCATTTCTGATAAGAGCTTTTATCAAGCATAGATGTTTAGTTCTAGCCTACTGTTTTCTTCTATTTTCATTTTATTACACCATTTGTGTAATTTGTCTTTCCTCTCTAATTTTGTGATATTCCCTTTGCCTTACTTACTATTTATAGCTGTACTACAACACATCTAGTAAAGATTCTTTTTTATTGTCTTGCATGGTGTTTACCAGGATACTTTAAGAGCTTGTGACTTTCATTGATTCTGGAGAACTCTTGACCATTACCCATTTGAATAGTGCTCTCTATTATCTTTCTCCTGAACTCCCATTTAATAAATGCTGGATCTTTTCCCTTTATCATCCCTGCATGTATCTAACTTCTCTATCACCTCCCCCAACTTTCTTGTTTCTCTGCTCTGTACTCTGAGCAATTACTTCAGATCTATATTCCAGATCATTAATTTTGTTTCTCATCAGCTACTTAAACCTTACATTAAGTTTTTTCTCTTTTTAATCAACTTTCAGATTATTTGTATGAAAAATAAACTAGGTCCAGTTAGAATGCCCGGTTTCATGAGTCTTGATAGTTGTATACACCCATGAAACTACCACCACAATCCAGATAACAAATATTTCAATCATCTCCCACAAAATCCCATGTGTATTTCTTACAATTTGTATCTTCCCTTCCACATCCCAAACTAGGAAATCACTAATCTGCTTTCAGTCACTATTGGTGTTTACCTAAAAAATCTTTGCCTAATCCAAGGTCATAAAGGTTTTTTCCTATGCTGTCTTCGAGAAGTTTTATAGTTTTAGCTGTTATTTCATCCATGTATAGGTCTTCCTTACACCATACCACATTCTCTTGATTACTGGAGCTTTATATTAAGTTTTAAGATCAAGGAAAAGGTTGAGACGCCTGGGTGGCTCAGTTGGTTAAGCGGCTGCCTTCAGCTCGGGTCATGATCCCAGCATCCTGGGATCGAGTCCCATAGAGGGCTCCTTGCTCAACAGAGAGCCGCTTGTCTGTCTCAGCCTGCCACTCTGTCTGCATGTGTTCGCTCTGGCTCGCTCTCTCTCTGACAAATAAATAAAATCTTTGAAAAAAAAAATCAAGGAAAAGGGGCGCTTGGGTGGCTCAGTGGGTTAAATAAAGCCTCTGCCTTCAGCTCAGGTCATGGTCCCAGGGTCCTGGGATGGAGCCCCCTATCGGGCTCTCTGCTCGGCAGGGAGCCTGCTTCCCTTCCTCTCTCTCTGCCTACTTGTGATCTCTGTCTGTCAAATAAATAAATAAAATCTTTAAAAATAAATAAATAAATAAATAAAACGAAAGCAAGGAAAGTAAACCGTTTATTTTCTTAAAGGTGTTTTGGCTATTCTAGTAATTTTGCAAATCCATATACATTTTAGGATAGTTCTGTCAGTACCAACCCCAAGATAAAACAGCTATTGGAATTGATAGGCTTTTTATTGAATCTATATATCAATCTGGAGGCAACAGTCATCTTTTTAAAAAATTTTTACTTGTTTATTTGACAGAGAAGGAGAGCACAAGCAGTGGGGAGCAGCAGAGGGAGGGAGAGGGAGAAGCAGGCTCCCATTGCGCAAAGAGTGAGACATGGTGCTTGATCCCAGAACCCTGGGAACATGACTTGAGCTGAAGGCAGATGCTTAATTGACTGAGCCACCCAGGTGCCCCAGAGACAATTGTCATCTTAATGAGAGGTCAGCAAACAATAGCCTACAAGCCAAATCCAGCCTACTGCCCATTTTTGTAAGTAAAGTTTTATTGGAACCTAGCACTACCAATTCACTGATGTGTTCTCTATTGCTATTTTCATGCTACAACAGCAGAGTGATGTAGTTGTAACAGAGACTGCATGACCCACAAAGCCTAAAATATTTACTTTGTGGTCCGTTATGTAAGTCAGCCCACTAGTGATCTTAACCATACTGTCTTCTAATCCACAAACATGGTATATCTCTCCATTTATTTAGAGATTCTTTAACTTCTCTCTGAAATGTTTTGTGTTTTTCAGTGTAAAGAATCTGTACTTCTTTTGTTAAATTTATTCCCAACTATTTTATTCATTTTCAGATTGCTTGTTGCCAATACAATTAGTTTTGGTATATTAATATTGATCAACCTTGCTAAACTTGTTTATGAGTTCTAAGTATTTCATTGATTTATACTCTTCTTTTTATTATTTCATTCCTTCCAGTTACTTTGCTCTTTTTTCTCCATACCTTAAGTTGGTGATTTTAGACCTTTCTTCCTTTTTCAATCTAAGCATTTTAAAGCTCTAAGTTTCTCTTTAAACATTGCTTTAGCTGTATTCCACATATTTTATGTTGCATTTTTATTATCATTCAGTTCAAAATATTTTCTAATCTTTATGATTTCATTTCTGACTCCAAGGTTATTACAAGTATTTTGTTTAATTTATAAATATTCTGGGTATTCCTCACATTTATTTTGTTTGTCCCTTCGGTTTTTATTGTTTTTTTTTCTTTCCCACCAGTACTTTAGATTATTTAATTTTTTAGAATTGCATTTTAATATTTGTATTAAATTTTAAATTATGGCTCTTCCCATTTTTAAAAAAGTGATTGCTCTAGGATAGTGGTTCTCAACCAGGGGTGAATTTGCATGGAGGTAACTTTTGTCAATGTGTGGAGACAACCACAGGCAGGGGGAGGAGAATTCTATTGGCATCTGGTGGTGCCAAAGATGCTGCCAAACATCCTACAATGCACATGACAGATTCTCACAACAAGGAATGTAACTGTAAAAGTATATTTATCCAGTCAGCCACCCCACACCCAGTCACCTTTAACATTATAGTTTCCATATATGTCTACATACACTATAAACACCACAAAGGCAATGCTATAATCTTTAAATAGTCATGTATATTTAAAAAAATTTAAAAAAGCCTGTTATAGTTACGTAGGTATTTAGCATTTATTTGCAATATTCTTCAATAATTCTAAATATTCAAGTTTCCCTCATATTGTTTCCCTACAGGCCTCTTGGCAATAAATTCTTAGTTTCCTTTTATCTGAAAATGTTGTCTCACCTTCCTTCTTGAAAGATATTTCACCACATACAAAACTCAAGGTTGGCAGGTTTTGTTCCCTTCAGTACTTTATAGTTTTCTCTTCTGGTCCATGATTTCTGATGAACAGTCCACACTCATTTGATTGTTGTCTCTGTGTATGCAATGTTTCAATTTTAACTGGCAGCTTTCAAGAACTCTTTATTATTTCTCTTTGACAGGTTGACTACGAAGTGCTTTTGTATGTTTTCTGTGCATTTATCCTGTCTGGGGCTTGCTGAACTTTTTGAATTTATAGCAATCCTCAAATTTGGAAAGTTTTTGAACATAATTTTTTTAAAGTATATTTTCTACCTTATTCTCTCTACTCTCTCCTTCTGGTTCTCCAATTACATATATGTTAGACATTCTGATACTGTTACACAGGTCCCTGAGACTCTGCTTATTTTACTAAAACTTATCCTCTCCCTCTTCTTTCTACAAAGTTAGTTCTATTGCTCTAATTCCAAGTTCATTGGTTCTGTTTTTTGTCATCTCTTCTGCTTTTTAGTTCATTCAATGAATTTTTAATTTCAGATATAATTTTCACAAAGTTCTAAAAGTTCCATTTGATTCTTTTTATATTTTCTATCTCTCTGTTGGTATTTCCTACCTTTTCTTCGGTTTTTAAGCATATTTTCCTTTATGAGAAATTGGACAGTTTTTTTTTTTTTAAGATTTTATTTATTTATTTGACAGAGAGAGAGCACAAGTAGGCAGAGAGACAGGCAGAGAGAGAGGAGGAAGCAGGCTCCCGGGTGAGCAGAGAGCCCGATGTGGGGCTCGATCCCAGGACCCTGGGATCATGACCTGAGCCGAAAGCAGAGGCTTTAAGCCACTGAGCCAAGCAGAGGCTTTAACCCACTGAGCCACTCAGGCGCCCCAGAAATTGGACAGTTTTAAGAACTGATTTAAAGTCCTTCTGTGATGGGTGCCTGGGTGGCTCAGTCAGTTGGGCGTCTGCCTTCGGGTCAGGTCATGATCCTAGTGTCCTGGGATCAAGCCCTGACGTTGGGCTCCCTGCTCAGTGGGGAATTCTGCTTCGGCTTCTCCCTTTCCCTCTGCTCTCCATATCCAGCCCCACCCAGCGCCCCCTTGCACACACTGTATCAAACAAATAAAATCTTTAAAAAAAAAGTTCTTGTGTGATACTTTAAACATTTGAGTGAGTCATCTTGGGGTTGGTACTGCCAACTTTTTCCTTCAGAATGGGTCACAATATTTTAGCTCAATTTTAGATTGTATCCTGCAAATGCTGTGTTGTGGAAACTCCGCATTCCGTTATAGTCCTTTGAAGAGACTTAATGTTTTTTTTAGTAGGCAATTAACTTTGTTAGATTTGAATTGCAAACTCCGTTAACACCTGTGGTGCAAGGCAGCTCAGCTCTTGGTTCTGACGGATCTCAGTATGCTCCAAGCACACCTCATTCACAATCAGCCATAGGTTCAAGGTTGTATACCACAGAACCAAGGTTCTCCTTCTTTAGCTCTCTGATGCCCCAAGCCATTCACCTGGTTCCTCCTACTAGACAGAAAGTGGGCTTTCTATGGGAATGTTAGCTGTTCCATGTTATCAATGCCACAACTATGCTGACCTCAAGACAAAGTTCCCCAAATAGGAATTTCGTTCTGTCATTCACTTTCTCTGCATTTTGACCCCCTCCAAAATATGAAGTTTTCTGCTCAATTACCAGAGTTTTCAGGTGGCAGTTTTTTTGTGTTTTATTTATAGTTTGTCACTGATCTCTGCAGGAGGTCTTCTCAGATAGAGGAGTTATTCGATCATAAGCAGAATCTTATTACCTTTTTTATATGTAATTTCAAATAGATTGAAAGAGTACAGATATATCATGTATGACTATTTCAACGAAGTACCTGAAATAATCTTTCATGATATCCTAGAATAAAAGCATGCTTCAAGTAGGAGAAACTCTAGAGATCTTTTTGTTCAACACTTTCATTTTGTAGACATGGAAACTAAGTCCCAAAAAGTCAAGCTGCCAGTAACATATCTGGGATGCAACACAAGATATCCTGATAGCTAGTTTTAGTACTGTCAATACCACACGTCTCTTTTAGACATAATAATGAAGTAGGGACTGGCTAATATTTTAATTAAAAAGTTTTCAGATGAAAAAAAAACAAAAAACACACACAAAAAAAACCTTACTCAAAGAATACTGATTAAGTGACAGGGATGTAACCCGGCAGAGGACTTCTAACGATGTATAGAAACGATATATAGTAAAGAAGGCTTTACTACCCTTTTGACCCATCCTGAATAAATTCACACCTACATTCATTCACTCAACTAATATTTACCCTTTGCCTATCATGTGCTAGCAATACAATAGGAAACCAGAATGATAATGGTTCCAGCCCTTGTAAAGTTTATATCTAGCAGCTTATATTCTAGACCAGGAAAGAGACAACAAAAAATGAATAAGAAGTTTTGCATACTGCTGACTCTCTCCTACTTGAAACTCACTTGTCCCTTGGATTTTCCTCCATTCACCTCTTAAATGGTTCAATCCTTGTCATCCTTTTTACTTTAGATGCTTTCCTTAGGCAATCTCAGTCTCTCCTCATGGTTTCCAAAGAGTATTTGTTGATTACCCTCAGTTTTTCATTTTTAACAAGGACCTCTCAAATAAGCTCCAGACTCTCTCTTATATATATTCAATGATGTACCATACAGGCTCTTTGAACTGCCATCCCCCAAAATGAACTTAACTCATTCCCTTTAAACACATTTCTCTTTCTGTTTTTCTCTTCTCAATGGTATCATCCTAGATGCTACTGCCTGTTTTACCTTTCACCTCCAGTGAGTGGGTCACCAATGCCTTTTAATTCTACTTTTTGAATCTTTGTACACTATATCCAACCATCTTCTGTATATTTTTACAGTAGCTTTTTCAAGCAGTTTCTTAGCATTTTGCAACAGAATTGATTTTCAGTAACACAAATCTAATGTCATTCTCCTTGTGCCTTGTGGATACTTTTGTCAGCACTTATTTCATTGTACTTGATTAATTAAATAACTGTTAGACTTTCAACAAGTAGAAGGAAGGAACCATGCTTTGCTCATCTTTAATTTCCATCATCTAATAATAGTAACTAAATACCTCAAACAAGGCATTAAAGATGTTCTCATTAAATCTGTGGATTGTAAAATTTGCAGGAAAATACCAGAACTTCAAATATACAAACAACTTAAATAATTAGCTAAGCCAAAAAAGAAAATGCCTACTTGGAAAAGTATTGAACCTAAATAAAAATTAGTTAGTAAGTAAATACAATAACAAAAACATAGGGTAGATCCCTTAGTAACACATATGAGAAAATGTATAAATTTTAGTTTATTTCATTATTAACTTAATTCTCAAAAAAGCTAATACAACTTTAAGCTGCCTTAAAGCATCAGTAATAGTTCCAATCTATACCAAGTGGTATGGGTACTATATTTTAAGAGTATAAATGATAAAACTGAAGGCCCTGATGGGACAAGCAACCAGGACAGTGTACGGCCCTGAGGCCACCATTATTAGAAAAAGTTGAAGTAAATATTGATATTTAATCTGCAGGAAAGAAAACTTAATGGGGACATAAGAGTTCCTAATTTGAAGAAGAGTTCATAGTAGAGGAATGAGATAAATTAAATGACACAAGGTAATACCAGAAACATTGGCTCTACGCACAGGGAAACAGAGATCAGCTAAGAATTAGAGCTGACCCCAAATGGGACACCATTGTGTTTTTGCAAATTCTCCCACACTATGATTTCAAGCAGAGGCTAAATGACCACACCATGGATGTTTTTAGCATGGGGGATTTCTGCACAGAACAGGAGACTGATTTGAATGTTGACCTGAAGAATGTAGACTTAGACTGGTTCACTTATGGCACCTAACTCCAAGGTAAATCATGGGTAAGTCCTTTGTACAGATAGTGTTGGCTACCCAAACAAATCATCCAGAATTCTCCCTTCCTGATCACTACATGACTGCCATTTTCCACCTAGGAAATAATTAAGGATTCCTCTAAGCTAACTGTTGGTGGTAGGTGATTATAGCAAAAAAGTATCATGCATTTAAGAATGTTTACTCTGCAGTTTTTAATGCAATAAAAACACTAAATGTAAGTGTAAATACAGGTAGTTATCCGTGAACTACATAAACATGCCCATACAATAAAAAAGTGACCTTCTGTTCCTTTATTACTTTGCTGACATGTACATCTTTATTCTTTAAGTTACATAGTCCCCTGGTCCTTACTTCTTGACCACCACCCCCACCATACCAGGGCCCATTTACATAAGTGTGATGGAAGAAGAAAGAAGTAAAATTGTGAAGAATGAGAAAGAAAACCTGGTTCTAGTGACGTGGTCATAATAGCCCAAATTATAAAAACACAAAAATTATCCCCCGGAAAAAATTGATCTATGTTTCTCTAATGCTGTCTTAGGCACACAGCAGGTTCAACAGACTTTTTGGGATGTCTCAGAACCTAATTACTACATATAAAGTTGTTTCTATGGAGACGCTCTTAAAACAATCAACAATGAACTCAAAACAGGTCAAGACTATTTTCTTGAAGATCTTAATGTTTTACCAATATCATTTGCAAAACTAAAAAAAGTAACATCTGGATCCAGCCAAAATCCACTAGAAGAAAAATCCCTGGAGCTGCAGAACTGAAAACAAACTGTACAAATCTCTGAATGGCAGAAGCTTCAGTACTAACAGCTAACAGAAATTTCTTTCAGGCATGGATAAGCAAACAACACCTTACTAGTCGTCAAAAGGAAGGGATCATTTCACAAGTAAAGTACTGGGTTATTTCTCGTTACACATAAGTTGTCTCAAACGTTACTCACAGCAGAAGAGTAGAGTTCAAACTCTTGCTCAGGAAGGAAAGAATGCCAGCCATCTTCCATCACTTCAAACATGGGCCGATAAAAGAAAGGGTACATCAGAGTGATAGAGTCCAGTGTAGACAATGCCTAGAGCATAAAAAGGAAACAGAAGGAAGAGAAAGGAACTTACCGCAATTTGAAACATCTTCTAACTACCAAATCGGTATTAAATAAATACAGTCTAATAAGGATGCACACCCCATCTACTTCTCCAACATTGTATTTACCACTAGACACAATTATAGTTTACTGAAGCTGATTTCCATACTTTCAGCATCTAACAAGGTACTTGGCACATAGCATATGCTCAGTTAACATTTCGTGAATGAACACAAGAACAAAAAAAGTGTGCGCACCTATTCCAGAAGAAAAATTAATAACTTCTTTTGATACCACTTAACAAAGCCTAATAAAAAAGGTCCAAATATTTCTAGGGATCGGGAAAAAAACAGGATCTGGTTAGAAAAAAGGCCTTGGCTCAAAATTCAGATATCGAGTATATCAACATATGTACATTATTTAAAAATCAGTGTCTGTTAGTTACCATAAATAAAGATGTTACAGCTTGGTGGCCATGTATATTATCTTTATGTTACAGTGACCCATTCTCAAGCTGGGGCAATAACTCTGTGGTTCCCAAATGAGCCTATAATCATCTGAAACACTTGAATTCTGGATAACGCCACCAGGAAAACCTGACTAAATGTGAGGAACAGACAGATGGGACGTCCTCCATCACCTGGCAGTTTCAACCTTCTGACAGGGGACTTATAAAAAACACTTCTACGGTTGGGGAAAAAAGGTACCAAAATCAATTAGCATAATTCAAATTACAGTAATTATGGAGACACTTACCCAGAAGCCCAACATCATGCTAGTTCGCCAAAACTCTCAGAATAAAGCTACCTTCCTCTAGGTCACAGAAAGACCAGATTCACAAAGAATGGGCCCAAGACTTTAAAAGCAGATTAGACATGTAGTTTAGCAGTTTAACAAAACATCTTCATCCAATGTTATTCTTCCATCTGCCCATAAATCATGACACTCTTCCCCCAGAGCTCATAATACAGAAAATATGGAGAAGCATGGCTGTATAATCCACTATCCACTTCTATACAGTCTTTGGCTGCCAATCACACTAAACTGACCACTAAATTGCCAATCACACTAAACTATGTCACATGTGATCTAGGCCAGAGCTGCCGTTGTTCAGTACAAACATTACTGTTTCACTTTTTAAAAATTTTGTTCTTAAGATATTCTTTGCAATATTTTTTAAAAATTTCATCTCTACGGAGGTAAAACTGGCAAATAAAACTTAAGATATTCAAAATGATGATATGATACACTGTGAAAGGACACCCCCCTGGAGTTAATTAACATATCCATCTTCTCACATATTTGCTTTTTGTTGAAAACATTTAAGTTCTACTCTCTTAGAAAATTTCAATTATACAATAATATAGCTTTGTTGACTATAGTTACCATGCATTACATTTGATCCTAAGACATTATTCATCTTATAACTGTACGTTTGTAACTTTTACCAACCTCTCCTTATCTCCCTCAGCCCCTAGCAACCACTTTTCCACTCTCTGTTTCTCTAAGGTTTTTTTAGTATTTAGGATTCCACATATAAGCAGTAACATGCAATATTTGTCTTTCTCTTTCTGGTTTATTTCACTTAGCATAATGCCCTTCAGTTTCACCCTTGTTGTCACAAATATCAGGATTACTGTTTTCTATGGCTGAATAATATTCCATTGATATACAGATAAATATATTTTCTTTATCCATTCATCTGCTGACAGATACTTAAGCTATCTCCATATTTTGGTTATTATGAATAATGCTGCAATGATCAAGGGAGTAAAGATAGCTCTTTGAGATGATTTTGTTTTCTTTGAATATATATCCAGAAGTGGGGCTGCTGGGTCATACAGTAGTTGCACTTTTAATTTCTTGAGGAACCTCCATAGTGTTTTCCATAGTGGCTGGTACAACCACAATTTTAAATGCAAATCAACAGCCACTTTAGTAGGTAATAAGCACTCATATTCTGACTTGTGATCACATATTATGTCACTAGGACTTTTCCTTTAAACACATTAATGCTGAAAGAACTGAAAACATTTCAATTCCAAAAGATAGTGGAAACTACACAGAAAAAAGCTTCATTAGGCTTCCTGTTACATTTTAGAAAACTGAGCACTTGCCAGTTAGTCTTCCAATGGGATTCTATTTGTGGCAGCAGAATATATTAGGGTATATGGATTCTTGATTAGAAAGACTAGCTCAACTGTTTTATATAAGAAATTCACTTGTTACTACCAAGTTTTGTCAAGATGTATAGGGGAGGCGGGAAGGAACTGGATACCAGGAAAAGGCAAGAGACCAAGTTTACAACGTACATTTACTATGTTGTAAAATAATTAATAGATCATTCACTTTCTGAGGTCAAGAATTTCTACATATTCAGTTTCTAAAGTACTTCAGGTACTATATACAGCCAATTAAACAACTGATTAGTGTCAGATGCTAACAAAACTAAGTAAATGCAATCAGAAAGTGGGTAACAGGCTTTGCCCTATATTTCCTCTACCATTATCCTTCACCATAAGCAACTTCACTAACATCCACCAACCAGCTATATTGTAAGTTTTATATAAAAGGGGTAAGAAGAAAAACGTAGACTGATTAGTGAAAATCCAAACCCACAACAGGAAAAAAAAAAAAAAAAAAAGCTCAAATGAAATGAGTCAGTAGTATTCCCCTGCCCAAAGAGCAGGACAGTGTTTCAATTTAACAGCCTAGAAACCACAGAGTGTATTCCTTACCCATGTTCACAAATTTGGCCAAATCAACGTTACTACATCACTTCCAAATGACAAGATAAGCAAGACAAATAGTTCAGCTCATCTTCTCATTTCCTCTAAGTAAAATTTAGCAAAGGCAGAAAGTAAACCAGTTCCATGCCATTTTTCTCAGCACGACAGTTTTTATTTCTCTATTCTTGTTAAAAAAAGCAAACAAGATCCTAATTACAGATTTTTAAACCTTCCTGTCTCCTTTTAGTAGTTAAGCCGATAGCATTCGTTCTGGATACAAAGACCAGATTAGTCACTCAAAGACCAAAGGGGGGAAAAAGTGATGTGTCTATAATTGTCTAGAAATACTATAAACAAAAAGTTAATTGCTGTAATTTAGTGACAATGATTTAAAACAAGGCAATTTAAAATTTGAGTGTAAACCAAAATAGTTTGAATGGGTAAGAAAATGGTGTGAGCTCTTCCATTTAAATATTAAATTATCCAAGCAAAATATCTATTATTTGTTATCTGAACAGATACTCAATACTGTTGTTATGAATATAAAACAAACACACTCTGTCTTAAGCAAACATGACGTAGGGAAAATTAAGACTTACTAAAGACAAACAAAAGACTATAATCATTGGTGATAATCACCTGCTTTATAAAAGAAGTTACTTTTTAGAAAAACCTTATAATATATACACAGAGTGGAGTAGTATTGAGTCTTAAAAGAGAAGGAAATCCCGTCAAATGCTACAAGTGAACCTGGAGGAATAAGTCACACTAAAAACTATTAAAAGTCAATAAAATCTTATTACATTCCTATAACAATGAATCAGGGTGAGGCTTTTCCTGTCAATTTTCAATATGTGAGTCACAGAATATGACCAACTATCTACTAAAAAAACATAAGAGCCACACTGAGTCAGAATATAAGGTTCTTTTTTTATTACTATTTACTTTCATCAGATTTTGCCTCTGAAATATTTACCTCAATGGAACTGGCTATATTCAAACATTCTTCCATTCCAGGAATATCCAACTGAATTATTCGAAAATCTTTACATTTTATGATGATGGTACCCAGTGGTCCCACAAATCTGTAAAAAATTACAAATTATGCTTAAGAACATATATTTCTATCTTTAAACATATGACTATCTCCTTGAAAAGAGAATGTAGTTGTAATTACCATCTATATTCAACTTTCTTCTCCCAAATTAGTCTAATTAAGAAGAGTCAGGACTGTATATTAAAAAATGTGAGCCATAAATTATTTTAAATACATGTACTTAAAATTTTCTGAATTCATAAACTAATTAGTACTAGGCCAATTCATTTAATGAAGATTATTTGGGGCCTTACTTCAAAGAATAGAGAAAAAAAGATCTGTAATTAATATGTTAAATATTTATAGAGCATAGGAAAACACTTTCAGATTTTACTTACTTCCAAGCTTGTAGTAGTTGATTTTAAATATAAGTATCTCTTATTCAGTCTTTAAAAAACTATTAACTTACATTATATATTCTAAATGCCATATCTACTCATAACTTTTGTATCGGTAAATTTTGTACAAATATAATTTTACCTTGATTGCAATTTTTGTCTTCTTTTTATTACTGTTGTTTTGTTTTGTATTTGCTGACAGCTCTGAGTTTTCTTGTGCTTTGCCACTGGTTGGCCCCTTTCTTTTCCATTAATACTTCTGAGTATTCTCTAAACTAGGAATTCTTAGATTGACCAAATACTATTCATTTTACTTACATTTTGCCCAGTTTAGAAAGGCAATTCCTACAGCTACACTTCCTGAGCTCCATCTCAACTGTAAGCACCCCTATGCCTCACATAACTGCATTGTTAATTTGGACAGGCAAACATTATCAGCACGGGTCAAATCCTACTAAAGGTAATTCTACCAGACATCCACAACCTATCAACAATTTGGAATGCCTCTTATCAAATTTATTTGGAAAACTCACACTCTTGGCACTTCTACTTCCAGCAAAGGTATGACAGGAACCATATTTACCCTCCCACCTGAAACAACCAAAATAACTGGACAAAATATACGAAAGAACTATCTTCAAGACACTGGACATCAAGCAACAAAGAACAGATATCTCTGGGAGATGGGAAAAAAGGTGAATCCTACAATTACCCCAGTTTACAGTTTTGAGAGTTTCCAAGCTACAGAAGAGGGAACATGGGTGAAACTGACAGTCTGAGGAAAGCATCTATATTAGAAAGAAAGTTTCATATTTGTGACTTCAGATTCTACTACACTAAAAAAAGAGCAAGTCAAATTCAAAGAAGACATTAAATAAAGATCAGAACCAAAATTGATGAAGTAGAAAAAAGAAAATTATAGGGAATAATAAAAGCAATGATGATTGCTTGAAAATAATAAAAGCAATAAACCACTAGCCAAAGTGATCAGGAAAAAAAAAGTCAGTCTCAATTTACCAATATCAGAAATGAAAGATAAGAATCACTACAGACTGTATAGTATTAAAAAGATAAGGAAATACTAGGAACAACTTTATGCCAATAAATTCAACAAGGTAAATGACATGGACCAATTCCTCAGAAGACACAAACTCAAGAAGAACATAATTAGTTCTATAGCTATTAAATAAACTGCAATTTTCATGAAAATCTTCCCCACCAGAAAACCCTCCAGGCCTAAGTGGCTTACTGATGAATTCTATAAAACATTTTAGGAAAATATAATACCAATTCAAGACAAAGTCTTTCAGAAAGTTGAAGAAGAGACAATTATTTATCAACTCATTCCATGGGGACAGCATTACCCCAATATAAAAAACAAAGACATAAGAAAACTATAGACCAATATCCCTCAGGAACACAGATGCAAAATTTCTAATCAAAATATTAGCAGATTAAATCCAATTAATATATAAAAAGGGTAATACATCATGAACAGTTGGGGTTTATCATTTGAAAATCAAAGCAATTTATCGTATCGCTAAACCGAAAAAGTAAAACTATATAGATAAACATCACAATAGATACTGAAAAAGCATTTGGCAAAATTCAACATCTATTCCTGATCTTAAAAAACAAAAACAAAAAACCCCCACTCTCAGCAAACCAGGAACAGAAAGAAACATCTTCAACCTGATAATAGCATTTACCAAAAGAAAACAAAACCAAAAACAACAAAACAAACCTACCACTAATCAGACTTAATGGTGAAAGACTAAATACTTTTTCACTAGTATCAGGAATAACAGAGATGTTCACTCTCACTGCTTCCATTCAACATTGTACTGATAGTTAATAGCCAGTGTAATGAGGCAAGAAATAAATGGTACCCAAATTGGAAAAGAAGAAATAAAACTGTCTTTAGTGGCAGATGACATGACTGCCTATTTAGAAAAGCTAATGAAAAATACAAAAAAAACTACTGGAATTAAAAAGTGAGGTTAGTAAGGCTGCTGGATACAAATTCAGTACACAAAAATCAATAGTATTTCTATATACTATTGCAACAATTGTTTAAAATATTCAGGACTTGATTTTTATTTAGGATGACAGAGCTGACAGATCAAGAGACGACTGTCATTGGAAAGATAGTTTGTGATTCACAGTTCTCAAAAGGAGGGGGCACGCCATGTTATGCAGGGTGTCAGGAGGCAGATAGTGCAAGAGGAAAGCATGGGCCAGAACTTTTACTGTAAGTTTTCACAGAAAGGAATGGGAAAGGCAGCTGAGCAAGTTTAGGATTAGGTAGTTTGAATAATTCTGTCAGGCTCTGGGTTATACAGATGATTCCTAGTTGTGTGTACTTGGCCCTGGAATAATGCAGGAGAGGAGAAAATAGTAGTCCTGAGTGCAGAAGCCTGATATGAGGAGGCAGATAAGGTTCTGGACTCCAGACTGGCTGGTGTGCATACTAAAGGTGTGCTTGCAGGCAAGTTTCCAGCTATTTGGAGTAAATAGCTAACTCTGAGAGGGTATAGTCCCTCTCCAGGTCTGCAAGGCCTGAAGACTTCTATGGCAATAAATAATACAAAAGCAGTTAGACATTGAAATTTTAAAAATACCATTTGAAAGAGCATCCAAAAATGTGTAATAAATGGGGAAAGTGGGGGAAATCTGTCAAAAGTTGTCTGAAACCTGTAAGTGAAAACTAAAACATACTGTTGAAAGATATTAAACACCTAAATAAAATGAACGGAGAGATATACTTTGTTTATGGGACAGATGACTTAAAGATATCAGATGTCAATTTTGAACAAATTCATTTATCAACAGATTCAACACAATTCCAATAAAAATCATGTAGGCTTTATTTATTTACATATTTATTTTTAGAAATTAACAACCTGATTCTAAAATTCGTACAGAAATACAAATGACCTTAAATAGACAGAAAAATTTTTAATAAGAACATGCCTAGATAGCTAACACTACATAATTTCAACTTACTATGAAGCTACTGTAGGGGCACCTGGGTGGCTCAGTTAGTTAAGCACCTGACTCTTAATTTTGGCTCAGGTCATGATCTCAGTTTATGAAATCAAACCAAGTCAGGCTCTGTGCTCAGCGGGGTGTCTGCTTTTCTCCCTCTACCCGTCCCCACCTTCACGTGCACATGCGCACGTTCTCTCTCTCTCTCTAAAACAAATAAATATTTTTTAAAAACCTACTGTAATTAAGACTGTGGTAATGTAATAGCACCAAGATAAACATATCAATGGGACAGAAAAGAATCTAGAAATATATGGACAAAGGTGCAAAGACGATTTATTGAAGAAGAGGTAAAACAATCAGATATCCATATGCAATATACATACATACATATATGTGTACTATAAACCATATATAAAAACTAACTCAAAATGGATCATATACCTGAAGATAAAACCCAGAACTATAAAACTGCTGGGAGAAAATATGAGCAAAAATCTTTGTGACCTTAGGTTAGGCAAAGATTTCTAAGTTAAGACACCACAACCCCAATCTATAAAAAGAACTAATAAATTGGGCTTCTTCAGAATTTAAATTATTTACTCTTTGAAAGACACTGTTAAAGAGAATGAAAAGGCAAACCAAAGACTGACAGAATATATTTGCAAATCTTATTTGATAAAAGACTTGTATCTAGAATATATTTAAAAACAAAATAAAACAAGGGGCTCCTGGGTGGCTCAGTGGGTTAAGCCTCTGCCTTCAGCTCAGGTCATGATCCCAGGGTCCTGGGATTGAGCCCCGCATCCAGCTCTCTGCTCAGCAGGGAGGCTGCTTCCCCCTCTCTCTCTGCCTGCCTCTCTGCCTACTTATGATCTCTGTCTGTTAAATAAATAAATAAAATCTTTAAAACAAAACAAAACAAAACAAAAACCAAAATGCTCAAAACTCAATAAAGGAAAGTATTTTGGAAAGATAGTGGAGTAGGAAGCACCAAGAATCTGTCTCCCCATCTAGACAACAATTTCACTGGCATGATCTGCTTGATGTGACTATTGTGACTCTAGGGTCTATTAAGGCTTGCAGCAACCAGGGGGAAGACTTGAATGATAAATTCTGGATAAATTCAGCTCTTAGCAAACTAGCAGCTACACACCCTAACCATGTGATGGGCAGCTATGCACATGTTCCTGGAGCAGCCCGGGCACAGCCTGAGGAAGCCAAGCTGGGCAAAGACACTGTCTACTAAGCATCAGAGAAAAAAGATCCTGTCCTCCAGCTATCAGGGATCTGTGCTCTGACTGCTGATTACTGCTTCTGATCACAGCCATGCAAAGCCAGCAGCCATTATTGTTGTGCCTCTCTCTACTGTAAGTTTGTCCCCCAAAAGTAACTTCCAGGGAATTTAAAGGCCGGTCCTCTTTCCCCTCCCAATCCTCATTTCATATTTAACTTTTCTCCTTTCAAAAGACAGACATTAAAGATTAGGACATTCAAAAATAATTACATATATGAGGTAAATGCCCAGGGAAAAGCTCAGAAAAGAGCTACTAGATAACCTTAAATTTATACTTAACGCTGATCCCTGGCATAGAAAAAACTTATAACAACAATAATAATTATAAGTAAATAACTATTATTAGAAAACAAACAAAAACAGCAAACCCTGGAGAAGGGGAAGAATCTGATTTCCAGAGTCAGTCACCTTGTTATTAGATCAAATGTCCAGTGTTCAACAACAAAAAATCACATGGCATACAAATAAGAAAGTATGGGCCACTCAAAGGAAAAAAGTACATCAACTGAAACTTTCCCTGAAAAAGAAAATGGCAGATTTACTCGATAATGATTTTAAAACAATGGTCTTAAAGATGCTCAAAGAACTAAAGGAAGATGTGGAGAAAGTCCCACCATGGTCCCTATTTCTACCACATTCTTAGCAACATTTGGTATAATTGTCTTTTTAAGTTTTGCTAGTCTGATGATGTGAATAGTATCTCTTTGTTTTAATTTGTATTTCTCTAATTACTGATGAGTCTAAGTGTCTCTGTGTAGACTTATTATCAATTCAATTAAATATTTTTTCCTTTCTTGCATTTCTTGACCCACTTTTAAAATTGGGTTTGTTGGGGCGCCTGGGTGGCTCAGTGGGTTGAAGCCTCTGCCTTCGGCTCGGGTCATGATCCCAGGGTCCTGGGATCTAGCCCCGCGTCGGGCTCTCTGTTCAGTGGGGAGCCTGCTTCCCCTTCTCTCTCTCTGCCTGCCTCTGCCTACTTGTGATCTCTGTCTGTCAAATAAATAAATAAAATCTAAAAAAAAAAAAAAATTGGGTTTGTTGTCTTTCTCGTGTTGATTTGCACCAGTTCCTTGTATACTCTCTAGGTTTTAATTTAGACATTGAAGATGTCTTCTCTTAGTCTTTCAACCAATTGTTGACTTTTCTGTGGTGGTCTGTTGAGCAGAAGGCCTTAATTTTAATTCAGAATTCATTATTTTTTAATTTATTATTTGTGCGTTTTTTACTTTATTGTCCTTCCTTATCCCAAGATCACTAGGATATTATCTACGTTTTCTTCTATGTTAGCTTTATAGTTTTACCCTTCACTTTTAGGTCTTTAATTCATTTAGATTCTACATTTGTTTCAAGTGTTTTTTCCAGGTAGCAAGCCAGTTTTCTTAATACCATTTCCTAATACCATGCCTATACCATTCTTGACTGATCCATCATATTTTAAGTGGTTTCATACACGTATAGCTTTCTCTGTGTCCCATAGGTTTTGTGATGTGTTTGTTTCCATTTTTCTCTGTTTTCTAATTTACCATGTGATTTCTTCTTTGATCCCTACGTTGTTTAGTAGTGCATTATTAATTTCCATAGTTTTGTGAATTTTTCAGTTTTCCTTTTGTTTGTAGATTTCTAATTTTATCCCATTGTGTTCAGAGAAGATACTTTGTAAGATATCTATCTTTTTAAATCTGGGATTTTTATTTGTGGCCTAACATATAGTCTGTCCTAGAAAGTGTCTCATATGCTCTTGAGATGAATGTGTATTCTGTTGTTGTTGGGTAGCTAATGTGTATATGTTTGTTATATCTAGTTGGTTTATTGTGTTAAACGTCTATTTACTTATTTATCTTCAGTCGGCTTGTTCTAGCCATTATTGTGAATGGGTATTAAAGTTTCCAACTGTTATTGTAGAGTTGTTTTTTCCTTCAGTTCTGTCAGTTTTTGCTTCATATATTTTGATTGCCTGTAGTTAAGTGTGTAATTATTTATCATGGTTATATCTGCTTGCTGTGTTGAATCTTTTATTTGAATATAATGCCCTTCCTTGTCTCTTATAACCATTTCTTTGATTTAAAGTCTATTTTGTCTGATATTAGTATAGCACCTGCTGTCTTTGGTTACTGTTTGCATGAAATATTTTTTTTCCTATCTTTTCACTTTTAACCCATTTGTGTCTTTGGATCTTGAATATCTTGACTCAAGACAGCATATAGCTGGTTAATATGTTTTTATTCATTCTGCCAATCTCTGTCTTTTGACTGGACAGTTGCCCCGCTTATCCCTCCAACCAGCTTCTGTACACCCCTAGCCTCTGCCCTTGCTCACTGCCCTCCAGACACACTGGCCTCTTCGTTCTTCCCAGTACATGCCAGGCCCATTCCAGTCTTCACAATGGCTGTTCCCTCTGGCTGGAATGCTTTCTTCTGATATTCACATTGCTAGCTTCCCCTCTTCCTTCAGATGTCATTCATTTGTTCATTTATTTTTAAAGATTTTATTTATTTATTTGACAGACATGGAGTGAGTAAACAAAAGAGAGCACAGGCAAGGGGAGTGGCATGCAGAGGGAGAAGCAGGATCCCCACGGAGCAGGCTCCCCAATGTGGGGCTTGATCCCAGAACCCTGGGATCATGACCTGAGCGGAAGGCAGATGCTTCATTTGAGCCATCCAGGTGTCCTAGATATCATTCATTTAAATGTCACTTATCTTTTCTGAAATCCCTTCTAAGAACACTGCCTCCTGGCCTTCTCTATCCTCCCATCTTCCTCTATTTTCCCACCTGGCACCTACAACCTGATGTTGTTATTTACCTATTTGTCGATTTGACTATCTATCCCCTCCACTAGTACACAAGCTCTTTGACCTCCTTAGTCACCACTATACCTGCAGAGCCCAGATGGTGCTAAGCACATAGAAGACAGACGGAAGTATTTCTTGAGAGCAATAATTAAACTTTAAGCTGACCACCTATCTCATGCTCTTTCCATCACATCATGCTGCTTCTGGGAAAAAGAGACATATATACAGTTTGTCATTTCTCCCCTAAGATTAAAAGGTCATGTCTTACATACTTTTTTAAGCCCTACCAGGCTTAGCATATAGTAAATTCTGGGTAAGTATGAAATGAAAGCGTGAAAAGCAACCATGAAATAAGAAAAAGAGAAAAGGGAGTTGGTGGTATGGAGAAACTCTAATTTGTATTCTGTGGCATCACTGATCATTTGGGGGTTAATCCGTCTTATACTTGCTATGTGCCTATCTGCCCAAGTTAGGAGTTTTGAAAGAGATAAAAATTAACCAAATATAAGTCCTGGCTTCAAGGACCTAACATATATGTAAATATTAAAATACAAATTTTAATATATACTTATTAAAAAAGTATAATTAAAGAGTTACAGGATTTCAAGGTGAGGAGAATTACTTCTAGTTGTGGAAATTATCAGAAGAACCCACAAAAGAGAGGGCAGTTAAAATGGTTATACTACATATTGATAAATGAGTAGCAACTGGATGATAGCTTATGAACTAAAAGATAAGAACTATACTTCATTCATCCTGGTGTTCTACATGCCTTACAAAATGTTGAGAATATAATGACATTAAATACATCTTCAACAAACTTGGGAGGAACAAGGCATTCCAGGCAGAAGGAAGAGCATTGGTAAGATACAGACAGGAGAATGCAGGACATAGTGAGCAAAAATAAAAAAGTGAGGATTGGCTAATAGAAAGGGTTCATGAGGGGCTCCTGGGGGACTCAGTTAAGCGTCCGCCTTGGGCTCAAGCCAGGATCCTAGGACGATCCCCAGGTCCTGGGATCTGCCCAGTATCCGGCTCCTTGCTCAGTGGGGAGCCTACTTCTCTCTCTCCCTTCGCACCCCTCACCCCTACTTGTGCTCGCTTTCAAATAAATAAATAAAAATCCTAAAAAAGAAAAAAAAAAAAGATTCATGAAAGGGAATGGCAAACACTAAGGTGGAAAAAATAAGTTAGGGCCAGACATGGAGTAACATGAATGACATAGTAGAAAGTTTATACTCTATTCTGCAGGCCAGGAGAGACGAATGAACACTTTTACACAGGACAAGGTGATCTGAGGAGTCTAGTAGGAGCCCTCCCCCTGAAAAAATAAATAAATCTGTCATCAATTCATCCATACTGTTTCCAATGCTACCACTGGTAAATACTGTCGTTTAAGGCATAACCTCCTTAGGAATCTTCTTAATATCCAAATTCTCCTGAGACATAATTTTTAAGAAGCTGTTGTCATTCTTTTTTTTTTTTAAGATTTTATTTATTTACTTGACAGAGAGAGATCACAAGTAGGCAGAGAGGTAGACGAAGAGAGGGAAGCAGGCTCCCTGCTGAGCAGAGAGCCTGATGCGGGGCTCGATTCCAGGACCCTAAGACCATGACCTGAGCTGAAGGCAGAGGCTTAACCCACTGAGCCACCCAGATGCCCCTGTTGTCATTCATTTATACTTTAGCGTCAACTGGCTAATCAATTCACCTTCTCCTGGTTAGAGTTAAGTACACAGAGCCATTGGGGAAATAAGAATTTTGACTCAGAAGTATAACTTTTTGACTCTGAGACACCACCTTGGAAAGACAGTCTGGAGTGGGGGGCGGGGGTAAGAGGTTAACTATTAATACCTTTGTTTAAGAGCCAGTTCTGTTTTTGCCCCCCCTCCAAGTAGAACTTAGTAAGGATAAAGAGTCTCCCATAGTAGGAAGTATTTAATTGATGGTCCTGAAGGTAAGAAATAAGAAATATGATAAACCATTTTTGAAGGAAAGAAAAAGAAAAAGTTTTGTGGAATTTAGACACTACATACTAAGTTCTTTGAGTTTTCCTCAAAAGAGTCAAGGAAAGGCTTCACCTAAATCATTCAACCACTTTACGGAACTGTGGCGGGCAAGTAATAATCCAAGGAATATGATGGTGCAAGAACAAATGTTTTTTTAAAAAGGTTAAAAATTCACCCAAGTGATGTTATGTACCAATAATGATAATCAGCCTGATAATAACCATACTATAACCCTGGGAATTCCATCCGGATGTAATGGAAATCAAGCATCTCACTGGGATGGTTTTCTGCTTTCTAAAATTCATACCCTCAATCTAGGCCGGAGAAGGCTCATTTTGCTGGCGGGCTAGGCGATGGGGCGCAAGGAAAACACTGAACGCGTGGCCGCAGACGTCCACTTAAAAACCCCCGGGTTCCCGACGGAAAGGAGGTAGAATGGGCACTCACCGCTTGTCAATGGCGTCGATGTTTGAATGGAGGAGCCACAGCTCCTCCGTGTTGTCCTGCCGGGAGGACAGGATCAAGTGGTGACCAGTCAGACACAACGTCCCTTCGACGGCGGGATAGAAAGGCCGGTGCAGCACCACATTGTCCACCCGTGGGGTCTTAATTAGCTCCGCAAACTCCATGTTTCCCCGCGGCCGGAGCCACGGGACTCCGCGAGTCCCGGAGGTCCGAGGCGGTCACAGCGCCGCAGGGCTCGGGAGGAGGATGACCGGGCTCCCGGCAGGCCGGAGGGGTGGGGACGGGGCAGGGAGGCTGGGCCCCGCCCTAGGCTCGGGTGGGCGCGGCGAGGCCTGAGGTCATAGTCACTGGCCACGGGAAGAGGAGGGCTGGGGCTGGAGCAGGCCCCGGCGTCTCTCTCGAACTCCGGGTGCCCCCAGGCCCAGGTCTCGAGCGAAAAGAAAGCTCCGCGACAGGCCCAGTAGCCGCCGCGGCCACCTGGGGACCCGGCCTCGGCTGGGCAGGCTGAAGGGAGAAAGAGGAGGCCGCTTTAGGGCCAGTTTCCAACACCGAGCCGCTGGGGACTCCTGGCGGAAGTAGCGGCTGGGGGCCGGAGACTAAAGCAACTCCGGGCGGAAGCGGTGGAGCTCGAAACTCGGAAGACAGGGAAGTCAGAGCCGGAAGTCATTCTCCTTCCGGAAGAGGGTGCTTCAGGAAAAACAGACCTCCATGGTTTGTGCTCCTACGAGAAAAGAGCCCTTCATTACCATCATGCCCACCGCCGTACTTCCCACCGACTCCAAATAGTCGGTATCAGAAGAGGCCGGGGAAGATGGAACGACGAGTAGAGGTCCTTGTCTGCCTCCCTGCACTTGAGTAGTTATCCCCCCTCCAAGAGCTCTTCACAGCGTGGGGCTGTCGTAAATTGTGAGATGACAAGTGTGGGATCGAAAGAATGATTGTGACCGTAGAGAATCCTCCAGGTGTAAGGGAGAAACCCAGGGCTCAGCACTACAGTCCCAGAGAGCGCCGCGCCAAAGTTCTGTGACCTTGAGCAAGGAAAAGGAAAAGCATGCAAACCCCTATGAGAGAGACCTAGGAAGAAATAACGTACAGTGCACAGAAGAGGAAAAGATTAATCCTGTCTAGTGAGAAAGCTCAAGTGACTTGCTACAGCAATCTGTAGCAGAGATGGACTTCAATCTAAATCTGTGAAATCAAGGTATCAGGGCTTTGACACCACCACACAGCCTCCCCATTAGAAACAGTGCCACTGAACTCCCAGATGCCTAAATTATGTCAGAAATTTTCCTAAATAAGTTCCCTTTGCTTAGTGCTCTCCACTAAACTATTTTTCATTGTAAAATAGAGAATTAGAGGGGAAATGTGCAAGGATTTGAGTCCTGGTCTGCTGTCCTTCCATTAACCTGTGAAATCCCCACCATCTAGTCCAAAGTACAGCTAATAGGCCAAAGTCTGACAGCAATCAAAGACAAAGTAAAATTGTTTAAAAATCTCACCAGATCACCCACCAACGGTGTCCCTGCTTCTGCCCCTGCCCTTCCTAAAATATTCCCTTATTAAAACAAAAACGCTTTATGAGATCGTTACAGCAGAGAGTCTAGCTATATTTGTCTGCAAAAGAAAAAAGGAACCAACAGGGAAGGGAGACTGAGGGAATGGGTTTATAAAGCTATTTTTTAAATTGGAATCTTTGTTGTCCTTCACATTGTGGCTCATTATAACAATTGCCAATTGAGAATTTACTTCCAGAATAAAGAATCAGAGGAAGTTTTATGGAGAAGGAATCATTTGAAACAATGACTTTGAAGGATGAGCAAGATTTATATCCTGAGTGGAATGTAGCCAAGATGTCTTGTCTTAATTTAATGATGTCTACTAGAGGTAGGGGAAAATTCTCCAAAAATTCCATGACCGTTTCTTTAGTTTAACTGAAAATAAAACAGAACAAAAAGCCAATGAAAAAAAATATAGTGTCATTACATTTTAAAATGTTTACTATTCCATAAAGACATAAACTTTTTGTCCACAGGAGAAAATTGTCAATATCATGCTGGATTGCTATAAGGAAACACTAGAAATATTAGAAAATTACATCTGGGGCACCTGGGTGGCTCAGTCGTTAAGGTCTGTCTTAGGCCTCAGGTCGTGATCCCAGGGTCCTGGAATCAAGCCCCACATGGGGCTCCCTGCTCATCGGGAAACCTGCTTCTCTCTCTCCCATTCCCCCTGCTGTGTTCCCTCTCTTGCTGTGTCTCTGTCAAATAAATTAAATCTTTTTTTAAAAAAAGAAAATTACATCTACTCTGGGTTGAAGCTCAAAGCAAAGAAAGCCCCTGAGATCTGCAGAAAACAAATATTTGATAGCAAATAGAGGAAATACAGATTATGTGAATTTAGGAAGTACATGAACAGTAGATGGCAGTAGAGCTTAATAGGGTAGGCTTCCATTCTATTACATTAATTCAAGGAAGCTGTAGTTAAATTTATTATCCAAACTGCCTGCATGCAAGGGTATCTAGACGATTCAGATAAATAAAAGAAGATGAAAGAAGGTGATAGCATTTATTTCTTTTAAAGATTTATTTATTTTAGAGAGCACAAATGGGAGGAAGGAGAAGAGAAAGAACCCTCATGTAAACTCCCCATTGAGCATGGAGCTCAAGGTGAGGCTTGAGGCTCTATCTCAGGACTCCTGAGATCATGATTTGAGCCAAAGTCAAGAGCTGCCCATTCAACTGACTGAGTTCCCCAGATGCTGCAATGATGGTAATTATAATGCATGTAAAACTCTCAACACCTTACAGGTCTTATTATTTTAATCATTTTATGAGGTAATAAATGGCATTAATGTGTAATCATCTTGTTCTGTCAAATAGTCCCCTAGCATGAATTAAGTGCCTACTTGGTCATCAGCACCGTGGGGAATAGAAACAATAGGCCTGACACAGCCCTTGCCCTCAAAAAGTTAAGAGCTACTTTGGGAAGGCCAACACAACCAACACAACCAATGAACAAAAAATAAGAGAGTAAGTGCTAAATTTTGAAATACAGATTTACTTTCCTGACTCTGTGTTTCTCTACTATGCCTTGGGTAATTAGTAGAAATTGAGAGTTTGATGGTAGTTTGAAGAAAGCAGGTCAACAATTGCCAAAAACAGCAAGAACATCTAAGATGGAGAAGACGTTGCCCATATGTGCCATTGATGAGCAGTTGTTCTCCACGTGCTTGACTATAGCAGCTGAATCGAACTTGATTACCTCATGCCCGATTTTCTTGTGTTCTCCATTACTTCATCCTCAAAGCAAATCAATCACCAAATTTTTTATCTTATCTTCTAATAGTTCTTGAATTCCCCACTTCTCTCCATCCCCAAGGCCATTGCCATAGTTCAGGCCACCACCATCTCTCACTGTACTTAAGGGGGAAATCCTCTCAGTTGGTCTCATTTCTTCCAGTGGTGTTTCCCTCCAGACTCCTTTTCCATTTGGCAGCTAAAGCCCTTTGGACTGTTCTAAATTTCATTTTTTTTTTCTTGTAAGTCCCTTTGTGATCTAGCTCCTTAGGTGGTTATCAGTATCACAGATGTCATCTTTCCTGCTGTCTCTACCTGGTACCACAGCTCCCAACTCCCATTTCTAGCAGTTTGCACACCAGCTCTCCCTAAATAGCTCACAGTTTCCTTTTGAGATTTTGCACCCAGTTAGAACCTTGCTGTTGAGTGGAAGTGTAGAGCAGGGACCAGCATCATCAGCATTCCCTGGGAACTTTGTTAGAAATATTTCACTCCAGAGCTACTGAATCAGAATTGCACTTAAACAAGATTCCTAGATGATTTTTATGCACATGAAAGTTTGAGAAAGCACTGTTTTAAAGAATCTAGGTATTCTTTCTGCCTGGTATACATCTACCTCACTCCCAATACTTTGTCTCTTGACCTGCTTATTTCTATCATCCTTCAGATCTCCTCTGGGATATTACTGCCTCTAGGAAGCCTCTGCTGATTCCACAGCTCATGGGCTCCACAGCACTGTGTAATAATAATAATAATAGTTCTGGGATACCTGGGTGCTCAGTCAGTTAAGCAACCAGCTCTTGATTTCGACTTAGGTCATGATCTCAGAGTCCTGGGATTGAGCTCCCTGTTGCACTCCATGCTCAGCACAGAGTCTGCTTGTCCCCCTCCCTCTGCTCCTCCTCCCCCTTTCTCTCTCCCAAATAAATAAATAAAATCTTTAAAAATTAATAACAATAGTTGACACTTTTGAGTGCTTATTCTGTGTTCCAGATATTGTGCTAAATGCTTTGAATGCATTGGCCCTGTAGTCCTTGCACAGTTCTCTGAGATTAGTTAGTATTCTCCTTTTACCAATGAGAAAACTGAGGCTCAGGGATCTTAATAGCTTTTCTAAGGTCAGAGAGCAATAAGGGGTGGAAGCAGGATTCAGACCCAAGCTCAGAGTGCAGGCTCTGAGCTCTTCACCACCATGCTACATTGCCACCCTTGAGACCTGAGCCCACCTTGATTGTTCTCTCTAATCTTACCTCTTAAGAAACTATATTAAAATAGACTCCTTATGTGTCATAACATTCCACTAGACAATAACCTCCTTGAGAGCAAGGACCATTTCTTGATTGTAGTATTCCCAGCATCCAGCTTAGTGCATAGACATAGTGGCCACTCAATGTACATTTGTTGATAGACACCCTGTATTCTACTGAACACATTTCACCCTGGCCTCCTTTCCCACCACCTTAATCTGACTGACTTCAGATATTATTGCACATGTTTGTAACCACATTCTGATGAGAATAGGAGGAAGGTGATGCTATGTTATTCCCACCTTGCAGCTGAGGAAATTAAAACGGATGAATAACTTACCAGTAATGATGATCATCTCTTACATTTAGTCACTATATTACAATTCACAAAATATTTACAAATATGTTATCACATATGCCTTTCTCAATGACCTGGTTAAATAAGTAGGAGAGGTATTGTTCCCAGCTCAGAGAGGAAGAACTGAGGCTCAAGGGATGGTGATGTACTTTCAATGGCAAAACCAAGAAAAGAGGCAGAGACCCAAAGGCAACACTTCTGAGTCCAAAATTCGGACCCTTGTCATCACACTAATTTAAATTAGACTTAGTCTGCACTGCTTTTGTCTATTCAGATTCTGACCTATGGGTGTTAGGAAGAAGACAGCTACTGCTAAGTAAACAAAGGGGAGCTAAAGTTTCAAGACACAATCACACCAAAAAGAGAGCTCTGGGGACAGTGATTTGATCAATGAACCTGTATTCAGAAATATTGTAATAGCTACATTCCCTATGTATGGTTCACTGAGTCACTTAGTTTTTTAAAACAATTAGAACAGCAACCTAGCACTTGAGAAGATGACAAACTGGAAAAGCAAGTAAATGTTGCTATTGCACAGTCCAAGCATAACTGCTTACAACAAAATCCAACTGTTGGGAGCTAGAGCTGGAACACTAGGAGGGGGAATGTCTGAAGCATGGAGGGACTGCTTAGACATCCCTCTCTGCAATCTCAGGGCCTCTCCCAAGGTCTCCTCTGGACTTGATTTGATATTCCCGCTAGCACAGTGGCCTCAGGGCAGTCGGGCTGCATACAAAGCAGCTGGAGGTACAAAGAGCGAATATTTCCAAGGGCTAAGCAGAAGCTGCATTAACTTCTATGACTTACACTCGGATGTCACATAATGTCACTTCCACTGCACTCTCTTGATTTTAAACAGTCACCAAACACCACTCAGTTTGAAGGGGAGAGGACATAGATCCCACCTCTCAATAGAAACAATGACAAAGAATGTATGACATGGATACATTTGATAGTGGGAAACATATATGTATGAACTCAACCACCCCTGCAGACACTGGCAGTGGAAAGAGAAATAGAGAGAATATTCAGAAAGTCAACACATTCTTTTTGGCAAAGTGCTTCTCTGCTCATAGCCATAATGAAATGAACTAAGGATATGTAATTACATATAATTGGATATAATTAAAATAAAGAGTCACATCTAAAATAAAGGCATAATTAAGAAGTAGGAAAATTTACTAGGTGGGAATGTCAACAATGCTAATTCAGTGATTACTGTTGGAGTTTATTTTATCATCACAACCTAAGTCAGAGTCAGTGTCCAATGAAGTAAGGAAGCAACCTCAGTCTGCCCTCAGCTGTTTTATTCACAGCTCCCTAGCTTCCATTTTTTTTCTTTCCCCATGCTATTCACAGGAAGCTTTACATATAATTTTAAATTTGACATAATAGTTTTGTTTTCAGTCCTTTAATTTGTTCAATAGACTGTGACAACTGTTCAAGTGTCCCCTCTTGTGTCTCCCCTTACTTTTCTTCCTTTGGACTTCCTCCACTGTTCTTTCTTTTCCCATCCTATTCTGCTCTTCTCACCCCCCATCCATTTCTCTCAGAGACAACCACATGAAAAGGATAGATCACAAGTGTCACCCTACAGATGACTTATGTAATTATAGAAAGAAAAGCATATCTTTACAATGGAGAGATCTGGTGATCATCCCTATAGCCAAGTGATTGTCAATGCAAAATCCAGATATTCTAGGACTCCTGATGTGAGTCAATAACATCAACATCACCTGGGGTATGCACTAGCCAGACATGGTTAGCATGAGGAAACCATCAGACACATCCACAGAATGGGATATTCTACAAGGTAATTGGCTTGGATTCCCCTACAATGTCAGTGCCATGGAAAACCAAAACAGAAGCAAAAGGCAAGTGGACCATTCTGATTTGAAGAAACTAAAGGGATGTAATAACCAAATGCAGGGCAAGAAACTTGATTAAATCCCTGATCAGAAAAAAAAATATTATGAAAGACATTTTAAGGGAGGTGTGAACTTGGATCACATACTAGATGATGAGTAAATGTTAATTTTTTTCAGATGGGATAATAATGTGCTTGTGTAGGAGGAAACTGACTTTTTTCTCAAGAGATGCACACTGAAAGATTTAAAGATGAAGTGTCACAATGTCTGCAGCTTTCAAATGTTTCAGAAAAATATATATTGATTATATATGTGTGTACATATGCATATATCTGTGTATACACACAGAACACAAATGTGCATAGAGAATACATACATACAGCATGAAAGTGGCAAATTATTGATAATTGGTTAATTTGGGTGAAGAGTTTAAGGATGTGTGGTGCATCAATCTTCCAACTTCTCTGTATTTGGATAGTTTTTCAAAATTAGGACTGAAAGAATCAAAATAGAAAGGACCTGCAGCAGCATGATGGTCATCAATGCAAGTTCTGGTGACTAAACACAACAGCGGACTTGGAGCTGTGGTTTAGCATTATATGTAGTCTGGAGTGGCCTGGATGGGTAATTCAGTATTAACACAGCCCTGACACAGAGAAGAAAAACTGCAGACCTTCTGAGAAAGTTTAGACTCTGGAAGATCATCAAAGACCACCGAAAGACTGGCCACCAGTGACTACTGCTGCGAACCTTGTTTTATCATAAGGGGTTACTGGAAGGAGCTCAAATATGAGTTGCTAAATCACATTCAAAATTTGAAGTCCATGCAATTTGTAATCTTGTCAGCAGACAGAAATTATCTACACGTGAAAATTTCAAATCCTGAAATTACCCCTTCTGACCACAGTTTCCTTTTCCTGACCTTCCCTGTACGCTAACCCTGCCCTGCTTGGGTAGACTCTGCATCCCTACTAGCCTTCTTTAACTCACTTCCCTCTGTGTTCAAGCCTCATGCACCAGTCAGTAGCTTCTGTGACACTCTCTAGCACTCACTCCTTCATCTTCATGAAGGCAAGGAATGGGTGCTGATCTTTGTAGTCCCCCCAGAGTTGAGCACTGTGATGAATACATATTTGATAAATATATCTACATGAAATGGAATCATCTAATCCAAACTTCTCATTTTACCAATGGGGAAATATAATGAGGCTCAGATCCAAAACAACTTACCTAAAATCACACAACTAGTGAGCGGCAGACTGGGAAGGGAAACCCATATCCTTGTCACTTTCTGAGCAGAGATCTTTCTTCTGCCAATGATTCCTTCCCCATCATTTACTAAGTCTAGTTCAGTTTTTAATTTTTGAGATAGGATGGATGGGGAACCGGTCAAAGAATGAAAAGCCAATTTGTCTCAAATACTAGCTAATGATCCAGGGCATGTCTCTTGGTCTGGCCTCTGCTCTCCACTTCCTCCACCTGCTCATCCTCAGGGGCATGGAGGTAGATGTGACTAGATATCAGGAAAGATGGGGTAGTTCCCTCCTCTGCTGCTTTTCTGCTGCATTTTTAATCATTTCCTCCCTAGTGAAAAGTCTCTGGTCCCTTGATTCACTTTCACTTTTTCTCCTTGGTTTCAGGGTGCGTGCGTGTGTGCGTGTGTGCGTGTGTGCGCGCGTGTGCGTGCGTGTGTGTGTGTGTGTGTGTGTGTGTATCCCTCAGGATTTTGTTTCTAAGGAAACAAAAGTTGTTTTTCACAACTTTCAATTTGAGAACATCCCCTATACCAAGACTTAAGAGCACATTCTGTCATCATCAGTGTCAAAGATTTAAAAAGCCAGACAGGAGTAAAAGCGGTCGGGACAGATTGTAATCAACAATACACTATTGCAGTAGTGTACGTATGTAACACCAAAGATTAAGGAATAATTGACAAATCCAGATGGCTCTGGTGTCCTTCACTCCTCCATCATGGTTCTCCATGCAACATGATTCTCATATCTGTCTTATGTTTGGGTCACAGCTTATTAGTTTGTCCTCACATCTTCCCACCCTGGCAGTAGCCTTATCCCGTACACAAACTTCCATGTCTGTCCACCAGGGGAGAAGCAAATCTATGAAGGAACCTGGGGAATACTGTGGAATTAGCAGAGGTTGGACCCCTGGGTCCATGTTACTTTACCAGAGGCCATTCCCCAGGGACACCAGTTGCCAGTGGCACAGAAATGCTGTTGTGTGTGTCAGGTGGCGATCCAGAATTCTTCCAGGGGAAGTCAACTCATAGAAAGAATGTGGAGCCCTGCCTCAGCATTTATCAACTGTGTCACCCAGGCAATTAACTGAATCTCTCTAAGCTTCAGTTTTCCTACCTATAAAATGAAAAATAACCAACCTCCCGGCTATCAAGAAGATTAAATAAAATTATATAATTATTTAAGTACATAAAGTGCGCAGGACAGCCTATGTTCTTGGCATCCCATATAACTAATCTCTGGTAGGAATAAAGTCATAAAGTTGAAAACAGGGCATTGCTGTTTGCAGTTCTGTTGGGAGCCTTCTCTTTGACTCCTAGGACTGTTCTCCTTCATTTTGACTATGTTTGTGATTATAAGAAATACAGATTCCATCTGTTCTTAGGAGGATTGCCAATGGAACTATAAGGCCTGCCAAAGAAATTCTACCAATCACAGCCTATCCATCTTTCAGATGTCTAGGATGGCCATTAAAATGTCCCCAAATGATGCCATTCTCAGTTTCTTTCCCAGATGCAGGTGAGAAGTCCAGCTTCTGAATTTGAGTGGGCTATTGGAAGACAGGCTATAGACAGAGATAACTCAGGTCCTTTCCAAATTTTTAAAAAAGATTTTATTTATTTATTTGACAGACAGAGATGGCAAGTAGGCAGAGAGGTAGGCAGGGAAAGAGAGGGGGAAGCAGGCTTCCTGCTGAGCAGAGAGCCCATTGTGGGGCTCAATCCCGGGACCCTGAGATCACAACCTGAGCAGAAGACAGAGGCTTTAACTCACTAAGCCACCCAGGCGCCCCCCCCTTTCCAAATTCTTAGAACACCTTGAGAAGATATAAATGATTGCCAAACATCCCCCTAGGCCGATTCTTGAGGCAAGAGGGGTGACTTCTATTTAGAGAATTGTGCACAATTGTAGTTCTGCACAATTTAAGTAAAAAAGATTATAAGAAAAACATTTAGACTCGATCTCAAAGATAGCCTTAAAAAGGCATACCTGGGTGGTGTTAACTAACCTTACTGTAGTCCTCATTTTATAGTATATACTTTCATCAAGTCATCGCAACGTACACCTTAAACTTACATATATTGTATGTCATTAATGACTCCATAAAGCTGGGGTAGGAAAGCCATCTTCTTATTAGATAACATCTCTGAAGTTGCTATGATCCTGGGATGCCCAGCCAAGCACATATATGGAACATGGAGGGAGAGCGAAGAATTATTGTAATAGTGACTGTAAGAACTATCAAGAATGTGTGGTTCTTGGAATGACTGTAAGTTAGGACTATGAAAACACAATGACAAATGCTCTCTGAAGACCATCCAGGTGGAGATAAGTAAACAGGGAAACTTCTGAGTAGAGAGGCAGAAAATAAGAAAAGGGATATCTAGGCTTCACTGCAGGAAAAGGTAAAAATAGAATATTAGAACTTCTATCACAGAGATATAACTTAATTATAATAATATTTAGGATGTAATAAAGTACAGTGTCCCCGAAAAGGACAGAGAGCAAAGTTTTCTATTCCAATCAAAGGGTAGGAAGAGATCCAAAGTTGGATATTTTACTCTTTAAACAGAAGATAGTCTTCATTTTAGTGTTCTCTTGTTTCTGAAAAGGCTGTGCCTTCTCTAGAACAAAAACCACCTTTACGTTCTTTTCAATGGCTTGTTTATTTAGTATATTTGATATATCAAATAATTAAGATGGTTCTTCAAGGTTAATTGCAACAGGATTTATCCTGCATTCTAAGTTTCTTTATTTAGATGAGATTGAATATTCAATATTTACTCTCTTGTCAGCAGCCTCAGATTACTTTTATGTGGACCCAAACTCAATCTAAAATTTTTGGATCTATCCACCATCCTAATTGCCCATTTTTACGCAGGTCCCACCTTCCTGGAGGAATCAGGTGTAAAACAATGAAGAGCAAATAGAAGTTTTTCTCAATAGGACAGCTCATCAGGAAAAAGCTAGCGTATAAGAACAGAGGAAGTCCAGTGAGCAAAGCACTATTTAAAAAAAAAGAATAACTGCCATTTCAACCTTCTGCATCAATAGGAATGAGGACTAGGATGGGTAGCAGACAGTAACCAAAGGAATAAAGGCAATCTGTGTATTACCTGATACTGCTTTTGTGTATCATTTTGTCCCTAAAGGTGAACTCATCAAAGTGCCTCCCATATACTCACTCAGTGGCCAATTTTCTATTGTACCTTTCCTTTCAGGCTGTTTGAGTCTACAGAAGTGCAATTTAGCCCTACCTTGAACTAATCACAAAAATAAGTTCTAGCTGAAGTAAAATTCTTTTTTAAAAGATTTTATTTATTTATTGTCAGAGAGAGAGAGAGAGCGTGCGCAAGCAGAGGGAGTGGCAGGCCACGGAAGAAGCAGGGTCCCCACTGAGCAAGAAGCTTGACGAGGGATTCAATCCCAGGACCCTAGAATCATGACCTGAGCCGAAGGAAGATGATTAACTGACTGAGGCACCCAGGCATCCCACAGCTGAAGTAAAATTCTAAGTGTAAAAAAACCCAAGATTATTGTTTTCCATCCTTAGGAATAACACAAAATATAAACCCCTATTTGGGGGCTAGAGTTTCCATTTAAGCAGTTTGGTTGAGGGGAAAGGGAGGCAAAGTCTAGTGACCACACAAGTGAGAAGTCTTCCTGGAGACCTTTGTTTATGATGCTGGAACCCTGAAAGCCGCACCTAATTGGGTAATCCAGTGGAAAAACATCCTTTCTTTCTTCGGATTTTAAGGAAACTTGTCTCTCTTGATCTTTTCTCTGAATGAAGAGGACACAAATACTTTTCAGAATTTTCATTTTACCCTCACACAGGTTTAAGATCAGAGTGTATAGTGTCTGAGAATCCTGGAAGCACCAAACTGATAATTTACTTTAAGGACATCCTGCTTTGCTAACATATCAGGTGCCTGCAGAAGCAAGTGTAAGTGTTCATTTGAGGATTACACCTTAAACCCAAGTCAAAGAATTATTACAGATAGGGTCTATGGAACACAGTCTCACAATAATAAATTATAAGACACATGAGGAAACAAGTCACTTGATCAGGAGTCAGGAGAAAAAAGAAGCCATAGAAACATTCACAAAAGACTGAAGATGTTAGAAAATAAAACAAAATAAATATTGTAATATGTTTATTGAAATAAAAGGGGTGTTAGAGATATGATCTCGGAGCCAATAAGAAAGAATTCTGCCAGCTTTACAAGCAGTAACTGAGACCTGCCATGAGGCATACTTAACTGATAATACCCAAACAAAAACTAGAGTATCTGCTCAACATCCTACAAGGACATGCTAAGATACAGCCATGAAGTCTTAACTAATGTTTAGACAAGATAACACATTACAAGCAATTACTTTAGCAAGCAGTCTAATGTAAAACCTACCTCTGCATTAAAAATCTTTCCTTCAAGATCCTCAGAGAATCTGTTATTTGGCTGTTTATTATAAATGCCATAAAATTTTGACAAGGCTCAATTCTTTTTTTTTAATTTTTAAATTTTTTATTAACATATAATGTATTATTAGCACCAGGGGTACAGGTCTGTGAATCGCCAGGTTTGCACACTTCACAGCACTCACCATAACACATACCTTCCCCAATGTCCATAACCCAACCACCTTCTCCCTACCTCCCTCCCTCTGGCAACCCTCAGTTTGTTTTGTGAGATTAAGAGTCTCTTATGGTTTGTCTCCCTCCCGATACCATCTTGTTTCATTTATTCTTTTCCTACCCCCCAAACCCTGCACGTTCCCTCTCAACTTCCTCAAATCAGGGAGATCATATGATAATTGTCTTTCTCTGACTGACTTATTTTGCTAAGCATAATACCCTCTAGTTCCACCCATGTCGTCACAAATAGCAAGATTTCATTTCTTTTGATGGCTGCATAGTATTCCATTGTATATATATACACTTCTTCTTTATCCCTTCATCTGTTGATGGACATCTAGGTTCTTTCCATAGTTTGGCTATTGTGGACATTGCTGCTATAAACATTCAGGTGCATGTGCCCCTTTGGATCACTACATTTGAATCTTTAGGGTAAATACCCAGTAGTATGATTGATGGGTCCTAGGGTAGCTCTATTTTCAACTTTTTGAGGAAACTCCATGCTGTTTTCCACAGTGGCTGCACCAACTTGCATTCACACCAACAGTGTAGAAGGGTTCTCCATTCTCCACATCCTTGCCTGCATCTGTCATTCCCTGACTTGTTAATTTTAGCCATTATGACTGGTGTGAGGTGATATCTCATTGTGGTTTTGATTTGTATTTCCCTGAGGCCCAGTGATGTGGAACACTGTTTCATGTGTCTGTTGGCCATCTGGATGTCTTCTTTTCAGAAACGTCTGTTCATGTCCACTGCCCATTTCTTGATTGGATTATTTATTCTTTGGGTGTTGAGTTTGATAAATTCTTTATAGATTTTGGATACTAGCCCTTTATCTGATATGTCATTTGCAAATATCTTCTCCCATTCTGTCTGCTGTCTTTTGGTTTTGTTAACTGTTTCCTTTACTGTGCAAAAGCTTTTGATCTTGATGAAGTCCCAATAGTTCACTTTTGCCCTCCCTTGCTTCCCTTGCCTTTGGCAATGTTCCTAGGAAGAAATTGCTGTGGCTGAGGTCGAAGAGGTTGCTGCCTGTGTTTTCCTCAAGGATTTTGATGGATTCCTTTCTCACATTGAGGTCTTTCATCCATTTTGAGTCTATTTGCATGTGTGGTGTAAGGAAATGGTCCAGTTTCATTTTTCTGCATGTGGCTGTCCAATTTTCCCAACACCATTTGTTAAAGAGACTTTTTTTTTTTCCCCATTTGACATTTTTTCCTGCTTTGTCGAAGATTAGTTGACCATGGAGTTGAGGGTCTATTTCTGGGATTTCTATTAAACAAGGTTCAATTCTATTGTCCCTTTCTCTTTAACATTTTTGGAGGTCCAACAGAGATCACCTACTACTCAGAGCTTGCCCCTCAACTTCTGAGCAGGCGACATTTGGCACTATACAAAAAGGTCTGTGTACCTCTTGACCTTCTCACCTTGAGAAGCCATTACTGATCAGAGAATCCAAGATGTTGCAGTCATTGGGAACCACTGAGGTATTATCTGTTAAAACTCTTAAAAGTTGCCATGAGATTGTTGAAAGTGAGTGGTGAGTACATGAAGAGTTCATCATAAGCTGTCTTTACTTTTGTATTCATTTGAAATGAATGACTTTAAAAATGACTTTAAATGACTTTTATACAATGACTTTATAATAGAATCTGCTGTAGAACACTCCTTTTAACAACAGAAAATGTACATTCTTCCCAACTGTACATGGAATATTCTCCAAGATAGACTATATGTTAGATAATAAAACAAACATTAATAAATTTAAAATTATTGAAATAATACAAGTACGTTCTCTGACCACAATGGAATTAAATTAGAAATCAATAGCAGAAAGTAATTTGGCAAACTCACAAGTATGTGAAAACTAAACAACACAACCCTAAATAATCAAGATCAAAGTATAAATAAAAATGGAAATTAAAAAGTATTTTTTATTTTGAATGATGAATGAAAATGAAGATACAACATACCAAAGCTTACCAGCTAAGGCAGTGCCTGGAGGAAAATTTATAGCTGTAAATGTCTACATGAAAAAAGAAAATATTTCAAGTCAATAACCTAACCTTCCATCCTACAACACCAGAGAAAAAGAACCTAAACCTATGGCAAATAGAGGGAAGGAAATAATAGATATTAGAGCAGAAATTAATGAAATAGAGAATACAATATAGAGCAAACCAATGAAACCAAAAGTAAATCATTTTAAAAGATCAACAAAATCAACAAAAATTGACAAAGAATAAGGGAAAGAAGACTCAAATTACTAGAATCAGACTGAAAGAAGGGACATTACGACCAATCTTACATAAATAAAAAGGATTATAAAGCAATACTATGTACAATTGTATGCCAGTATGTAGATAACTTACGTGAAATGAACAAGTTCCTAGAAAGACACAAACTATTGAAAACAACTCAAAGAGAAATAGAAAATTTAAATAGACCTATATCAAATAAATACATTAAATTGGTAATTTAAAAACTACCTACAAAAAAAGCTCAAGCCCAGATGGATTCGATTCACTGGTCAATTCTACCAGACATTTAAGGAAGAATTAATACCAATTCTTTAGAAACTTTCAAAAAATAGAGAAGAAGATACTTTTCAACTCATTCTGTGTGGACAGTATTACCTAACACCCAAACCAGACATAGACATCATAAGAAAACTACAGACCAGTATCTTTTAATAATATGGATGCAAAAATTCTCAACAAAATGCTAGCAAACCAAATCTAGTAGTGTATAGATGGATGAAAATATTTGCAAATTACATATTTGATAAGGAATTTGCATCTAGAATATGTTTTTTTGAAAACTCTTATGACTAAGAACAATAAGACAAATAATCCAATTGAAAATGAGCAAGGTCTGAATAGACACATCTCCAGAGAAGATATAGAAATGGCCAATAAGCACATGAAAGATGCTTGAAATCAGAAAAATGTAAATCAAAACCACAAGGAGATACCACTTAAGATGATTAAAACCGTAAAGTCAAGTAAGGGCATATGGATGGTTCAGTTGGTTGTGTCCAACTCTTGATTTTGGCTCAGGTTATGATCTCAGGGCTGTGAAATCGAGCCCTGAGACAGGTTCCATGCTGGACATGGAGCCTGCCTAAGATTCTCTCTCTCCCTCTGCCCCAACCTGCTTGTGCTCATGCTCTCTCTTTTCTCCCTTTCTGAAAAAAAAAAAAAAAGTCAGGTAATAAATGTGAAAATGTGGAGAAATTAGAATCTTTATACATCTCTATTTAGGATGTAAAATGGTGCACCATTCTGGCAGTTCCTCAAAAAGCTAAACATAGTTACCATTTGACCCAACAATCTACTCTTAAAGAAATGAAAATATATCACACAAAAGCTTATACAAAAATGTTTATAGCAGCATTATTCATAATAAGCAAAAGGTGGAAACCCAAACGTCCATCAGGTAATGAATGGATAAACAAAATGTGGTACATCCATACAATAGGATATTATTCAGCCACAGAAAGACGTGAACTACTCATACAAGACACAGCATGGATGGACCTTGAGCACATTATACTAAATGGGAGAAGCCAATCATAAAAGACCACAAACATGAGTCCATTTATATAAAATGTCTAGAATAGGCAAATCTATATAGAGAGACAGGAGATAGGTTGGTGATTGCTCAGAGTGGAGGGCATGGGGGTATAAAGGAATGATAGCGAAAGGAATGGAATTTCTTTTTGAGGTAATAAAAATGTTTTAACATCTACTGTGGTGATGGTTGCACAGCTCTGTGAATATACTAAAAACCATTGAACTGTGCAGTTTAAATAAGCCAAGTGTATGTATGTGAATTATATCTCAACAAAACTGTTATAAGGAGAGGGGAGGGGTGCCTGGGTGGCTCAGTCAGTTAAGCATCCGACTCTTGATTTCGGCACAGGTCATGGTATCAGGGTCCTAGGATTGAGCCCTGTATTAAGCTCCACATTCAGTGGGGAGTCAGCTCAAAGATTCTTTCCTTCTACCCCCCAAGTCCTTCAATCAAATAAATAAATCTTTAAAAAAATGGAGAGGGGAGAGAGAGTGGGAAACTATAAGGACAGACATACAAATTATTGTAGGGTTTACGTTCAACCTGTAGTAAGCCATGTTTCAGAGAATATGCTCTAAATCAGCACTGTTCAGTTGAAATTTCAGGGAGGATAGCAATAATCTATGCACCGAGTAGGGTAACCATTAGCTACATGTGGCTACTGAGCAATTAAAATATGTCTAGAGAGACCAAGGAACTGAATTTTATATCTGTTTGTGTGTGTTTGAATTCTGGGGTGTTCTATTCTAAAGATACACATCTCCCACCAAAGAAACTCCTGATTTCATACATTCATGGCTTAGGGGAAAGAGTCTTACAACTAACTAGAAAAATGAAACTAGTATGCTAGTTAACTCATATTTGCTATGACTTTCATAGGAATTACTTGATTAAAACCAAGGTAATTTTCTTTTTTTTTAAAAAGATTTTATTTATTTACTTGAGAGAGAAAGAAAGGGAGCATGAGAGGGGAGAGGGTCTGAGGGAGAAGCAGACTCCCAGCTGAGCAGGGAGTCCGATGTGGGACTCGATCCCAGGACTCCAGGATCATGACCTGAGCTGAAGGAAGTCACTTAACCAACTGAACCACCCAGGCACCCCTAAAGTAATTTTCAAGATTTTCAAATCTAAAACTGTGAAAATGCTCAAAAGTCCAGTGGTTACCTTAAGTCACATTGGTGACTTCTGTTCCACCTATAGCTACTCCCCTTCCCTTTTTCATGTCACTTGTTGTGGTCTGAATGTGCTCCCCAAAATTCACATGTTGCATCCCAATGCCGGATGGTGATAGTGTTTGAAGGTGGAGCCTTTTGGAAAGTGATTACGTCATGAATGTGGAGCCATTAAGAATGGGATTAGTGCTCTTATAAAAGAAACCCCCGGGGTGCCTGTGTGGCTCAGTCTGTTAAGCATCTGCCTTTAGCTCAGGTCGTGATGCCAGAGTCTGGGATCAAGTCCCACGTCAGGCTCCTCGCTCCATGGGGAGCCTGCTTCTCTCTCTCTCTCTCTCTCTGCATTAATAAATAAATAAAATCTTTAAAGAGAGAGAGAGAGACACCCCCAGAAAACTCCCAAGTTCCTTCCACCATGTGAGGACACAGTGTAAAGCCACCAACCGTGAACTAGGAAAAGAGTTCTCACCCAATAAGGCTGGCACCCTAATCTCAGACTTCTAGCTTCCAGAACTATAAGCAGTAAACGTCTGTTGTTTATAAGATACCCCATGGTGGTATTTTGTTATAGCAGCCCAAAAGGAATGAGACACCACCCGAAGGAAATTCTCCCCAACTAATCAGCACTTCCCCATCTGAAGCCCACCTTTAGTGAAATAACAAGTTAAATATATAAGCCCTGGTCATGAGCAAAGCTGGGAGATATTTTTAAGCCTAATTAAGAGCCCGTTTTTTTTTAAAAAAAAAGTTTGTATTAATTTCTAAGACCTACAATACTAGCCAATCCATGCTGTACCAGATGTGTGGACTAATTACACCCTTAACACAGTTCCCAGAATGGACAGAAATGCCCGCAGAATCACCAGGATAGCCCATTTTTCCAGAGAGTCAGCAAATGCAGTTGGAAAATCTTTTAAATTCAATACAGTTCCGATTTTGATGGTTTCTAGAAGTTTCAAAGAACACAAATGAGTAGGATAAAGGATCTCCAAGATGCCACAGACTGCAAAGAGCTTTAAGAAATAATGTCAGAGACCTGATGCTTTCAGTGTGTTGGCCTTTAGGAAAAACTCTCTAGCTGAGAGAAATAAAATGTACAATTTGCCTGAGAGAGTCAAGCTGTAAATTTTATACTGTAACTACCTATAAATTATATACTGTAAATAGTTAAAAGAATTCATTCTTCTAGAAGCACCCAATAATTCCATGTTGGAAAAGATTCCCCCACCCAAAAAAGACTTGTAAAAAGTTAATTTGGTTCTTAAAACATCGATCGAACATATGTATATTCTCAAAACAATTTGAATACATTTAATATCTCTAGCAGTACCTTAAAATATTGAAGATAGTCTTTAAAAAGTTATATATTACCCTAATTAGTATAAAATTTAAAAAATTAAAACAATGTATAAATAAATCATCAGTAGAAATGTAGAAAGTATATCTGCTTTCTAATATTACACCATTTCTTTCCCTAAAAAGTTTTCGGATCAGAAAAAGGAAAAATGCAGCTTTAGTCTAATAACAAAGATGTTTCTGTTGACAATTATAAGGAATAAAGAAATGGCGATCAGTATTATGTAACAATTAAAAGTCACGTAATGAATCTACAAAAACCATTCTGTGTTAAAATTTTAAGTAAAATTTCAAGAGTTTTAATATTACTTAGTAAAAATAAATACATGAAAATGATATCAAAATCCATGTTTCAAGTTCACTTAATACCCTTAATTATGAACTTTGGTTTAAAAGATAGTTATTCACCCTCTCTCTGATTTAATGACAGTGTGCAGTATAATTTAAATATAACATTTTAATTTATGCAAGACTTTGGGTATCTTACCACAAGCTTAACTAAATAGAATATTCTAAATTCCTTATACTTGTCAGACAGGTTATCATTACTTACATTAAATATTTTAGACTGTAGACATAAGGAGGCTCAGTCAGTTAAGCATCTGCCTCTTGAGTTTGGCTCAGGTCAGAATCTCAGGGTGGTGAGATTGAGCCCCGCGTCAGGCTCTGCCGAGCTGGGCATGGAGCCTGCTTGACGTTTTCTCTCTCTCCCTCTGCACCTCCACTCCCCACTTGTGTGTGCGCGCATGCTCTCTCCCTCTCTAAGATAAAAACAATAATAAATTTTTAAAAAGCTGTAAATGTAAGCATGTGTATTTAACAAGAGTTGCAACAACTAATGGCTGCATGTCCAACACAGCAAATTTTGTGAGCCTATGGAGTCCCTCGGTCTTACTCCCTGGATAAGTTTTTAAGTGTTGTATTTCTCTTATAAACTTTTTTTTTTTTTTTTTTGCCGGAAGAATCTTGAACAATAAAACCGAAGCTAGTGGCATCACAATGCCAGACTTCAAGCTCTATTACAAACCTGTAATCATCAAGACAGTAGGGTACTGGCACAAAAACAGACACATAGATCAAGGGAACAGAATAGAGAGCCCAGAAATGGACCTTCAACTCTAGGGTCAACTAATCTTCGACAAAGCAGAAAGAAGATCCAATGCGAAAAAAAATTTAATAAAAATTTTTAAATAAAAACAGTGATTATATTTTCTTTAAATATAATCCTAAGATTCTTAATTAGCCTCAGACCTTTAAATTATCACCTAAGGTAATTAGGGAGTAATATTTATGTATCTGGAAATTTTTTGAAGAAGGGATTCAACTTCATAGAGAAAATAAAGTACACGCTCATGTAGTTTTGGCCTATGTATTCTTGTCCATGTAAACACATACATCTTTATGACACTCAATGAAAATAGTAAAAATTGACCTATTACAAACATTGCGTAAAAACATGCTTGATAAGATTATGTTGATAAAATTAGAGTTTCAATGGGCTAAATAGCATTGGCACTTAAATATTATTTGTGCACAAGTCCATTCCAGGCAAGGTGAAGAGAAGCCCTGGGAAGTCAGAGGGGATGGGCTGTCAGGGTCTGCAGGGAGGAGTCGGCAACCTGAAGTCAGAGCACCTGTCCTGGATTAGCAACGGGGCCTTGCAGGGTCGAGCAGGGCCCAGGACAAGACTGGTACCTCCTCGGCGGCTTCACCACAATGAAGGAATGATAAGCGTCTGAGTGACCCTCCAGAGGGCTGTGAGCTCCCAGCTGCGGGCTGTCTCCCAAGTGATAAGTGACTTGCCTTCTGTGCCAGCTGCAGAGCCCATAGAGACTGGCCTAACACTTTGGTGTGCTCTGGCTTCTGGAAAAGTCTGCTCACGTTTGTACACACTTGGGTTCAGCTTGTAGATACTTCCCGACTTCACGCAAATTCCTAATGTTTGTAACACCACCTGCTGTTGTAGCTGTTGTAGTTATTATAAAATATATTAGGCTTGTTAATAACACAGCCAAGACAATGGATATTTCTTGGATTTTTTTTTAAGATTTTATTTATTTATTTGACAGACAGAGATCACAAGTAGGCAGAGAGACAGGCAGAGAGAGAGGAGGAAGCAGGCTCCCTGCAGAGCAGAGTGCCCGATGCGGGGCTTGATCCCAGGACCCTGGGATCATGATGACCTGAGGCAAAGGCAGAGGCTTTAACCCGCTGAGCCACCCAGGCGCCCCAGATATTTCTTGTTTTCTGGTACCTTTGCTTTTATCTTAATTAAATATTCTCCGCTGTTTGCTTTTTTAATTAAAAGACTTTGTTTTTTTACAGCAGTTTTAGGGTTACAGAATTCCCAGCTGCTCCTTCTGCCCCACCCTCATCAACCCGACACAGTTTTTCATAACCAGAGACAAGGGTGACACCAAAGAGAAACAGCATTCAGATCCCAGTGGAAGGACTCTTGTTGAGTCTGCTCCCAGATTTTGCAGTAACTCCACAGGGAATAGACATTTGAGTCCTCACCAGAGAGCAAATGAAGTCTGTGTCCCAAATACAAGATTTAAAAAAAAAAAGATTTTAATCATTTATTTGTCAGAGAGAAAGAGAAAGAGTGAGTGAGAGAGAGAGAGAGAGAGAGAGCACAAGCAGGGGGAGTGGGAGAGGGAGAAGCCCTTCCCGGCAGAGCAAGGAGTCTGATGCCGGGCTGAATCCCAGGATCCTGAGATCATGACCTGAGCTGAAGGCAGATGCTTAGCCCACTGAGCCACTCAAGCATCCCCAAATACAAGACTTTTGAATGGCACAACTTAAAACTGAAGCTCTTCAAGATGAATTCCATGCACAGATCTACCACAACCACTGGGCCAAGACTGCCCAGAATGGCACTGTTTATGAATAACCTAATGGAAGAAGCATACAACCTAACAGAACAACGTAACAGCACTCTCCCAGCTCTACCTCATCTACCGCTTTCACCAACGTGTTTGCTGTGTGGTATTCTTCCTCCATTAATTCATTCAGCTCATATTTACTGAATGTCTACTGTAAGTCAGCAGTACCTTAGGTAGTGGGGATACAGAAATGAGCAAGGCAAAGACCCTGGCCTTACAGAGTTCACATCCTAGTGATGGAGACAAACAATGAAGAGATTAATAAGTGGCTAAGATAGGGGCGCCTGGATAGCTCAGTTGGTTAAACATCCAACTCTTGATTTCAGCTCAGGTCATGATCTCAAGGGTCCTGGGATCCAGTGCTGTGTTGGGCTATGTGCTCAACAAGGAGACTGCTTGAGAATTCTCTCTCTTCCTCTGCCTCCCACACACCTCACATGTACATGCGCATGCGTGTTCTCTCCCTCTCTCTAAATAAATAATTTTTTTAAATGGCTGAGATAATGCCAGATACTGTTGTAAGTTATGAAGGAAAAAAAAAGTATTTTTAAGATATGGAGCTTAAGGAATGTGCTTTTTTAAATATGGTAGCCAAAGGAAGTGATGTTTGTGTGGGGTCCTGAATGAGCCATGCAATTATCTGAGAGAAGAGTCTTCCATGCAGATAGAACAAAGACCAAGTGCAAAGGCCCTGAGACAGAATGTGCTGGGCATGTACAGGGAAGGCAGGAGACCCTGTGGGGCCTGCGGGCTGGAATGTGGGATGCTTAGACTCGGATTTTATTCTGAGTGAGGTGGAAAATCACAAGGTTCTCAGAGAAGACATGCAGCATTGTAAAATACACATAACATAAAACTTGGCATCTTAGCCTTTTCAAAATATACAGTTCCATACATTCACATCATTGTCTACCATCAGCATCATCCATCTTCAGAAATTTTTCATCTTCGCAAACTGAAACTCTGTCCCCCTTAAAAAATAATCCCCCTTTCTCTCCATTCTGAGTCCCTGGCAACTACAATTCTACTTTCTGTCTCTATGAATTTGACTGCTCTAGGTACTCCATATGAGTGCAATCTAGAATATGTTTCCTTTTGTGACTGACATATTTCACTTATCATAATGTCCTCAAAGTTCACCCATATTGTAGCCTATGTCAGAATTTCCTACCTTTTTATTGAATAATATCCCACTGGATGGCTAGAATACATTTGTTTATCCATTCATCCCTGATGGACACTTGGGTTGCTTCCATTTTTTTGGTTATTGTAAATAACACTGCTATGGACATAGGAGTACAAATATCCTTTGAGTCTTGCTTTCAGCTCTTTTGAGTATATACCCAGAAGTGGGAAAGTGGGATCATGTGGTAATTCCACATTCAATTACTTGAGGAACTGCCCTACTGCACCATTTTACATTCCCAACAGTACTACACAAGGTTTCTAATTTCTTCACATCCTCATCAACATCTGTTATTTTCTGTGTTGTTTTTTAATAGTAGCCTCCTAATGGGTTTGAGGTGGTATCTCCTTGTGGTTTTGATTTGCATTTCCCAAATGATTAGTGATGTTGAGTATTCTTTCAAGTACTTATTGGTCATGTGTATGACCAATATTTTGGAGAAATGTCTGTTCAAGTCCTCTGCCCCCTTTTTAAATGTTGTTTCTTTTGTTGTTATTGAGTTGTAGGAGTTTTTTTTTTAATATATTCTGGATATTAATCCACTCTCTCTATATCTATATGATTTGCACATATTTTCTCCCATTTCATGGTTGTCTATTCTGTTGATTGTCTACTTCAATGCATAGAAGGTCTAAATTTTGACACAGCCCAATTTATCTATTTTTTTTCTTACCTATGCTTTTGGTATGATATCCAAGAAACCAGTGCCAAATCTAACGTCATGAAGTTTCGTCCTGTTTTCTTCTAAGAGTTGTACTAAGAGTTGTACTTCTAAGAGTTTCAGTTCTTGTGGTTAGGTCTTTGATGCCTTTTAAATTATTTCTTGATTTTATGTGTGGTGTGAAGGTTCAACTTCATGCTTTGCATGTCAATATTAAGTTTTCCCTTCATCATTTGTCGAATAGATTGTTCTTTCCCCATTGAATGATCTTGGCATATTTGTCAAAAATCATTTGACAATTTTGGGCTCTCTATTCCGGTCCTTCCATCTATATATCTGTCTTCATTCCAGGAACACACTGTTTTGATTACTGTGGCTTTGCAGTTGTTTTGAAATCAGAAAGTAAACGTCCTCCAGCTTTGTTCTTCTTTCTCAAAATTCTCTTCTGGCTCTTCAGAACTCCTTGAGATTCCACATGAGTTTTAGGATGGATTTTTCTATTTCTGCAAAAACTATTGTTGGGATTTTGATAGAAGTTGCAGTAGTGTCTGCAGACAGTTTTGGGTAGTATGGACATTTTAATAGTATTTAGCCTTCCAATACACGAATGCACACATTTATTTGTGTCTTCTTTAAGTTCCTTTAGCAATGTTTTATAGTTTTCAGTGTGCAAGTCTTTTACCTCTCTGGCTAAGCTTATTCCTAAGTAATTTATTCTTTTTATGCTACTGTAAATGGGATTCTTTTATTAATTTCTTTTTCAGATTGTTCATTGTTAGTGTCCAGAAACCCAACTGATTTTTGCATGTTGATTCTGTATACTGCAATTTTGCTGAATTAGTTTATTAGTTCTAAAAGATTTTTGTGGAATCTTTAAAATGTTCTTCATATAAGATCGTGTCATATGTAAACAGATAATTTTCTTTTTTCTTTCTGATTTGGATGCCATTTATTTATTTGTTTGTTTGTTTTTGCTTAATTGCTCTGGCTAGGACTCCAGCACTATTTTGAATGGAAGTGGTGAAAGCAGGCATCCTTCTTTTATTCCTGATCTTAGGGGATCTAACTGACTTTTAAAAGACTGACTCTGTTGTCTTATGCCTGGGAGGTGGCAGGGTCTTGCTGCTCATCCAGACAAGGGCCATGAGGCTTTCATTAGGGTGTTTTAATTTTTTAAAGATTTTATTTATTTATTTGATAGAGAGAGATACAGCGAGAGAAGGAGCACAAGCAGGGGGAGCAGGAGAGGGAGAAGTAGGCTTTCTGCTGAGCAGGGAGCCTGATCCCAGGGTCCTGGTATCATGATCTGAGCTAAAGGCAGACGCTTAATGACTGAGCCACTTAGGTGCCCCATAGGGTGTTGTTGATAGAGGAGTAAGCAGTGGTCAGCAGTGGGATTTATTCTAGGTAAAGTTCAGAGTGTACTGATGAATTAGATGCATAGTTTTAAAGTTCTACTTCTCTTGGGAAGAATTTCAAACTTACATGGACCAACTGGAGAAATCTCCTATCAACTTGTCTCATGGAAAAGTTGCTCTTCCAAGGCTTTTAAGGGCTGGAAATAGGACAAAAAAGCTAATAAAAATAAATAAGGATGAAGACGTGAAGTGAGTGTGCAGGATTATGCCACCTCCGTCATGCCACCCTCTCAAATGCAGATGCTAGGTAATAGTCCAGCATGTCTTCCGCTCAGCATTAAACAGGTACCAGAAGTGGGAGGGAGGTAAGTTTCCTGCCTTAGCAGACCTGGATGGGGGAAGAGGGGCTTCTTCAGCAGTGATGGGGAGCACAGGCTGGCTGTTCCAGCACAGACAGCATCCCCCTGAGCTATGGAGGTGTTAAGGCAGGACATCCCATTTTGGGGCTAGCTTAATACTTGTTGGCCAAAGCCTGGAATCCACTTTCCTCACAACAAACTGGAGTCTATGACTACAGACTGGATGGAGGGGAGATGACCATCAGAGCTCCCTTGAGTTGTGGTTGGAAGCCAAGAATGGGACTTGAAGACAATAAGCTCACTACTCTTGTGAGTGGCTGTTCAGGAAGCCAGAGGTTCTATCAGCCTGGGATCCAAGGGGTCTGAACACAAAACCGCCTTCTATATTTACAGGGACTTATCTGCAACTTGTTCCCACTTCCTAAGCTCCGTCTCTTGGTCTTCTAGATAGCGGCAGTCGCAGAAAGACAGAAAAACATGATACTACTCTCTGAGGCCACAGAGTTGTTAAGCTCTTGACCTCTGGAGCTAGACTGTCTGGCTTTGAGTCACAACTCTGCCACCTACTAGCTGTGATAGGGAAAGTTACAGAATCTCTCTGGGCTTCAATTTCCTCATCTGTAAAATGGGGATGGTAATAATAATTAATCTCTGCCTTTCAGGATTTGGTGGAGGAGGGAGGGTGAGAATGGGGAGTTAGTGTTATATGGGAACAGAGCTCTGATTTGGCAAGATGAAAATGTTCTGGAGATGGATGGTACTGATGGTTGCACAACAATGGGAATGTACTTAATGCTACAGAACTGTACATTAAAAATGGCTAAGATGGTAAATTTTATGTTATGTGTATTTTGCCACAATTAAAAATAATGTATAAAAACTTAGAGCTAGAGGGTAAAAATGCTAAGCAAAAGCAGTCAGTCAGAGAAAGACAAATGCCATATGATTTCACTTATATGTGCAATATATAGTGTTTTTTTAGTGTATTGTTAAGAAACAAAATGAGCAGAGGAGAAAAAAGAGAAAGAGAGAGACAAACCAAGAAAGAGCCTCTTAACTACAGAGGACAAACAGGGTTGCCAGAGGGCTAGAAGGTGAGGGAGTGGGGGAAATGGGGGAAGGGAATTAAAAAGTACAGTTATCATGATGAAAAATTAAATACAATGAAAAAAGTTATAAAATTTTTTAAAAAAGATTTGGGGGATGAATACTGAGCTCATTTCTTCTTCTTCTTTTTAAAAGATTTTATTTGTTTATTTAAGTGAGAGAGCATGAGTGAGAGGGAGAGGGAGAAGCAGACACCTGCCGAGCAGAGAGCCCTACGTGGGGCTGGATCCCAGGACACCAAGATCATGACCTGAGGCTCCATTCTAGGACGCTGAGATCATGACATGAGCCAAAGTCAGACACTTAACCAACTAAGACACCCAGACGCTCTTACTGAGCTCATTTCTAAACTGTCCCTGGAAGAGTGTCTGGAACTCCATGAACTTTCTATGAGGGCTTGCTCTTCTTATCATTAGCTGGGTGACATTGAGATGTTTTGCTTGACTCCTCCGGCCTTCACTCCCTATACCTATAAATTGAAGTTGTGGCAAGAATTAGAAAGAAAGCAGATACAATTGTTGGACAGGTAGTCCTATCCTTAATGAATGGTAATAGCTAGTATTAGCTCAGAAACCACTGCGGAATGAAGCTGACCAGTCTTGCCTTAAAATCATGAAGGAGGGTCCTTTTCCCAGACACCCTCTAATTAGTAGGGGAAACTTTGTTACAGAGCAAATGTGGTAGGGCTTGGGGGGGGGGCGCAGACCACACTGCAATAATGCAAAGGAGAAGGGACAGGAACCTTGTTAGTTTCTCTCTGCAGCTGAAAACTGACCAAGTTCCATAACAGGGTTGGGTGATGAGGGGGTGAATTCTAGCATCCTTGTAGCATGTTTCTAGATTTAGCAATATGCTTACGTCATTGAGTGGTAGTAGCCAGAACACACTCACCGCCCATCTTGCAATGAAAGGTTGCGTCCCTGAGCCTGCCCCTCCTTCTGGGATGCACACATGGGATTTCCTCTATCTCACAGACCAAAGTTGCTGATATTGGTCAGGTCCTCTGAGATCTTCCCAAATAGGGCCTCCTCAAGTGAAAGGAAGGCCCCAGAGTGGGAAGAGCTTGGTCTTAAACAGGTTTGGGAAACTCAAACATGGTCTCCTCTGGCACAAGGGCTGAAAGGCGAGAAGCAGCACACCTGCCTGGTTGGAGCCATGGTTCATATTCTCCACACTTCTGAGACACTTCTCCCTGCAAAGAATTGCTCTCCCAGTTTCTCTAAAGCAGGGTCCAGTTCCCTGATAGGAAAGACTGCCTTTTTTTTCTTAAATGGCTGGCATCAGCTGGGTGCCTCCTAGAAAGGAATGTGGAAAGCAAATTATTTGGAATCTAAGACCAAAGCAGAACTAGCATAATTAATACCCCCTCCCTGTTCCACTACATAACAGAATCACTTTTAATAACAACCATGTAATATTCAATAGTAATCATTATTTTTTGGATTCAGCCTATAGTTTCAAATCACACAATTTAAAGGATGAATACATTTCAATGTATACATTATTAAACTTAGTTACATATTTCATGTATGAACTAAACTTCCCCTGCCACTAGAAAATATTAGATCTCACAGTTCTCGCTGGGTTTTACTGTTCAAAAAGTTTTATAGAGTTGTAACTGACATATAACATTGTATTTAAGCTTTAGGTGTACGACACTTAAGACATGTTAGGAAATGATCAGCCAATAAGTTTAGTTAACATCCATCACCTCACATAGTTAACAATTTTTTTTGCTTGTGATGAGAACTTTTAAGATCTACTGTCCTAGCAGCTTACAAATGTACAACACAGTATTATTAACTACAGTCACCATTCTGTACATTTTATCCCGTGACTTATTTATCCTATAACTGGAACTCAAATTTTTTTTTTTTTTATTTGACAGACAGAGATCACAAGTTGGCGAGAGGCAGGCAGAGAGAGAGGAGGAAGCAGGCTCCTCACAGAGCAGAGAGCCCGATGCGGGGCTCGATCCCAGGACTCTGGGATCATGACCTGAGCCGAAGGCAGCAGCTCAATCCACTGAGCCACCCAGGCGCCCCTTGGAACTCAAATTTTAAACTCAAATAAAAACCACAAGTTTGGGGGCGCCTGGGTGGCTCAGTTGGTTAAGCCTCTGCCTTCTGCTCAGGCCATGATCTCAAGGTCATGGGATCGAGCCCCGCGTCGGGCTCTCTGCTCAGCAGGGAGCCTGCTTCCCCCTCTCTCTCTGCCTGCCTCTCTGCCTACTTGTGATCTCTGTCTGTCATAAGTAAAATCTTTAAAAAAAAACACACACACAAGTTTGTATCACATAGAATGAAAAAAGTGAAATATCTCAAGGCCTATTTCTTCATCCCTACAATCATTGCATTCTCTTGGTTTATTTTGAATCTGCTGGGTTTTTAAAAATTTAATGTTTAAGTAATCTCTATACCCAATGTGGAGCTCAGACTTATAACCCCAAGACCAAGAGTCACATTGTCTAACAACTGAGCCAACCAGGCACCCCTTGAATCTAACTATTTAAGCAGTGGTTGGAAACAGTTGCTTTGCAAACCCTTGAAATGTTTCTGAACTGTTAGAAACTTATAAAGGAAGGAAAATGCAGGAAGCTGAGTCCACGTGGCAGTAACTTTAGCACAACTAGGAGCTCTCTGAATTAACTTCTAGATAGAATGCAATTGCTCATGGATAAGTAAGAAAAGATAGGGCAGTAATGCAACAGATCCTGGAGAAGCTGGTGGGAGCCCTGGGAGATTCTCATTCTATGGGAAGGGCAGGGTACCTTGGTATAAGTTTACCTCAAGAGAGATGCTTGTACCTTGGGGGAAAAACAAAGAAAATGTACCGAATTGAACCTATGTATATATTATATCTGCAGAAATTATTTAATATATATTTTATTGATAATATATAATATATCTATATACAATGTAAATATAAATCATATATTTTATATGTAATAAAAATATTTTAATATATTTTATATGTAATATAAAATATTATATGTATCTGCAGAAATTGTTTGTAACTTTGAAAATAAAATCTTAAACAATGGGAGGTGCCTGGGTGGCTCAGTGGTTTGAGCATCTGACTCTTGGTTTCATCTGGGGTCATGGTCTCAAGATCCTGAGATTGAGCCCACGTGGGGCTCTGTGGTCAGGGGAAAACCTGTTTAGGATTTTTTCCCCCTCCCTTTCCCTTTTCCTTGCTCCTCCCCACCCTCCATGCTCACCCGCACACTCTTCCTCTCAAATAAATAAATAAAATCTTGGAAGGAAGGAAGGAAGGAAGGAAGGAAGGAAGGAAATAAATAAATAAATAAATTGTTTAGAACTTTCAATAATAAAAGATTTTTCTTTTTTGTGGAGGAGAATTTTATCACTGACATTATTCAGAACTTCTGATACATAGTGATCTAAAAAACGAACTTTTAGTCAGTTGTTTTTTTTAGTTGTATTTTTGTGTTTAAATTCTCTACAAAAGGTGCCTTCCTTACTGTCTGCCCCAGACGCACGCTGCTCCCACAGCTCTGTTCTTAGTTTGCTACTAGTTTAAGAAGGGGCCTCAAGCTACAAGGTTATACTTTGTCTTAGTTTAAACCAAGTCTTGAAGTTGAGCATTTTTATTTTAGGTATAGGATATCTCAAGGGTGAGGGGCAAGCAACTGGAAAGTTGCTAAATTCTTTTTGTCATACACCAATGCTTAGGATTTTTAGAGCATGTTTCACAACACAGAATTTGGGGGGTGAACTGGACAACAGCTCTTTCAAATTCCAGAACAGTGTTTGATGCCCTCTGGTGGCCAGACAGATTGAAAGAGAAATACAGACACGTTCACAGTAAATAATGATAGCTTGCGTTTTTTATTAAGTGCCATGCTTTGAGTTAAGCCCTTTGTGTGCCTTATCCCATCCTTACAGCTGTCTGTAAATTAGGCATGTCTTCTCAATTTTCCTGATTATAGAACTAACTCAAAGACATCCAGTAAATTTACCACAGCCATGGAGCCGGCAAATGGCAAAGCTCGGATTCGAACCTAGTTTTGTCTCACTCCGGACACAAGCTCTTAAGATCTGTGGACACAGTACCAGCTCTGCATCTTAAAGCCTGGGGGCCAGAGGAGTGCCCGCCCAAACTGTGCTTCCAAAACTGTAGTTACTTGAACAACTGGGGTGGTAAGATTTAAAAGTAGTTTTTTGATGTTCATTTAAATGTTGGGGCTTTGCTCTCAAAAGTAAGCCACTGTGGCTTTTGTTTGTTACTCTCTTCTCTTTGTGTTTTTGTTCCTTTTGTGTCTTAACATGTTCTGGACAGTTCATGGCACTGGCTTACGGCTTTTCCAATAGTAACTCTCAAACTTTAAAGGATGTTAGCAACATACTTCATTTGCGAAGCCCCAGAAACCTTAGAACGATAGAATTGAAGTGAGCCAGTTCTGGAAGGACCTTGGGGGTTATCCAAGTTAGCAGTTTCACAATGCATGTGAAAACTTCCATGCAGAAATTTTCGGTTGTCACAACGATTGGAGGGTGCTACTGGTATATAGTGGCAGGGATACTGGATGTCATGTGATGCCAGGACAGTTGACACAAGGAAGAATTCACCCAGGTCCCGTAAGACTTTCTGATGTCCTGCCAGAGATTCTGGGATAGAATGTCTGCTCCAATTTGTGATGAGTTTTCAAGCTCTGGGAGGTCTTTTCTGTGAGAGTTCGTCACTCCCAAATCTCGTGTCATCACAAGGAACTGTTTTGACACTGCAGTTATAAATAAGGCCTGGATGAGTTGCAAAAATATGCTACTTCCTTATTTTCCTTTACAGTCTATAACTTCTGTTGGCATCTTATCTCTACTTAAAGTTTTTTCCTTTTTCTGCTATTATATCCAAATCACTCAGCTCTCTTAATACTTAACATGAACTTTTCTTTCTCTGTCCAGCCATTCTTCTGCTTTCTTTTTCTCTGTCTTTCTAGAAAATGACTCCTGCTCTTCTGACTTTTTTTTTTAATCTATGGTTAGTCATTGTGAGTAGGAGAAATAAATCATTTTCAAATGCCTCACAGTATAGTTCAGTTTTCCACATATTTGTATTCACAGAAAACTAGAGGTATAGGAAGCAGACAGACCAGGGGGTTTACTACTATTGAAATGATTGTTACTCACAGATGCCAAGAGGAGGGGGCACATTGTGCTATGGGGACCCACTCAGGGAAGCACCCTGGATGGGTCAGGAGGCAGAGGGAGCAAGGGGAAAACGTGCATAAGGGTCTTTTTTATGGTTTTCATGGGAAGGAACAGGTGAGGCAGGGGAAGCAGGCGTTGGATTGGCTAGTCTGAAAAACTTCAGTAGGCTTTGGGGCACAAGGGCTGTTCCCAGTTGTTGGTACCTGGCCCTGTGGTAATGAGGATAAGTGGTTAGTGGCCGAGAGTGTGAGAGCCTCATAAAGGAGGTGATTGGATTATAAGCTCTGGACTGTTTGGTTTGCGTTTTAGAAAGCTCTTCTTGGGCAGGTTGCTTACAAGCTCTGGAAATTCACTAGCCCTGAGAGGCAGTCTCTCCAGGGTCAGCAAGGCCCCAAATGTCAAAGTATCAGAATACAAATTATAAAAGACATGGTTTATACACTGCCCAAGCCTTTATGTACTAAATTATGTATTATTTTGTTATAACGTATTCACTTGAATTTCCCATTTAAATTACTTATAGGGCGCCTGGGTGGTTCAGTGGGTTAAAGCCTCTGCTTTCGGCTCAGGTCGTGATCCTGGGGTCCTGGGATGGAGCCCCACGTCGAGTCAGGCTCTCTGCTCAGCAGGGAGCCTGCTTTCCTTCCTCTCTTTGCCTGCCTCTCTGTCTACTTGTATTCTCTGTCCAAAAATAAATAAATAAATAAATAATTTATAGAGTATCAGAATATTTTTAAATTATGTCTATAATTAGTTATCTATATATCTATATATCTATGATTTTCATTTTAGGATTGCAAAGAAGATGTTATGAAAGTTTATTTCAAAATGGGGCAAACAGGGTCAGTTGAGATTGAGAGCTACAGGTGTTTTACAGATGAGGAACCCAGGACTTGGGGAGCCCATGTCAGTCTCCCAGGATGCACAGTAGGTTAGCGAAAGTGTTGGACCCAGTGCTCATTCCAGTCCAATCTCTGCAAAGCTTTCTTTCCACCAAGCAGCCTCAGCTGAGTAAGAACTCAAAAAAAAAAAAAATAGTATTAGCATGTGCCACAAATATCCTCAGAGTACCTTTGATAGCACAAAGAGTACTTTGATACATATAATAGTATGTATTATAGAAAACATCACAGCAAAAAATTGCCGATAAAATCAAATTTGTATTTCATCTTTGGGCAAGACTGGGGACATAGATCTCAGGTACCCTAGCCCTGTATCCTTTCTGCTACTTCCTCTGCTTCTGTGTTGGTCAAAGAGAAGCAATAGTTTGCCCTGCCTTTTTTATCCTCTTAGCAGCCCAACTTCCCCATAATATCTTTCCTGACCTACTAACAGTGAGATCATTGGGTATCCCAAAGACTCCCCCCATCCCCCTCTGATCCTTCCTCCCCAACCAGTGCTTCTTCAGTTTCATGTAAATTACCCAATCCTGTGCAAATGCAGTGGGTGTTTCTAAGGAGCCCCCCCCCCACCCCCACCCCTGCCACCCCGGGGATGCTGCTGCTGTCATTCCCGGACCATACCTAAGAGAGCAAGACTCTCGGAATAAAGCAGTGGTTCTCAAACCAGCTTAACATCACCGATACCTATCTGAGCAACTTCTGAAAACACAGCTTCCCAACCCCCACTACACACCTATACTATCACAATCTCTAAAAGCAGAGCCCAGGATGTGAACTTTTAGAAGCTCTCCAGGAAGCTCTGATAATTAACCAGGTTCAGAAACCCTTTTCCTCAGCAGCAGTACAATGTTGACCTAATGTCTGTGAGTACTGTAAGGCTGTTTAAGTTAATTTGCAATTGGCTTTCAAAGGTAAGCATCTTGCAGGCTGCTGCAAACCTTAAGTGATCGTTGTATTCTGTATTTTCATGCTCAGGCCAGATTCCAAGAACTGTTCCTTCCCACACAACTACAGGACCAAACCAGATGGGGAAATGGTCTAAAACAATCTTGTGGTGTTAATATCTTATTTACATGTATTTATACATCTCTTAAGATGATCATAGTAGTTGCCAGAAATCCAAATTGAAACATTTCACTGCATTAGAATGTTAAAACTAGGGAACTTGTGTATATTTTACCAGAAGTTTATATTTGCCTGATGATAAGTGTCTTGCATTTTCTTGGGCCCCCGTCTGTGTCTTGGTCAAAGGCTTGAAGGTATCCCAGCTTCAGTCTAATCTTACAGAAGGCAATTCTTAAAACAGTCTATTCCTCCCAGCCAGAGAAGGGGGAAGAGGGTGAGAGGGAGATGAACAGTGGAGGGGACAACTCCAAATGCGGATGCTGCTATCTATGCTGAACGTTGTGTCCCCTCAACATTCATATGTTGAAATCCTAACCCCCATGTGATGGTGTCTGGAGGTGGGGTCCCTAGGAGGTGATTAGGTCATGAACGGGGTTAGTGCCCTTCTAGAAGAGACTCCAAGAGCTTCCTCTCCCCTTCCACCACAGAGGACACAGCAAGAAGACAGCTGTCTGTAAACCACAAAGCAGGCTCTCACCGGACACCGAATCTGCCCCCACCCTGAGCTTGGACTTCCAGCTTTCAGAATGGTGAGAAATAAATTTCTGTTGCTTATAAGCCACCCAGTCTATGGCATTTTGTTACAGCAGCCCAAACAGACTAAGACAAATGAACTTCTGAGCTACAGAAACACTTAAATTTTTTTTTTTTCCCAAAAGGGCACACCAGACAACCACAGTGATGGACTGTGTCAGCTACAGACACAGTTCATCGAATCTGACAAAGAAATGACATGGAGGCCCGGATGGGAGGACTCAGTCGGGTCATTGGGGCTGCCAAGGAAATTCTGGAAATGCCTCTGGGGGGACAAGGGGTTCTAAAAGGCAGGGTCATTTTTCCTGCCCTGTGTGCCACTGTGGTTAGGGGTATACTATGCCTTCAGGCCCAATTGTGTCTGGAGAAAATGCACCTTCAATTTTCAGATGACAAGTTGAAAGTTCTCAGGGGGCCCTAAGGCTCCCCAGACAACTGCTGTGGACTTCACTTAGCTGGTCCCTATGTGGGCTCTGCTGCTCCACCCTGGGCTCCACAAGGCAAGGCCAGGGCTTTGGGGTTCATCCCTGTCTCCCCAGCATCCAGCACAGTGGCAGGTACTCAATGAACAACTGTTGATTCATGGAATTAATTGACTAGACAGATAATGATATGCTTGTTGATTCCCGAAGTGCCTTTGCTGGTATACCTCCTGGTTTCCACTTTCTTCAGGAGTTAGGCCTTTGAAAGGAGGTTTTGTTTTTATTTGACTCTGTATGAAGTATGTCTTTTACTTCTGAGCCCTTGACATCTAGGCCTGGCTGACCCACCCAGGGCTAGCCAGTTCTTGGATGTGGTAAAGGAGTCCGCTGGGCTACAATCATGCCTTTCCTATGCAAATCAGCCAATCCAGAGCCACACCCTCCAACCACCTTCTTTATGAGGCCCTCACTCTCTAGACTACTAACCTCCTGCCCCCCATCACCATCACCACAGGGCTAGGTACCAGACAACTAGGAACAGCCTCTCTGCCCCAGAGCCCACTGAAATTATTCAGATGAGCCAATCCTACACCTACTTCCCCTGCCTTACACATTCTTTCCTGTGGAAACCATAATAAAGACATTTGACCATGGTTTCCTCCACTCCTTCTGCCTCCTGACTGACCCTGGTGCTTCTCCAGGTGACCCCCCCCCACAGCTCAGTGTTCCCCCTCTGCCTTCCCTCCACCCTGCCTCTTGGGATCTATGAATAACAAAAGATCATTTCAGGGGTGCCTGGCTGGCTCAGTCAGAAGAGCATGCTACTCTTGACTTCAGGTGGTGAATTCCAGCCCTGTGTTGGGTGTAGAGATTACTAAAGGCAAACAAACAAACAAATTTTTAAAAATGTTAATTGTTAAATAATTTCAATGGCAATATTCCCTGATCTGTTAGCTTTGCCATACCTGAATAATAATAAAGCCTACATTTTTATTTATTTTTATTTCTATTTTTTTTTAAGATTTTATTTATTTGACAGAGAGAGAGATCACAAGTAGGCAGAGAGGCAGGCAGAGAGAAAGGGGTGAGGGAGCAGACTCCTTGCTGAGCAGAGAGCCCAACTCGGGGCTCGATCCCAGGACCCTGAGATTACAACCTGAGCCGAAGGCAGAGGCTTAACCCACTGAGCCACCCAGTGGGTGCCCCAAAACCTACATTTTTAAAACAGACATATGATGAAATGGCAAGATATCAGACCTATTTATAGTCAAGTGTAGATTTCAAGAGAATTTTGGTTACCTGGAAGGAACATTTACAGTGGGGAATAAATAGTTCAGCTTTTTTTTTTTTTTTTAAGATTTTACTTAGTTATTTATCAGAGAGAGAGGAAGAGAGCACAAGCAGGGGTTGCAGAAGACAGAGGGAGAAGCGGTCTCCTCGCTAAGCAGGGAGCCTGACGTGGGGCTCGATCCCACAACCAGGATCATGACCTGAGTCGAAGACAGATGCTTAACTGACTGGGCCACACAGGCACCCCAGTAGTGCAGCTTATTAAAACTCTTTGGGGGTTCATCCCCATCAGGGGTCAATCAGAGCAACAAAGCTGCTAGAATCCATATCTCACTGTACATGCCACCAGAATGTTTGTGTGGCAAACCGCCTAGGCAGAGAGAGGGAGTAGAGTCCTCTTCAGGGAAGGGCAGATCTGTTTACTGTCTCATGTGAGAAAGATAATGCTTCCCCAATGTTCAGACAAGCTTACTGCCCATCACAAAAGACAGGCTCTGCCGGGGCAGCCAGCACCTGGCCCTTGTCATATGCACCTATGGGAACTGGGCCTGGGGAGGCGAGCACAGATGCTGATACTCTGGGTACGGCTGTGGCTGTGAGTAATAGATCCTTTGTCTTTGACCCCGAATTCTTGTATCCTCTGCTTGTGAACATGAAACTGTGCAGGGCAACTTGTTAGCCTTGGGAATAAGGGACAGTCTCACATCCTTCATAGTTGTTGGCACTCCCTAACTAATACCAGCCTCCTGGATCAGGGGGAAAGGGTTTTGCTCCTCCTTCTCTCACGGGCCAGTGAGGATGATCTCTTTAGGAACTGCTCTATGTCTGCCTCTGGAGGGACAGCTATTGGAGTCACAGACAGGCTGCTAGTGCCGACCCAAAGCAGAGTCACTGATGACTGGGTCACAGAGGCCACACCGTAACAAAGCCAGGTCATGAAGGAACTCTTTTTGGGAAAGCCTCTATATTAATCTAAGGCTGTCGTAGCAAAGTACCACAGAAGAGGTGGCTTCAACAGCAGGCATTCATGTTCTCAGTTCTGGAGACTGAAAGTCCCAGATCAAGATGCTGGCTGATCCTGTTCCTGATGAGAGAGTTCTTCCTGGCTTACAGATGGCCTCCTTCTTGCTCTGTCCTCATATGGCCTTTCCTCTGTGTATTCCTGAAGAGAAAGAGTAAGCCAGTGCTTCCTTTTCCCCTTGTAAGGACACCGGCCCTTTAGGATTAGGGCCTCATCCTTATGACATCATTTAACCTTTATTACCTCCCTAATGGTCCTGTCTCCAAATACAGTTACATTGTGGGTTGAGGCTTTGACCTATGAGCTTGGTGGGTTAGGTAGAAGAGGACACAATTCAGTCCATAGCAGTCCCCAAATACTTGTGAACTGGTTCAGCCATGTTCTCCATCAGCTTAAAAACATGATAAAACATCTTAAACCATCTACCTGGGGGAAGAGGAGCAAAAAGTAACTTGTCAGGAAGACAAATGGAGAGAAGGACTTAGAAAGTGCTAGTAGCCTTCTTGCTTCCAAGCTGAGTCTCCTGCACTTTTCTCCATGTTTTTTATCTGTTCAAGTCACCATCTCCTGCTGTGGTGTCTCCTTATAGAAAGGCCCTGCTCACTTTGTATCTTGGAGGAAGTGTGGGGCAGAGCAGGCCATAGAAATTCCACTTACATCATAGTGTGAAGGTGCACAGAGGAGCTGACCAGTGCACAGAGAAAGTTCACAGAGCCCCCAGGAGCTCTGGTCTGGCCAAGACGTTGTAGGACAGTGCAGCAGCCCTTACACTTACTCTAAGTACACACGCTTTCCTCTCTGATCTGCTCTGGTGATGCCTCAACCACTCCAGGCTTCTTCAATCGCCCCCCCCTTATTATCCTCTCTCCTTTGCTCAGCCTCTTCCTTCTGCTGGTTCACCCTGCGCCCCCCTTCACTTGGTTAATTCTACGAAGATTTACTTTGAGCAGTAGCTTTATTCATAATTGTCAAGACTTAGAAGTAAGTGGTCCATTAGTAGGTGAATGAATAAACTATTATATGTCTGTATGACAGAATATTACTCAGTGCTAAAAAGAAACGAGCTGTTAAGGCATGAGAAGACATGGCGGAACTTAAGTGCCTGTTACTGAGCGAGAGAAGCCAATCTAAAAAAGCTACATACTTGCTACATATGATTCCAACTGTATGACTTTCTGGAAAAGGCAAAACTAAAGAGATAGTAAGATCAGTGGTTTCCAGGACTAAGAGGGAAAGGAAGGATGATTAGGTGGAGGACAGAGGACTTTTAGGGCAGTGGAAGTATTCCGTATGACACTCTCAGGATAGATCCATGTGCTTACAAATTTGTCTAGACCCATAGACCAAAAGTGAACCCTTACATAAACTATGGACTCTGGGTGATAATGGTGTGTGAACGCAGGGTCATCAACTGTAACAACTGTGCTGCTCTGGTGGGAAATCTCTGTACCTTTTAACTAATTTTGCTACGAACCTAAACCTGCTCTAAAAAAATATAATCCAGGAATGAAATGGAATAAATAATTTTTAAAAGACTCACCTCTAAAAAAGACATCATCTTTTCTAGACTTGATGTTCTGGAAAATTGCAAGAGAGAAATCTGTCCTGGGATGCTCAGTGAAGTCTTTCTCTCCAGTGGGGTTCCTCTACTGGATAAGGTAGAGTTGATAGTTTCCAAGGTACCTAGTCCAGCAGATAAGGCCAAAAGAACAGGTAAGAAACAAATCGCAGGATCCCAACATCATTTTCTGGAATAACTCATCTTCCTCATTGGTTCCATAGCACCTTATGTTTACCTAAGGGGTAGTAGTTATGTAGTGTTTGCTATATGCCAAGATGTCCTGAGAAATTACAGTATAATTCTCATTACATCCCTTGAAGTAACTACTATTATGACCTCCACTTAGGAGATGAGGAAACTGAGGTTTAAAAAACTTGCCAGACACCCATCCATTGGTAGGTGGCAGTGCCAGGCTCAAACCAAGTCACTCTAATCCAGTGCCTGTTCTCTTTCTACTGGGCCCTGTGTTCTCATCCCACACAGACCTTACTGCCGAGGAACATGACCGCCAGCTTCCCCTACCAGCTGTGGCCCTCATGGAGGCTACGCTGCATTTTCCTGTATTTTCATCCCCTTAAGAACAACACATGTCAGTATTGCAATGTGCATTTTTGAAAAGAAACAGGTTGATCTGCAATCATTAAGCCTGGGTGAAAATGGCATATCCGTCCACATCCCAGGGAGAAACAGATGGCACAGTCAGGTTCGACTGATCAAGGAGGGTTTAATGCGGGAACTATTTGCAAAGATATGGCCCAGGGAAGTACCCATGGTCCAGTACAAGCTGGCCTGCTTGCTTTCCATTGAGTTGAAGGGTGCCAGGGCAGGGAATGGTTACCAGAACCTGGAGGTGGACAGGAGTGTGTGGAGGCAAGAGCTGACAAGAGCTGGGGGCTTCTGGTTGAAGGATTTGACCAACCTGCAATGACCCTGCAAGGGGGAAGTAAGGAAAAATACTGTGAGCTTTCCAACCTGGCTCAGAGCCCCAGGAGACCCCTGGGACAAAATGTGTCCCCAGTGAGAAGTAGAAGAGGAGAAGGGCTGTTCGTGACACAGATAAAGGATTATGGGGTTTCGGGGAAGGCGGTGGCATTTGTTCAGGCCCAGAAAACTGGGTAGGTTTTGAGAAGACAGAGATGGGGTGGAGAGCATTCCTGACCAAGAACACAGCTGGGCAAAGGCGAGTGGCTGGAAGCACAGCCGTGTCTACACCATGATGGCTGCTCGACTTGGTCAGTGAGCAGAGCCGGTGGTGGTGGAGCCATAGAGATAGGCTGTTTGCAGCCACAGTGAGGAGGGCCTTGAGTGCCAAGTCAAGGCGTCAGAAATATTTCTGTAAGGCACTGAGCAGGAGGGCAGTATGCTCACCACAGTGCTTGAGGAAGACTGTAACAGAGGCAGCATGACGACGGCTGATAGCTTTGAGGAAGGTGGTTGGGAAAGAAGGCAGGAGGCCACCACAGGAACATGTGTTATGGCCTGAATTGTGACACCCCCCCCCATTCTTATGTTGAAGCCCTAACCCCCATACCTCAGAATGTAATTATATTTGGAGACAGGGTCTTTAATAGGGTCATTAAGTTAAAATGAGTTCTTGTGGGTGGACTCTATCCAATCTGACAGGTGTCCTGTAAGAAGAGGGCATTAGGACACAGACACACACAGAGGGAAGGCTGTGTGAGGACACAGGGAGAAGATGGCCATCTACAAGCCAAGGAGACTGGCCTCAAAAGAAACCAACTCCATGGACACCTTGATCTTTGACTTCCAGCCTCCAGAATGCTGAGGAAAAAGATTTCTGTTGTTTAAGCTGCCCAGTCTGTGGGTCTTTGTTACAACAGTCTTAGGAAGCCAACACAGCCCGGGAAAGAAAATGAGAAGGAGACACTCTCGGGGAAGGTTGGCCAAGGATGATGTCTGCTTGAACAAGAATAGTGGAGTCTGAGGAGGTCCAGGAGGACCTAAAACTGTAAGCACGATGGCTTACAGTGGACCTGGTGGAGCCCCTCACAGAAGCAGGAAGCAGGCTATATTCAGTGCCAGGACAATGATGTTTGCTCCTGATTGAGAGCTGTAGCTCCTGGCAGGATGTCTTGTCAGAGTTGGTCTTCACATGGCATTAAAAACTGATCTGAAGCCAAGACGCTTGCCAGAGGTGAAGATACAGATGTGGGAAGGGGATGCATGAGATCACATTGAGAGGGAGGACACAGGGGCTGAGGGCCAGGAGACAAGCTCAGAGGAAACCTACAGGAGATGAGGAGACAAAGGGCTGGTTGGAGACACAGAGGACAGTGTCCCAGAGGCCAGCAATAAGGTGCTGATGCCCAGGGCCTGGCCTGCCAGCAGTGGGGGAAGATGAGGCCTCATGGACCACCTTCCAGGGAAGGGTCATGGCAGAGGGGTGGGTAAAAGCCTGATTCCCAAGGCGTGAAACAGCAAGGACTTGAGGATAGGAAATGCAAGTTGTGTGTATTCCTTTTAGGAGTTCAGTGAAAAGGAGAGAAATGGTAAATCAGGCCATAGGAATTTTACTGTATTTATTTTTATTTTATTTATTTATTGTGGTTAAATATACACAAAATACGATTTACCATTTTAATCATTTTTAATGGTACAGTTCACTGTATGGTACAGCACATTCACATTGTTGTGTGACCATTATCATCATCCGTCACAGAACGCTTTATCTTCCCAAATTGAAACTCTGTCCCCATTAAAACTACATCCCCATTCACCCTTCTAACTCTTGATGATCCTTATTCTACTCTCTGTGTCTATGAACCTGACCACTCCAGGAACCTCATGTGAGTATTTGTCCTTTTGGGGAATGACTTCTTTTATTTGGCATAATGCCCTCAAAGTTTGTTTACATTGTAGTGTCTACTAGAATGTCCTTTCTTTTTTTAAAAGATTTTATTTATTTATTGTTGAGAGAGAGAGTGCACGAGCGAAAGCATGAGCAGGGGGCAGAGGGAGGAGCAGACTCCCCACTGAGCGGGCAGCCCAATGTGGGAATCGATCCCAGGACCCTGGGATTATGACCTGAACCAAAGGCAGATGCTTAACTGACTGAGCCACCCAGGCGCCTGGAACGTCCTTTCTTTTTTAGACTGTGGGGATTTTATTTCTAATAGTGGTATAGTCCTGAATATCTCACAGGCAGAGGAAAAGAAAATGGTAAAGAAAGGTAGAAGAGCAGAAGGATGAAAGTTATGGAGGAAGGCAGGACAGAATAGAGGGAGGGTCTTGTTTAGAACCTAGCAGGCCTGGGTTCATATTCTGGCTTTTCCACTGCATGATTTTGAGCAATTCATGTCATCTCCCCAGCTCAGCTTCCTTATATGCAAAATACGGATAGTGATGCCCCTTGGTGGGATCACTGTGTGGATTATGGACACTTTGAAGTGTCCCCCAGAAGGAACCCACATTTACTGCATGTTTACCTTGTGTACTTTGCAGCTGGACATTTAGAAAAGATTGTCTCCTTTAAGGGGATTTTGCCCTCATTTTCTGCAGGAAGGAACAGAAGGGTAGAGAGGATGTGTGACATGCCCAAGATCCCCCATATGTGGAGAGATAGGGCTCTGATAACAACCCACGCTTTCTTGATTCCCAACCCTGTGCTCTCTCCAGGGCACCAGGGAGAACCACGGGGTGCAAAGCAGGGCTCCATAACCGTGCATTCTCTTCCTCTTCTCCCAGAGGCAGGCACCTTCTATTGGCTAAAAGGGAAAGTAGGTAGGAATCAACTTGAGAAAGAATCTAAGGACTGCTGCACAACTGGCCCCATCACTATGAGCAGGGCTAGGTAGACATGGAGCCCAAGAGATGATGGGTAACTGCCCCAAAACTTATATGAGGGAGACAGGCATCCAGGATGCACGGTTAGCACCAGGGGAAGACGAAGCTTACAAGACGGCAAGAGACCACAGAAACCCCCCAGAGATCCATGATAATCTGGATAGAATCTTGCTCAGAGGCAACCTAGTAACTGGAGTTAGTTAAGATCCTTTCAAATGCCGGTGAACAGAGGACTCTGAGTAAACACCAACATAGGCTCCATATCCTGCAGGAGAGAAGAAAGGAAGGAAAGGCACAGAACCCTTGGATGCATGTCTGGCATATTTCTCCAGACAGTAGCAGGAAACTGTCAAACATGTGCTTTCCAATGTACATATATGATTTTGGGGCATTGGTCATCTGTTCCATGCTCTTAAGCACCTGCCAGCCATGGAGTATCAGGTGCATTTCTTAGATGAGTGGGGTTTGTGTCCTGTGTCATCCCCCCAGCCCACCCTCCAGCCCCATTGCAAATCACTAAGTGACACAAGCAGATTTTTGCAGGACTATGCATTGCTGGCAGTGTTACCCTGAGGCTGCTATCTAAGGAAAACATTCTTCAGAGGCCTTTTGGACAATATGGTTTTATGTGCTCATTTATTTCACACCCCTGTTTTAAAATAATTCTTTTTGGCTGAAAATGTATTTTCACCTAAGATAATAGATGGAAGTTGTGAGCTGGTTACATTTCCCAAGTGACATTAGCATATGTGCAACATATTTTCCCGAATCCCACCCCCTGTCTTCTTTCTGTCTTTTTCTAGTTCCGAAGAAGAAAATCTGAAAAGAAAACATTACCTGCATACTATACCTCTTTCTCATCTCCCTTTCTCCAACTTTTTTATAGGGGGAGGTGGAGAATCTTCCAAGTCCAGTCCTATTTTACCTACCAGGAGGAGAAATTCCCTCATACCTATCCCCACCTCCCCATCCCCACTGCCTTTGCTTCCGTCAAGCCCTTGCCTCCTCCACCTGGATCTTCACAGTAACTCCTCTCCAAATTGTCCTGTGATCTTTGCATTTGCCCTATGATCCATGTCCACGCTGCAACCAGAGTGATCTCTCCAAAACTGCAACTGAGTCCTGTCATTCTCCTGTTTCATTCTTTGGTGACTTCCCATTAGTTACAGGATACATTCAACTTCCTTACCAAACCATTCATCTCTCATCCTCTGCCCTTCTCCTCCAGCATTTCATGTGGTTTCAAGTCATTCTACTCATGTATGTGGCTCTTCTATCTTCCCTGTTTTTTTCTCCTCTACCTGGAAAACTCCTAAGTCACTCTTTGGGTAGCTCAAGCCTATTCAGAAGTGTCTCAGGCCCACCCAAGCAGAACTGATCACTTCATTTGAGGTTCCTTCACAGAGTATGGGAATTTCCACTGTTGTCCCAGCTTCACTGAGTACTGACTCCCAAGACTGACCTTCCTCTTTGCACCTCTAGCACCAGTGTAGTGTCTGACTCAAAGTAGACCCTGTAAATATGTATGTTAAATTGAAAGGCTACGTTGAAAGGGTTTGACTAGCTGATGGCAATAGTAGTAGATCCAACCCTCTATGATTATTGGAAATGTCACTGAAGTTCAACAAATATTGATGGACTATTTACTGTGTGCCAGATACCCTTTTGAGTTCATTGTAGCCCAAATGAGCAAAGCATCATTCTTTCAATGACCGAGCTCACAGCTGGTCAGTGAAGACCAGCAAGGAATATCTCTAATATAAAACAATAGGTACTAGACTAGGGGTAGGGACAAAATATCATGTAAGAGGTTTTCAACCATGGTTGTATATCTAAATGTGAGGAGTTTTTTAAAATATGGATGTTTCCATTTATATGAAGTATCTAAAATAGTTCAACCTACAGAAGCAAAGAATATAAAGGTGGTTGCCAGGGATTAGGAAGAGGGGAAGATGAGGAGTCGCTAATCAACATATATAAAATATTCATTTTTCAAGTTGAATTATTTATAGAGATACAATGTACAACACTATGCCTATAGATAACAATACACTTAATACAGCACACTTAAAAATCTGTTGAGGAAAAAAAAATCTGTTGAGGGTGGATCTCATATTAAATGTTCTTGCCAAAAGAAAAAAAAGAAAAAAATAGTGCAGCTAAACAAGGTAGAAAAATCTTATTGAGCTGTGTCAGGTAATTTATAAACAAGTATATTATTTTTCTGGATTAAAAAAATATGCTCATCTTGGCGTGTATTGATTATCTATTGCTTCTTAGCAAATTATTCCAAAACTTTGCAGCTTCAAACAATAAATATTTATTATGTCAAATCACTCTGGATGGGGCTGGAATTGGGGAGCAGCTTACTGAGGTGGTAGTGGTATTGGGATCTCTCACGTGATTGCAGTCAAGATGTTGGCCAAGGCTGTAATCATCTGAAGGCTTGACTAAGGCCAAAGGATCCATTTCCAAGATGGTTCATTCACATGCCGGCAAGTTGGTTTTGCCTCTGGCAGAAGGCCTCAGTGACTCACTGCATAGACCTCTCCACAAACGAGCCAAGTATACTCACAAAGTAGTCACTTTCTCCAGAGACTGGGGACTAGACTAGACTACAAGTCTAGACTACAAGTCACATTGCATTATTCCGAAACATCCAAATGGTTACACAGGGCAGGTCTGTTGAGTGTGTGAGATGACCACAAAAGATTGTGAGTAGCAGGAAGTGAGAATTGGAGAGAGCCATTTTAGGGGCTGGTTACATGACCCTACTATCCCCCAAAAGGTTTAATTCAATATGTTCAAGTAGGACCCTGGGTTCTGTTTGGGGGTTTTTAAATTTTTTTTTTTGCTTTTTCGTTTTATTATCTTCTTGACTTTTTAACTTTGTATTGAAACATACTTAAATCATACAAAAATCATGAATGTTCAGCTGAATAAATTTTCATGAAAACGCACAGTCATGTAACCTATACCTGGATCAAGAAACAGAACATTACTGGCACCCCAGGAGTCCCCATTATGCTCTCTCCCAGTTGCTAAACACTTGAGTACATACTCTTACAACTTTTGACAACAGAACATAGATTGACCTGTCTTTAAACTTTGCATAAATGAAATCATATTGTATGTACTCATTCACATCTGGCTTCCTTCCATGAAAACTTATGCTGATGAGTTATCCATGTTGTTATATGGCCACATTTGTTCATTCTCATTGCTGTATAGTAGTTCCTAGAGTAAAATAGTTATTCTACTGTGTTCCAGTGTTTGGTTACTGTGAATAGGGCTGCTGTGAACACTCTTTGTATATTTCTTCTGGTGATCTTATGTACATTTTTATGTGGGGTAAATACTGAAGGGGGGAAATGCTGGATCATAGAGCTAGCATATATTTAACTTTATAAACCTGGGAAACGCACTTCTATCAACAATCTATGAAAATTCAAGTTCTATGTCTTCTCCAATAGTAGGTATGTTCTGTCTTTTTCATTTAAGCCATTCTGGTTGGCGTGAGGTGCTACTCATTTTGGTCTTAGTTTTCATTTCCCTAATGACAAATGCATTTTTCACCTTTTCTTAGGTTTATTGGCCATTTGGATGTCCATCTTTGAAGTGATTGTTCACAAATTTTGTCCATTTTTCTATTGAGATATTCCTCTTAGAGATTTGCAGGGTTTTATTTTTCCCCATGTTTCAAGCTTTTTATTTTTTCCCACATCGTCTTGATTAGAATTTTTATTAGATATACGTATTACAAATGTCCTCCCATTCTGTAGGTCACCTTCAACTCTCTTAATGGTCATGTTTGATGACCAGAAAAGCTTAATTTTAATGTAATCCAATGTATCCATTCTTCCACTTTGTGGTTATTACTTTTTGCACCCTATTTAAAAAAAACTTATCTACTCCAAGGTCACGAAGATACTCTCATTTTTTCCCCCTCAAATCTGTATTGCCTTACTTTTCCTGCTTAGACATACAATTTATCAGGAATGGTTGTTTTGTTCGGTGTGAGGTGAGAATCATGATTCATTTTTCCTGATATGGAGATCCAATCAATCTAGCACTGTCTGATGAAAAGATCTCTTCAGTGTCACCAGCTTCTCTTCAGTGTCACCTTTGCTGTGTTTCAGGTGACTATATATATGAACCTATTTCTGGATTCACTATTTTGTTCTAGTAATCTCCTTTCATCTCCTTTAATCTCAAATAATCTAGTAATCTAGTATCCTTGCACCAGAATCACATTGTCTTAACTATTTCAGATTTCAACAGGTGTCGATACTGATAGTGTATGTAATCCAGCTTTTTATAAAACTTTCCCCCACCAGATGAGGAACAAGTTGAAATTATCCACTATCATTGCTTCCACTCAACATTGTCCTGGCAGTCCTAAATTGTTTAATACAGCAAGAGGGGAAAGGCCTAAGAATTGGAAAGGAAAAAAGGAATCTGTCAGGGTATCTAGCTGGCTCAGTTGATAGAGCATGCAACTCTTGATCTTGGGGTTGTGAGTTTAAGCCCCACATCGGGTGTAGAGGATCCGCTTAGAAATCTTTAGGGGCAACTGAGGGGCTAGTTGGTTAAGCATCTGCCTTCAGTTCAGGTCATGATCTCAGGATCCTGACATTAAGCCCTGAACCAGGCTCCTTGCTCAGCAGGGAGTCTGTTTCTCCCTCTCCCTCTGTCCCTCTTCCTTGCTCATGCATGTGCTCTCTCAAATAAATAAATAAAATCTTTTAAAAAATCTTTAAAAAAAAAGAAACAAAACTGTCATTATTTGCAGACAACATGATTTCCCTATAAGTAAATCTAACAAGGCTACTGAATATAAGATCAATATATAAAAATCAACTGTATTTCTATACATTAGAAACAAACAAGAAAATAAAAAATTCTAAATATTACAACCAGTGGTGTCAAAAACTACAAGCAAATGCGCAGATCTCTACAGAGGTCTAAAACCTAAAATGAAGCACTACAGAAATTTATTGAGAAATTATAAAAAACGAAAAACTACAGAAATTTATTGAGAAATTACAAAAACTACAGAAATTTATTGAGAAATTGTAAAAAAGCTAAATATGTGGAAGGATGTACTATACTGTTGGAAAGATTTAACATTTAATGTAGTCCCAATTAAAAGTCCAACAAGATGTGTGTGTGTGTGTGTGTGTGTGTGTGTGTGTGTCTGTTTATGTGTTTGAGTCATTCAGGGAGTTCTCTAAACAGTGGATAGAAAAATGGGAGAGCATCCTCCGCCCTCCCCACCCCCCACCACCACACCCCTCACAAGAAAGGAAAGAAAAGTACTGGCATTGGAGAACATTCCACAGAAAGGAAAGAGTTGACATAATATCACGAAGGGTAGAAGATCCATAGTATATTCTAAGGAACTTAAATAACTTGAGGTGGTTGAAGCTTAGGTTGAGGACAGTAGAAAGAGAGAAGAGATAGGAAATGTAGACTGACAGCCTAAATGCTAAGGGCTTGAATGTCATGAAGAATTCTAATTAAAGTATGAGCTTTACATAATTCCATAAATTGCCTACACGCTCTTTTTAAGCAACTGAATAGGATGTTTTGCACATGGTAATTCATAATCCTCATGACAATCCCAAAAGGTAGGCACTATTATTATTCACATACAACAGATGGACAATCTAAGGCAAGAGAGGTTAAATAACTTACCCAACCCAAAGACACAGCTTATAGAAAGGAAGACTTAGAATTGGCTCCCAGGACTCTCTTGCTATGTTGATGGGAGTGCGAACTCGTGTAGCCACTGTGGAAGACAGTATAGAGATTCCTCAAAGAGGTAAAAATAGAACTACTTTACCATCCAGCAATTGCACTAATAGGTATTTACACAAAGAATACGAAAATACTAACTTGAAGGGATGTATGCATCCCAATATTTATAACAGCATTATTTACAATAGCTATGCTATGGAAACAGCTCAAGTGTCCACCAATTAATGAATGGATAAAGAAGATATAGTGTATGTATACACACACACACATACACACACACACACACACACACACACACACACACACCGGAATATTACTCAACCATCAAAAAGATGAAGCCTTGCCATTTGCAACAACGTGGACAGAGCTAGAGTGTATTATGCTAAGCAAAATACTGGGTGATGTATGTAAGTGTTGAACCACTATATTGTACACCTGAAACTAACATTATACTGTATGTTAATTAACTGGAATATAAATTAAAACTTTAGAAATAAAAAATAATGAAATAAAAAAATTTGCTCCTAGGAAGCCTGGCTTTAGGATATATATATGGCATTTTATATATATATACGTATACATATACGTATATATATATAAAATTATATATTATATATAAATATTTATTTATTTATATATTTATATATAATATATAATTATAATATTTAATTATATATAATATATAATTATATATAAAGATATATAATTATATATTATATATAATTATAATATATATGATTATATATAATTATAATTTATTTATCTATAATTATATAATATATAAATTATATAACAACATAACATGGAAACTAAAATAAAAAAATATATATATATATATAAATACATACTTTTAGTTTCCATGTTATGTTGTTTCTCACTACTAATGTTTCATTAGAAAGTTAGCAGCAGTAGGAGGGCTGACTTGATCCTGTGATGGGAGACATTCCAGACAGGGAGACAAGCTCAGAAACAATGAGTGGGAAAAGTTCTGAAAGAGAGTGACAGCGATGGGAATGGAGAAGGGATGGGCTTGACCAGCATTACCAAACTAAGAAGTCAAGTGGGTTTGGCAATTCACTCAACTGAGGGTTGGAAGATAGGAGGAGGAAGAAAGGAAAGTCAATGGACAAGCCCTGAATAAAGTTTGTACCATTTTCCCACACAGTTCTTTGTTAGAAAAAGCATGCAAATATACTTGCCCTTAACATTGTGGACATAGAACCCCTTGCCATGGGCTTGGGAAGACTGGGTTTTTAAGTGAGAAGAATGCAAATAAGTAGAAATCCAAGTTTATGTTGTCCAGTTCTCCAAAAGTCCCTAAGTTATTTCCAAACCATGGTTGCAGCCTCCCTCTCTTTCTCTGTAGCTCAGTCCACTCTTCTTATTTTCTTTTTCTCTTATTCATTTTAAATGCAGAAAAGTTCAGGAATTTCTTTCTCTGGCCTTAGCAAGGCTAACCCATGTCATCAGTGTCTAGGCCAACAGACTTATCAACAGCAGTTCCCTCTCCAAGAGGGATTCAGATGCCAGGTATTAAGATAACATATTTGTTACTCCATTATAGAATATATGGTTTTTCATTACAATATAAATTTGGCTCTAGAAAAGTTCACCCTGAAGTTGATGTCCTCAACTATGAACTGTTCATGTACTGACTCTGAATTTTAATTTGTAAACTGAAACCTCAAGATAGAGCTCTTAAACATTGGCGTGGGCTGACAATCACTTTGGGAGCTTATAGAAATTCAGGGTTCTAGGCTTCACGCCTGAAGATTCCTTTTTAGTAGGTTTGGAGTAGGGCCAAGAAATCTCCCTTTCTGACGCCTTTAAATACTCAGCTCTGTCCCAGATGGTTTGGAGGAAGGTGGTTCTGACCTCATACTGAGAAGCAGTGCTGTAGTGGGTGATGGAGATGCTATTCCATGCCACCCCCAGGGCAGCAAGTCCTTTCCACCACCTGAGAGTACCTGGTCCTCAGTACACACTTCATACACTTCATTCTCTCATCAACCCTATGTAATAGGTACTATTATTATCCCCATTTTACAGGTGAGGAAACTAAGGCTCAGAATGATTCATTTGCTCCAGTTTTCACAACTAGTACTAGCCATGACTTGACTTAAGTATTAACACACCACCATATGCTAGGCACTATTCTAGGTGTCAATAGGCAGCAGAACAAGAGTATGAACTCACGAATTTGAGGCCATGTTCTTCATCACAATGATATAATATCTTCCTAAAATATTGTTGAGACAGCTCATAGATCGCGGAGGCTGTATAGTAGTAGAGAGGATGCAGAAAGGAGGAGGATCCACCATGCTGGGCTGGTGCCTGGCTCCCAGATCATGCATGTGGGGCATGTTGATCTGCAGTGGCATCCTACAGGTGTGGAGGCATGAGAAAAGCCACTCCCAAGGAGGATAGCGTGGGCCACACCTTGAGTGTCAGGAACAACTCTGGCCAGAATTGGAAGTGCTAAGACTAGAAGAAGGAGGGGAGCTAATGTTCAAATCCATATACCTTCCCCCAAACTCCTCTTTCTTTTCCTTCTCTTCCTCCTTCTTGATACCTGCATGCCTCCATTTCATCATTCTTCTTCCTTCTTTGGCAACCCTGTTCTTTCCCACTTCTCACTTGGTTTTCTCTTCTCTGCCTCTTTTGCTAGCATCCCTGGGAGGTCTGGGTTGTTGTGAACATAGCTGTATCTCCTAAGGCTTCCCTGCCCCTGTGAGGGCTCTGTAGTCCCTTTATGGGGTTAGTCCACCCCTGGGTCCCAGGACCAGTCATGACAGAAGGCAATACAGTATTGCTTGGCTAACCCTCACAAAAGCTCCCCCTGAGTGTTCAAGGGATCATGCAAGGAGCTACAAGATTCTGGGGGGACATGGGGTCTCTGCCCAAGACACTTAGGGTCACAGAGCATAGAGGGAGGTGATAAGACATTGTGGAAAGTGGAAAAATATAATGAGAGAGGTACAAAGGGATTCTACCCATGTATCTTCTGAATCTGTTGCCTTTTCTGCATTCTTACCACCACTGTCTTGGTTCATTGTTCACCTGGCTCTTTATTCACCAGGTTTACTGCAGTGCCCTCCTTTTGATCCTGAGCGGGCATCAGTCTTACCCACAAGGCTCACTAAAACTTGCAGTGCTGGGTCCCACCCCCAAGAGTTTCTGACTCACCAGGTCCAGGAAGTGCCATTTCTAGCAAGCTCTAGGTGACCCTGCTGGCCTAAGCACCACACTTAGAGAATCATTGTTCTCATCAATCTTTGCTCTCATACTCCAAGTCATTCCATTACAACCAGTATGAGTTGTTGTTTTCTAATAGAAATCTGCTCATATTTCTCTTCTGCTTAAAATCAGTAAGAATTTTTACCTTTGCTTCTGAGGCCACGTTAAGTACTCACATATATTTATTTATTTATTTATTTGGTATTTATTTATCTTTCTTTTTTTATTATTATGCTATGTTAGTCACCATACAGTACATCATTAGTTTTTGATATAGTGTTCCATGATTCATTGTTTGCCTATAAAACCCAGTACTCCATGCAATACATGCCTTGCTTAATACCCATCACTGGGCTAACTTATCCCCAACCCCCTCCCCTCTAAAACCCTCAATTTGTTTTTCGGAGTCCATAGTCTCTCATGGTTCATCTCCTGCTCTGATTGCTCCCCTTAAATTTTTCCCTTCCTTCTCCTAATGTCCTCCAAGATATTTCTTATGTTCCACAAATAAATGAAACATATGATAATTGACTTTCTCTGTTTTACTTATTTCAGTTAACATAATGTCCTCCAGTCCCATCAATGTTGATGCAAAAGTTGAGTATTCATCCTTTCTGATGGCTGAGTAATATTCTGTTGTTTATATGGACAACATCTTCTTTATCCATTTGTCTGTTGAAGGGAATCTGTGCTCTTTCCGCAGTTTGGCTATTATGGACATTGCTGCTATGAATACTGGGGTGCATATTGCCCTTCTTTTCACTACGTCTATATCTTTGTGGCAAATATCTAGTAATGCAATTCCTGGGTCATTGGGTAGCTCTATTTTTAATTTTTTGAGGAACCTCCACACTGTTTTCCAAAGTGGCTGTACCAACTTGAATTCCCACCAACGTGTAAGATGGTTCTCCTTCTCCACATCCTCTCCAACATTTGTTGCTTCTTCCCTTGTCAGTTTTTGCCATTCTGACTGGTATAAGGTGGTATCTCAATATGGTTTTGATTTGAATTTCCCTGATGGTTATTGATGATGAACACTTTTTTTCATGTGTCTGTTAGCCATTTGTATGTCTTCTTTGGAGAAGTGTCTGTTCATGTCTTCTGCCCATTTTTTGACTTGATTATTTGTTTTTTGGGTGTTGAGTTTGAGGTGTTCTTTATAGATCTTGGATATCAGCCCTTTGTAGTGTCATTTGCAAATATCTTCTCCCATTGTGTGGGTTGCCTTTTTGTTTTGTTGACTGTTTCCTTTGAGGTGTTCTTTATAGATCTTGGATATCAGCCCTTTGTCTGTAGTGTCATTTGCAAATATCTTCTCCCATTGTGTGGGTTGCCTTTTTGTTTTGTTGACTGTTTCCTTTGTTGTGCAGAAGCTTTTTATCTTGATTAAGTCCCAGAAGTTCATTTTCACTTTTGTTTCCCTTCCCTTTGGAGACCTGTCTTGAAAGAATTTGCTGTGGCCAATGCGGAAGAGGTTACTGCCTATGTTCTCCTTTAGGATTTTGATGGATTCCTCTCTCACGTTGAGGTCTTTCATCCATTAAAGTTTATCTTTGTGTATGGTGTAAGAGAATGGTCGAGTTTCATTTTTCTGTGTATAGACTGAAACAGGAAGAAATTGACAACCTGAATAGACCAATAACCAGTAACGAGATTGAAGCAGTGACCAAAAACCTCCCAAAAAACAAGAGCCCAGGACCTGATGGATTCCCTGAGGAATTCTACCAAACATTTAAAGAAGAAACAATATCCATTCTCCTAAAGCTATTTCAAAAAATAGAAGCAGAAGGAAAACTTCCATACTCTTTCTATGAGGCCAACATTACCTTGATCCCAAAGCCATTCTCCACGAAAACGGAGAATTTCAGACCAGTATCCCTGATGAATATGGACACCAAAATTCTCAACAAGATCCTAGCTAATAAGATCCAACAGCACATTAAAAGGATTATCCACCATGGCCAGGTGGGATTTATCCCTGGGATGCAAGGGTGGTTCAACATTCACAAATCAATCAGTGTGATAGAACAAATCAGTAAGAGAAGAGCGAAGAATCACTTGGTCCTCTTGATTAATACGGAAAAAACATTTGACAATACACAGCATCCTTTCCTGATTAAAATTTTTCAGAATATAGGGATAGAGGGAACATTCTTCAATTTCATAAAATCCATCTGTGAAAAACCCACAGTGAATAGTATTCTCAATGGGGAAAAGCTGAGAGCCTTTCCCTTAAGATCAGAAACACAAAGGTGCCCACTCTCACCACTATTGTTCAACATAATACTAGAAGTCCTAGCCACAGCAATCAGACAACAAAAATAAATAAAATATATTCAAATTGGCAAAGAAGAATTCAAACTCTCTTCACAGATTACATGATACTTTATTTGGAAAACCCAAACGACTCCACCTTTGAATTACTAGAACTCACATAGCAATTCAGTAATGTGGCAGGATACAAAATCAATGCACAGAAATCAGTTGCTTTCTTATACTCTAACAATTTAACTGTAGAAAGAGAAATTAGAGAATCGATTCCATTTACAATAGCACCAAAAACCATAAGATACCTTGGAATAAACTTAATCAAAGAGGTAAAAGATCTCTACTCTAGGAACTACAGAACACTCATGAAAGAAATTGAAGAAGATACAAAAAGATGGAAAAACATTCCATGCTCATGGATTGGAAGAATAAACATTGTTAAAATGTCTATGATGCCCAGAGCAATCTATACTTTCAATGCCATCCTGACCAAAATATCAAAGGCATTTTTCAAAGTGCTGGAACAAACAATCCTAACATTTGTATGGAACCAGGAAAGACCCCAAATTGCCAAGGAAATGTTGAAAAACGCCAAGCTAGGAGCTTCATAATTCCAGACTTCAAGTTCTATCTCAGAGCTGTGATCACCAGGACAGCATGGTACTGGCGCAAAAACAGACACATAGACTGATGGAGCAGAATGGAGAGCCCAGATATGGACCCTCATCTCTATGGTCAAATCATCTTTGACAAGCAGGAAAAAATATCCAATGGAAAAAAACAGTCTCTTCAATAGATAGTGCTGGGAAAGTCATCACATTTAGCCCCACTACTCACTGATCTGCTCTCTGCTGCCTCTTGGGCTTTGATAGAAATGTTGTTTCTCCCTAGGATGTCCTTTCCCCTCTGTCTGGCTAGCTTCCAGTAGTCTTCAAGAGTCCGGTTGGCTCCAATCCTTGCTGACCTTTCCTACTCTCCCCCTCACCCATGCACACTGGGCACTCACTGCAGTGTAGGTGTTCATCGCTTACTGCACTGGCATGTATTCCTTGCCTTTCTGTTCTGCCTCCCCCACACTAGGTTTTCAGCCCCATAAGGACAGGGAGGAGCCCAGAACCGTGTCTTGGAGTAAGCGTTTCATGCATGTGCCGTGATTACCCCTTCTCTGTTCCATTTTTCTCTTTAGGCTCCCACACTGCAAGTATTCTTGGGTTTATCTGTTTATTCACGGCACCAGGCGTTGATAACTTACACAGCTGGGTACTCTCATCTTGAAGTATCAGCCTCAAGCCATTTTTGGTCTGGTTTCACCATAGCACAGGCCTAGTTTCTATAGCCCCAGACTTCATGTGAGTTCCCTTTCCAGACTCCTGTTTATTCTCATCTGCCTCGCACTGCAGGCCCCTTCCAGAAGGGGTGATGTCTGAGACTGATGTCTTAGGATGTGTCCCCGTGCTTCTGATGTGGCAACATTCTAAAGCAGAGTGTTTGAGCCCAGTGAGCCCTCTCCATCCTTTCTGGTGACCTTAGTCCTGTGGCCCCTTTGGAGAATGAGAATTTCAGAGAAAAAGGGGAAAGAGGTGAGCTGCATATATTTAAAAAAAAGGGGGGGGAATACTCTTCCCTTAGCATTTTCAGCAGCACAATAGCAGTAGGCACTATTTTAAACTCTCAGATAATTCGATCTTAATTATATGGTATGCAGAGCACTAATAAGTTTACAAAGCTGCCAGCAACACTAAACACAAATGTCTTAGAAAATGGTACCCTTTTCCTTGCTTATTGTAGGACCGGGAACTTTAGTAATTGTCAGCAATTAAGAGGGAGTGACCAAACGGTGATTCAGAGGAATCCTCCAGAGACAATGACGTCAGAGAAAGCAGCAAGTCTGGCCTGGTGGGCAGGGGCATCTGGAGGCTGGGGAGGTATCCTGGAACCCCAAACTGTGGGATTGACCTGTCACAGCCGAATGTGATCCAGAAAAGCATGTCAGGAGAGCCAAGAAATTACTCATTCTTACCATAAATGGATACCAAGAGGCCCAGCCACAGCTATGCAAAGAACACCATGTGGGAAATAGGAGCTTCTGCTCCCAGTGCCTCATGCCTGTGGAGTAGAACTGGCTTGGGCTTTAGGGTCCAATAGTCTTCACCGTTCCAACTTGAGTCTGTAACTCACCAGTTGAATGCCACTGTGCAAGTGACTGTGGTGGCCCTGGGCTTGCTCATTGTGGAACAGGGAACACCAGTCTTGTGGGAGTCGTGTCAGAATTGACACAGCACAGGTGCAACCTGAAGCAGATGGGCTGGCACATAGTAGGTGTGCAATTCATATTCATTCATTTCCTTTCCTGCCTTCTCTCTTTGGAAGAGGATAAAACACTTCTACTAAGGTCACCTATGATTGGTCCGTTTCCTAGCCTGTATGAGGTATTTAATCAAGGAAGGAACAAATACTTCAATACATATTGTTTCTTACTAAGTCAGGAAACTAAAGCACAGAGAGGCTAGGTAACTTCATAAAAGCTGGCCTGTAGTCGTAATGGGGGGTCAAAATTTAGCACAACTAAATTCAATTAAAGAAGTTAAAGATTGATAAATACTTCCTAAGGGGTAAAGAACAGGGAGGGAATGTGTGTGTATTGGGGGTAAATGTCCTCAGCCAATAAACCCAGAAGGTATTCAGGGCACCACAAGCCTTCTGCTGTATGGTTTAGGCAAAGGTTCAGGACAGGAGGGCTAAAGAGATGACACCAGAAAATGTGCTGGATTCAGACAGAACAGGAAGGTCGTGAGCACCATGCTTGGAAGTGTGGGTATTCTGGGCAAATACAGTATGGGGTTCTATTCCTTCATCTCTATTCTGAAGTTGTAATATTTTACAAGATTGTTTATTTCAAAGAAGATAACAAGAAACACCCAAAAAAAGCTGAAGGAGTGTGAATGCCTGATTACAGATTTCTTTGCTTCTGTGGTATGTGTGCTTAGGCAGATTAAATTCATGTTTGATTACAAACCCCAGGATAGAAGCAAAATAAATATGTTCATAAAGAATTCCCAAAGGGAGGAAAAGAAAAAAAAATGATTAGTTAATAATCTATTGGGGGCTGTTTCTAAGAGAGTCTAGATAGATCCTCCATAGCATCCCTGTGCTCAGAGACCCTCTGTGGGCATCTCCCCATCTCCTCAGAATACCCACACTTCCAAGCATGGTGCTCACAACCCTCCTGTTCCGGCTGAATCCAGCACATTTTCTGGTGTCATCTCCTCAGCCCTCCTCTCCTGAACCTCTGCCTAAACCATACAGCAGAAGGCTTGTGGTGCCCTGAATACCTTCTGGGTTTATTGGCTGAGGTCATTTACCCCCAACACACACACCTTTCCTCCCTGTTCTTTATCCCTTAGGAAATATTTATCAATCTTTAGCCTCTTTAATTGAAGTCTTTAGTTTTTATTTCTTTTTAAAGATATTATTTATTTGAGAGTGAGCGAGAATGAGGTAAAGGGGCAAAGAGAGAGGGAGAAAGAGAATCTGAAGCAGGTTCTATGCCCAGCTCAAAGGTCCATGCTGGGGTCAATCTCCCAACCCTGATATCATGTTAAAGCTTTAGTCTTTAAATGAAATGGATAAATCCCCTCTGAATCTTTCCCCAGTGTCTTGAAGGAAATGATTTCTTTCTCTGTAATCCCAAAGTCCTTAGTGGTTTTCTTGTTCCATCCATCTGAATCTGCCTTTTTTCCCCCAATGACATTTATTTCTGAATGTGTCTGACTTCCCCTCTGAATCTGTAAATACCCTCTTGGTCCCCCACCTACAGTGCCCTGCACGTGATAAGTGTTCAAAGCATATTAATTGATGAAAAACAATTTAGATGTCCTCAAACAGAAGCCTCACTGGATAAAGTATGGTACACGCATGCGGTGGGGTTTTATGTAACCATTAATAATACAATATGTGTCTTTATAGGACACAGAAATATAGCTATTGACATTTACATTTCTACTATCCTGGCATGACCACAGCTACCCATTGTACATTCTATTTATTCTCATGCATCTCCCTGTCCCATTGCAGTGAGTTAGATGTAGCCATGTGAGTATATAGTTGGTGAGTATGACCACAAGTGACTCTACTAAAGCAATGAAGACCCCATGCATAACGCTCCGGGCTTTCTTCTGCTGTGAGGGCCAAGAGGACACTAACATCCAGATGGTGCAGCCACAAAATGGCAGTGCCTCCATTAACTGGGTGCCTGATGACCATATGGAGAAGAGGTTCGATTCACATGCTTTAAAGTGAGAACTAAATCCTTTTGTGTTAAGCCACTGTGATTTTGGTGAGTGAAACGCAAATCAGGGATATAAACATCTTTGTGCTATTACTGGCTATTGTGGCTATTGTGACAATGAAATGATATTGTATGACCTGACACAGTTCTGGGCATATGGTAGGTATTTGGAAATGCTAGTTCCCATCCCCCCTTCTATTCTGCCATGTGGTGAGCTATAAACTGTCCATTAGTAAATCCATTTAATTTAGCAGAGTAGACGTTGTGATGGAGGATTCAGAAAAAGCCCAGAACGTGTGGATCGCACTTGCTCTAAGTGTGGCCCAGACGAGCTGTCCTGGAGGAAATTCTGGGAGGAGCAGCGTGAAGTCTCTGGGCCTCCAGCAGGATACAGAAATGGGGAGCCTAGCGATGGCCCAAATTTGGTACTTGGATTTCCAGCTTGTTTGTCCTCTCTTATATTAAGGAAGCAATTTATCCTTGCCCGAGTGGGACAGGAGGCTGAAGGAGACCAAGGAGTTTCTAGATGTCCGCCATGATGGTGAAGGCAGAGACCTAGAGGGCTGTGTGTGAGGATAAAATCTGTGTAAAGGGCCAAGTCTTAGGAGGCTGCCAGAGAAAGAGAAGCATCACATTTAATCCTATTTGTCCTGTGGGAGTTTTCGGAAGCCAGACAAAGGACATCGTATCTAATGCCTGGTCTCACACACACAGATGTCTGGGACAGTCTTTATGTTCCTTTTAAACTCTGCACACACTTGGCTGCACAGATTTTAAGAAGGACAAAAGTTGTTTTAATAGTGTTAATGGGGGGTGATGGGCGAATCATAATCTTATAACCAAAATGGTTCACTCATTTGTGTTAGCTATTGAAAGCAAAGACTCTTTGGTAGGTACAGAAGAAAAGGACTTGAAATTGCTTGCCACCCACCTCCTCCACAGGAGTGCTGTGTGCATTAATGAGGGAATGTATTAGTGCTGGGAACACCCTGGAAAGAAGTTGCTTTGCCAATTCCAAATATTATTGTGACCTGCTGAAGGCAGAGCTGAAGGAACGATGGGGGTGGGAGGCTGGCTACTGCATGTGGTGTTTTTCTTTTGGGGCTCCTAAGTTGCTTCAGAAGCAGAACTACTGCTGAGTAAGAGCCCAAGGAGAATGGAGTAGGTATTCTGGATTCTTTTTCCCACAATGCGCTTGCCTTTCTGAGAGACCCTGCCCTACGTCCGGTGCCTTGCTGTGGCTTCGTGTGGCTTCTGCAGCTAACTTTTAAACTTAGTTTCAGAAGGACACATAAAGAACCCGCAAATAACTTAAAGCCTGTTGGAAACATGGAACTAAATAAACGCCAGTAGAATAATAATGAAATGAAGGTAGAGCATAAACATTTTGTACCCTCTTTCCTGCAAAAGAGCTTAACATGCATCCAAGTAAGGATTTCCATGGTATAGAGCTGTGTACAGAACTACTGCAGTGAAGTTAGTTGGCAGAAAATAATAATGGTATCAACAGTCTTTTATTTAGAAGACAGTTTGGAGCCCACAGAGCACATTCCATGGGCTTTCTCTTCCATGGTCCTCTAGCACTGAGCTCAGGTAAGCAGGAAAATGTTACAGTGATTGTCTCTGTTTCTTAAGTAGGAGTACAGAAGCTCCCCTCCACGTGAACATTCTGAGAAAAATAGCGAGGAAAATATCCTGGTTTCATATTTCTATTTTTCCACTGAACAAAAAGAGAAACAAACCAAAATAAAATGCAAAGTACACTAAGAAAAATAACATGCTGCATACTCAGTGATCACACATACAGACACACACAAATCCATAGCAATGTTAGAAGTGGTAAAGAGAGGCTTCACAACAGCTTAAGCAGTGATTTTTAAACAAATTTTGTTTTGTTGTTTTGTTTTGTTTTGTTTTGTTTCCTTGTTTATTTGTTCTTGCTTTAAGGACCTGTGGTGTGTATTGGTGGATGGGAAAGGACAGTAGCCTTTTTTTCAGTAGAAGAATGGAATATGGAGAGTTGCAGGGGCAAGAGGGAGAATGGTATTTTGCTAATTTGAGGGTATAGTAAGCCCTGGTGGTGGAAAGAGAGAGGACTTGGATAAGTTAGTGGAAAATGTCAAAGCCCATGATCAGTTTAAATTTGACTCGAGAAGCAATTAGTAGCCTGTGCAAGTTTCTGAGAAGGGGTGTGACAAGCACAAACACCCGAGAGAGAAAATTCTTATGGTGCACCAAGCCCTGCAAATATGGGAATGCTGTGCCTTTGGGAGCCATTCTGGAGAAAGGACAGGACTTTGTGGCAGAAGGAACTCCAAGGAAGACTGAAAGAAATCACACTTGTTTTTAGAGCAGTAGCTGGGGTGGGAGGAAATGTGTTGGAGGCTGAAAATCAGAGTCACTGAAGAACTCATTGAAATGACAAAAACCTCATCCTCCACATCCCCCCTGCTCTCATACCTACTTCACAAGATTTCAAACAGATTTTCTAGGGCTTGGGTGTGTATTAGGAAAACCTCTCCCACTGATTCTGACATGGCATACCAAGGATGAAAAATGACCCCAGTCCCAGTAAAGCTGAGGTCTAACACGTGAGTGAAATAGCAAACCAGAACTGCAACACGTTGTGCTATGTGGTACGGTGGAGATATGTAGAGAAAGCTCTGGAAACTCATGTGAAGGAATGATTCAGTCTACATAGAGAAGAGGGTGACAAAAAGGGAGAAATGAGTTGTTCTCATCCCTGGTTGGGCATTTCAAACAGCCAACTAAATCAGGGTCTTTGTGGGGGTGGGGCCCAGGCATTATTTTTAAAAATCTCCTCAGATGGTTCTAAGGTTGAGAATAGATGTTGAAGATTGAAGATATTCCAGTTTTTGAAGAAGGCATAGACATTTTCTAGACAAAAAGAAGAATGGAACTAACAAAGGCACAGAGACAAGTAAGTAGCATGTTTGGAGACTGGGGAAGAGTCTAGGGTGGCTAGGACTTTGGATCTGAGGAGGAGACCATGGAAAGGTAATCTGGGGCTGCATTTTGAAAATGAAGATTATGGTGAAGAGGAGGAGAATGAGGAGGAAGGTAAGGTGGTGGAAGGGAGAAGAGGGAGAAGAAGGAGAAGAGGAGAGGGGGAGGAGGAAGTGGAAGGGAAGGGGAGGGGAGCAGAATGACAGGTTCCAGGGAGAGGGGGAAGAGGAAGAGAGGATCACCTTGAAAGCACTATGACAGATTTTTTTAGAAGCATGAAAACAGACCTATATTTTACAATAATTCTGGAGGTTGAGGATGGATAAAAAGAGATGTAAAGATATCCAACCTTTGGTTGAATTTTTTTGGGCTGTGGGGCCCATTTTTGCCTATATTGCCATAAAGCAATGGTCAGTGGGTCTTTGAAAGTAATATGCTTGATGGCCACAAAGATGATTGTCTTAATTCTTCATGAAATATATATATTTCTCTTCAGACATGTGAAATTGTTTCTCTCCCTGACACCACCCCCACTGATAATTAGCAGAAGTGATTTCAAGATCTGTTCTGCTTCCAAGTTAGGAACTTAAACCCCTGCCCCAACTCTGGAACAATTTCTCCCAATGCAATTTTGGATACTGAGGTCCCTCTTTGCTTCTTGGGGAATGGGAACACCACCTCAGGCTTTGTATCCTTCCTTTTCTTTGTTCTGTCCCCTTCTTTCCCTGTCTTCTTTAAGTGGCCATAATATTAAACTGAATTTTGTTTTAATTGTTCATTGTTTTTACTAAATGATTTTATTTCTATTTTGAAATTAAAAGATGGATGAAGAAAAGCTCATATTTAACCCCCTTTAAAACCTTCAAATTAAGTTGATTTTTACAGATATGTTCTTGGATTGTATTTTTTTCCCCCTCCTCTGTGAATCCATAGCCTTACTACAAAGTACACCAACACAAACACTGTTTCCAGATGGTAATAAAAGATTAATGGTGGGTAGGAATGCTGAGGACCTGAGGTTTACAGATGTTTTATTTTATTTTTAGCTGGATGGATTTCCTTCTTCAACACACCCTTCAAGCACTCACTGAACACCCATGGGATACCCACAGTAGGCCAGGCCCCTTATGGGGGAAGGGACAGAGATTAATAAGGTGGTCCTTGACCTCACCTCATCTTTCTAAAAACCTTAAGATATATGTAGGGGGCAAGATTATTTTTACCCAATGAAACTGGGGTCCAGAAGGGTTAAGGGCATGGATCAAGGCTAAACAAAAGTACAAAAGTGGTTCCACAATTATTCTATCCTTGGAGAGGTGCCCAGACCAAATCCTTACAGTATATGTAGTACCTGTTTTAATTGTACCTGCATTACTAAGGAGACGGTGGCAACTGATAATTTACATTTCCAGAATGGGAAATTTGACATTTCCATTACGTATTATTGTTTTGAGATTTTAACCATGGACTGAAGAAATGATAGAACTTAAATCAGTTATTTAATGTACAGAATGAAATACTTGTCTATTGGAAGGCCTAAATGTGAGATAGGAAGTCATCAAAATCACAGAGGAGAACACAGGCAGAAACTTCTTTGACCTCGCCCATAGCACCTTCTTACTAGACACGTTGCAAGAGGCAAGACAAACAGAAGCAAAAATGAACTATCGATGGGGCACCTAGGTGACTCAGAGGGTTAAGCCTCTGCCTTCAGCTCAGGTCATGGGATCGAGCTCCGCATCGGGATCTCTGTTCAATGGGAGCCTGCTTCCCTGCCTACTGTGCCTACTCTCTGCCTGCCTCTCTGCCTACTGTGATCTCTCTCTCTGTGTCAAATAAATTTTTAAAAAATGAACTATCGGGGCTTTATCAAGATAAAAACTTCTGCACAGTGAAGAAAACGATCAATAAAATTAAAAGGCAGCCTGCAGAATGGGAGAAGATATTTGCAAATGACATATCTGATAAAGGGTTAGCATCCAAAACCTACAAAGAACTTAACTAAACTCAACACCCCCCCCCCCAAAATCATCCAGTTAAGAAATGGGAAAGAACACAATAGACACTTTTCCAAAGAAGACAACCAGATGTCTAACAAACACATGAAAAGATACTCAACATCACTCATCACTAGGGAAATATAAATACACAATGAGATCACCACATACCTGTTAGAATGGCTAAAATTAACAACACAAGAAACAACAGATGTTGGTGAGGATGTGGAGAAAGGGGAACCCTCTTGTACTGTTGGTCAGAATACAAATTGATGTAGCCACTCTGGAAAACAGTATGGAGATTCCACAAAAAGTTACAAATAGAGCTACCTTATGATCCAACAATTGCTCTACTATTTACCTAAAGGATACAAAAATACAGGTTCAGAGGTGTGCATGCACATTGATGTTTATAGCAACATTACCTACAATAGCCAAACTATGGAGAAAGCCTAAATGTCCATCAACTGATGAATGGACAAAGAAGATGTGAGATATATATTACAGACACACACACTGAAATATTACTCAGCCATCAAAAAAACAATGAAATCTTGCCATTTACAGAGATGTGGATAGTGCTAGAGTGTGTTCTAAGTGAACTAAGTCAGTCAGAGAAGGACAAATAGCATACGATCTCCCTCATATGTGGAATTTAAGAAAGAAAACTGGGGCTCCTGGGTAGCTCAGTTGTTAAGCGTCTGCCTTCTGCTCGGGTCATGATCCCAGGGTCCTGCAATCGAGCCCCACGTCAAGCCTGACGTCAGTCTCCCTGCTCCGTGGGAAACCTGCTTCTCCCTCTCACGCTCCCCCTGCTTGTGTTCCCTCTCTCACTGTGTCTCTGTCAAGTAAATAAATCAAATCTTAAACAAGAAAAAAGAAAAAGAAAGAAAGAGAGGAAGGAAGGAAGAAAGAAAACAGATGAACATATGGGAAAACATATGGGTGAAAAGAAAAAAAGGAGAGAGGGAAGGAAACAAGCCATAAGAGACTCTTAATGATAAAGAACAAACTGAGGGTTGACGGAGGGAGGTGGCTGGGGGAGTAATCTAGATGGGGGATGGGTATTAAGGGGGGCACTTGCTGTGATGAGCACTGGTTGTTGTATGTAGGTGATGAATCACGAATTCTACTCCAGAAACCAATATTGTACTGTATGTTAACTAAGTAAAATTTTTAAAATATAATGAAATATTTCATCCTTAACTATTTCCTATTAGAGAAACAACAGAATGTTTAAAAATGCTAAACTTTATAAATGTTTTATTAAAAGGTCTAGGGACACCTGGGTGGCTCAGTGGGCTAAAGCCTCTGCCTTCGGCTCAGGTCATGATTTCAGGGTCCTGGGATTGAGCCCCGCATCGGGCTTCCTGCTCAGCAGGAAGCCTGCTTCCTCCTCTCTCTCTGCCTGCCTCTCTGCCTACTCTCTCTCTGTCAAATAAAGTAAAAAAAATAAATAAAAGGTCTAAATGGTTAACATTAAAAATATTTTTTTAAAGATTTTATTTATTTATTTGAGAGAGAAAGAGATCACAAATAGGCAGAGAGCCAGGCAGAGAGAGAGGGGGAAGCCGGCTCCCCGCTGAGCAAAGAGCCCGATGCGGGGCTCGATTCCAGGACCCTGAGACCATGACCCGAGCCAAAGGCAGAGTCTTAACCCACTGAGCCACCCAGGCACCCCCATTAAAAATATTTTAAGAAATAATTTTCCTCAAAATCCTTTTATAATTACAAATGCTTAAAAAGTTTTAATTAAGCCTGGGACTATTAAGTTCCATACAATTTGTACTTCTATTTGTAAAATTTTAAGTAAGAGCATCGATCACAGTGATAATGATTATATATTTTCACATAACAGTCCTAAAATTTTGAAGTACCTTGAAAATATTAAACAGTAAATACTAAAATCTTTAACTACAAGAATTCCTTCTGGCTTAACCAAAACCAGCATTTTATACCTTAAACAATTCTTATGATATTGTTAAGTGATCCCATAATTTTTTATATCTCAATTCACTCCTGAGCTTCATTTAAAAAAAGGCAACAGTAAAATTTCTGAGATACTGAATAGATGCATAAATATACCTTTCCCTTTTTACTCACGTATGTTCTTTTCTTCTTCCATGAAACAAGTCTTCCCTTTTCCATTGGATATTAGAGGTGATTCTGATACTTACTTAAATTAATCTAAGTAGCTATAGTCCATTAACTTCCTATTTTATGTTTTCTTTTTTTAAAAAGATTTTATATATATATATACATATATATATACATATACATGTATATATATATATGTGTATATATATATATATTTGACAGAGAGAGACAGTGAAAGCAGGAACACAAGCAGAGGGAGTGGGAGAAGCAGGCTCCCCACCAAGCATGGAGCCTGATGTGGGGCTCAATCCCAGGACACAGGGATCATGACCCAGGCCGAAGGCAGATGCTCAATGACTGAGCAACCCAGGCATCCCCATATTTTATGTTTTCTAAGATGGAAGTTTACCCACAGTGGTGCTATGGACTCCATCCCATTTCTTACTGAACTCTGACCAACTCTTTTGTTATCCTACTTTGCCTTCTAAGTATGCTATAAAGAGCATGAACTCCTACAGCCAACTTTCAGATGAACTAGAATTAAAATCCCAGCTTCACCACTTACTGGCTGTTAACTTGGGGAAATTACTTAAACTTTTCACCATCTCAGTTTTCTTCTGGGCAAAAGGGGGATAATTTCTGGTCTTTAGGAGGGTGGTAAAAATTAAACAATAATCCACTTTAAAATCCTGGCCCAATGCCTGGTACAGTCAGTTCCTCATTGAGATGAGTTTTCCTGTTTTTGCTTCAAGTAAGCAAATAAATAAAGAGACAACAAAAACCTTCTCACCCTGGCACTTCAATTCCTAGTTCCTATTTGTTTTAAGCCATGAAGTCAACTAAGTACAGGGTTGTCTGCCTCCTTTTTGTCAACTAAGTGGCCCATCCCTAAGATAATATAATCATTTAGGTTGAGGATCAGAACACAAAAGGTATGTATGTGTGTGTGTGTGTGTGTGTGTGTATATATGTGTATGTGTGTTTCAGAACATGTGGGGCACAATTTTTCAGAATTAAAATAAAATGACAGCTAATAGTAATTGTGTGCCTACTATGTGCTATGCACTGTTTTACGAGTTTACAAGTACTGACTCATCTAATTCTTATAGCAACCTATGTTGAGGTAGTTGTCATTCCTAAAGGACACTATGGCAAAGAAAGGCTCCATAACTTGTTCAGAGCCACACAGGTAAAATGCAGGGGTAGAATCAGGATTCAAACCCAGGCAGTCTGGTTCTAGAGTCCTTGCTTTTACTGTCCATGGCACCTATTTTTTTTTTCTTTTTCTGTAATGACTGGATGCAGGCTAGGATGCTTCCTAGCAGTGTTTCTCCAGTTCCGTGGAATCACTGGTCTCCTCTTGGGGATCGACAAGGGGAGTTCTTCAACCCCAAGGAAGGTTGTTTCAGACCTGCTGCTGTTATCTGCCCCTTGGTCAGTCATGGGTTCAAATATTGTACAATCACCATTATCTGGGTCTTGTTGGAACAACCTAAGTTGGGCTACAAAGGGCATTAGCTTACTCTGTTGTAAGAAATGCTACATTTACGGGTGCCTGGGTGGCTCAGTCGTTAAGTGTCTGCCTTCAGCCCAAGTCATGATCCCAGGATCCTGGGATTGAGCCCCACATCAGGCTCTCTGCTCAGTGGGAAGCCTGCTTCTCCCTCTCCCACTCCCCAGCTTATGTTCCCTCTCTCGCTGTGTCTCTCTGTCAAATAAATAAATAAAATCTTTTAAAAAATTTTAAAAAAAGAAATGCTGCATTTAGGGAGTTACCAAAGCACAAGGATTTCCTTACATATAGCAAACATCAGTACATAATTGATGAATAAATAAGTGAGCAACAGCTATTTATAAAAACTGTTTAAATGTACACTAGGAATCTAAAACTTAATGGGTTTTTCTGCGTGGTAAGGTTACAGATGATTTTTACTTTATGTTTTTCAAGTTTTTAGCTAAGAACATGTATCCCATTTTTTTAAATCAGAAAAAAAAGGTTTACTTTAAAAGAGAGATATTCAGATGTGATAATTATAATGTGTTGGTTTTTTGTTTCATTTTTGAATTTTATGCACCAAAGTCAAGAAATATTCATGGGTCCCCAGTGTAAAGTTTAATGTAGGTACTCAGCAAATACTTTTCAGGATATTTGTTAATAATACATTCCACTTCTATAAGACCCTGTCATTCTTAACTGAAACAATACAAATCATACAGTTATAATATACTAAATGGAACTCAAAACACTGGGATTAGGAAAAGTACAAATACTCATGGATACATACTAATCACATTGTAACTATATAGCACTTTGAGATCCTAAATTTTCCTACATTTTTTTGTTTCTTTCAATTCAAGCAGATCCTTCATCACCTTAGGGAAGGCAGTGGCAGGGAGGAAGTAGAAAGAGTCCACCAGATCCATAGGCTTTGTTTCCAAAAGTCAAATTCAACAAGGATGATAAGGTCTGAGGTAGACAATGTCTTCTCAAAACCAAAAAGAAAAATTTCTCATTTGGATGGCAGAAGCAAAAACTAGGGTTGTTGGGATACAGAGGCCTCTCTGTCACTACTTTGGGGTGCAGGGTGATAATGGTGGGGCTCTCTCATGGTACAAAATGTGCTCTGGGATCCTACCCTGTTGACCCACTGTTATACCCCAGCCCTGCTTGACAGCAGCAGAAAGCAATTGCCCTGAGTGGACCTGGCACCTCATGGCCAGAGACGAGGTTCTTACCTGTGTGTGAAGGACTGGCTGATGGTCAGACAGAGTTACCCCATTCTAGGCTATTATAGGCTGAGTTGTGATCTCCCCACCCCCCCCAACCCCCCGGCCCAAGTTCATATATTGAAAACCCAAAGTACCTCAGTCTATGACTGCGTTTGGAGAAGAGGTCTTTGAAAAGGTAATTAAGATAAAATGAGGTAATATGAGTGGGCCATAATCCAATCCTATAGATGTCCTTATGGGAAGAGATTATAACACAGACACAAAAGGAGGAAGATGGCCATCTAAAAGCCAAGGAGAAAGATCCTCAGAAGAAACCAACCTTCTTGGCACCTGACTCTCAGACTTCTAGACTCCAGAATTGTGAAAAATAATTTTTTTTGTTGTTGAAGTCACAGTTTGTGGCATTTGGTTGCGGCAGCCCAAGCACACTTATATATAGGCATTGTCTCTAGGTGAGACCTCAGAACCTAATTATGCCCCAGAGAGGACCACTCGAAGATGACTGAGGCTGAAAGTTTGTCAATTTAGATTAGAGCTTGGAATAGAAATTCAATTGTTTAATGGAAAATAAAACAATGCCTTATTTCTTTCATACCTAAATTTGAATTCTGTGATTCAAAGTTTTTACCCATACTGTTTTGTTTCATGTTGATTTTGCCACATTACATTCTGAGGGTTCTGTTTCTATTTCTGATGTTTGTTATTCATTCTTTTTTTTTAATGCATCACTCTCAGAACTCATTATTTTATGACCCATTGTGAAGTTGCTTGAAATCACCTAGTACCTTTCTCACTTCTTTATTCTTTCCAGTTTGCTTGGTTATCCTGATTTTTGTGTTAGGTGTTCAAACTTCTACTATAGAGAAGAAACACAGGAGGAGGAATTGGAAACCCAGTCCTCCAGTCTGCAACTGATTCAGCTGCTGGGAGGAAGAACTAACCAGCAATAAACAGCAAAAGCAGTGGGAAAAAAAATGTGATTTTACTGGCAGATGGCAAGTGTCATTTAATGTAGATAAACTAATAATGAAACAGGGAGCAAGGAGGCCAGCCCAGCGATGTGTCTAGGCAGAAAATAATCTGCTAACACAGAGATCAAGAAAAGGATTTAAGGATTATTCTTGAAAAATCATTAGAACTATCAGTCTAGTGCAGAGTTCTGGGAACAAAAGCAAACACTCTGTTAGCAAAGAGAAAGCACAGAAACTGGAGACACACTTGTTAGCTTAAAAAGGACTTGTTTGATCTAGTCAGGAATATCATGGTTTTAACCATTGAGAGGCAAGAAGGTGACAGAAAAATGATAAAAACTCAAGAATCAAATGGATCCACTTATTTAAGAGGGATGCAAACTTAAATGCCTTCGAAGACCAAGCAGGTAGGTAAATGTGTGAGCTGTTATAGTAAGACTTTTGGGAATGGTGGGAACTGAGTCAGAATGAAGGGTGCTCACAGGCTTCTAGATTCACACTCACATACAATGTAGCGATCCCACAAAACACATCTGCCTGTATAATTCAGCTCCTTGGTCACCAGTGTGGATCCCTGGCTACAAAAGTGTACTTTTGTGCCTGTCTTCAGGTTCCTTCCTAATCTCAGGGTCCCTGGAGGATAGAATAGTGTGTTATTCAATCTTGCATCCTGCCTGGCATCCCACAGAATACTTTGTCCCATGAAGACTGCCTGAAAATATTGCAACAAAGAAGGAGCTCCGTGCTGTACGGAGCAGAATATGCTGCTGACAGTTGCTGGGCCTGTTACTCAGGGGCTGCTGTGTCTCAAGTTGCGTGTCTAAAAGAGCTCTCGAGTGGGCCCAAAAGCCCACTCTGTGCTTGACTCAGCCTCACAGTATCTAATTTACATGTGGTGCGTAAATTATTTCTGTCTCTGTTCTGCATGTTCTTCATCTGCCTGTTCTTCTCACCAGGCATGGCCTTTCTTCAACCCAGATCTTTGTCTTCCCTTCTTTAGCAATATAAAAATGACTTTCTCAGTTGTTTTTTTCCTTTTCTGTCCTCTCATCCTGGTTTGTTTTCATCTCACCTTTCCTTTTTCTCATTATACCTGCTCTACAAAAGATCAAGACAAAAACAATCTCAATGAATTATATCCTCCAGAAGTGTGATATTCTGGTTAGCAGAGTTAACAAGACACTCTACTCCTTCAAATAGCACAATCCTTTTTTGGTAGGTAATAGAAATAGACTAATTAAGGAGTACATTGAGGTGAGCATAGATCACATATAGAGAAGTTGAATCACTATGTTGTATACCTGAAACTAGTGTAATATTGTGTGTCAACTACACTCAAACTAAAAAATATTTAGGGGCATCTGGGTGGCTCTGCCAATTGAGCATCTCTCAGGGTCATGATCTCAGGGTCCTGGGATTGAGCCCTGTATTGGGTTCTGGGCTCAGCAGGGAGTCTGCTTGGGATTCACTCTCTCCCTCTCCCTTTTTCCCTTCTTCCCCAACAAATAAGTAAATAAATCTTTAAGAAATATACCATTTAAAATGAGAGACTAGATGAAATAATCATTTCTTCTGGAGCTAAATTAAAAAAAATCATTACAAGAACTCAGAGAATGGAAGACTACATATAAATAAACTAAAATGTGTAGTAGAAATTCTGAATGCTACAAGATTTCAGAGTAAGAAGTTATTGTTCTGTGTAGGCATAGTCAAGGACATTTTTGCTGAAGAAGGTGGGATTTGAAGTAGGTATTAAAAGATGGGAGTGATTTTGGGCCATAGCTAGCATGACACCTTCTTAAAAGCTTATTGCTTTGAATTTTTGAATTGGAAGATGGGCAAAGAGGAGGAGAAAAGACTTTGTGAAAGAATAAAAAGCAAGATCAGAAGTGCCAATGCAAGAATGTACTGGATAGGTGTGGACAATGTGGATATTTTCACGATAAGGGTGTGTTCTGGTCAATGGTGAAAATTACTTTTGATTATGTAGGTTGGAACAATATTAGGGAAGATCTGAAAATGGAAGGGTGTAGTTTGGGTTTGGTACAATAGGCAATAGCGAGGCCTTACATGTTCTTACAATAGTGTTTGAAGTTTATTAGTCTGATGGTGCTAAGTAGGCTGCATAGGAAAAAGAAGAACATAAAGTCAGGGAGATTAGGCAGGAGGCCTCAACTTGGATAAAAATAGTTCCATATATTTTCACATTTCCTTATGAGTTAGAAAGCATCCAACAAACCCACAAAAGAGGCACTCATAACAAGCCTTGGAGGAAGGTAGGGCAGATATTAATATTTTTATTCTACGTGAGAACTGAGATTCGAGCTAGATTTGTCCAAAGTCATAAAGTCAGTAAATGGTGTTTTTGGAACTCAGACCTACTTTTTGTCTTTTTAATCTCTAAGTCAAGCATTCCTGTCATTAAGAAATAGAGATGAAAGAGGAGATTTCAAATACTGAAAATGAATAATCTACGCAACTTTATGAGGTATATGAATCAGCATAATTCACATTATGTAGTAGTAAAAGTGCTGGCCTGAATATCAAGAAATGTAAATCCTAATACTTGAGTTAATGTAATCCAGTGTGACCTTAAATAAATCCCTTCTATTGTCAGCTTCTTCTTACCAATCTGCAACATGGGGGTTGTACACAAAATTCTCTTTCAATCCATTCTGGCTCACCAGTCTTAGAGTTTGTGAGTGAATCATCAGTTAGCCATCCAGATGACCAAATGAAGTTGGTATCAAGCAATTAAGAAAATTGGCAGAGTCAACTTGAAGGCCAGGGATGATGAGCTCAGGTTTACACATCAGGAAAAAATTAAAAGGAGTGTTAGGCAGAATAACAGCTCCCTCAGTGTGGCCACCTCCTCATCCCTGGAACCTATGAATGTCCCTTTATATGGAAAATTAAATTGCAGATATAATTAAGACAAGTATGTTGACATAAGGATTATCCTGGATTATGTGGGTGGATCCTTATAAGGGAAAGAAGAAGGAAGGAGAGTCAGAAAAGATGTGGTCACAAAAGCAGAGGTGAGGCAGTTGCTGGCTTTGAAGATGAAAGAAGGACATGAGCTAAAATCTTTCCAGATCCAGAAGAGGCAGGGAAATGACTCTCTCCTAGAGCCTCCTGAAGGAACACTGCCTTGTTGACACCCTGACACCCGCTGAGAACCATTTTGGAATTCTGACCTCTAAAATTGTAAGATAATAAATTGGTGTTGCTTTAAGCCACTACATTTGTGGTAATTTGTTATAGCAAAAATAGGAAACAAGTACAGGAAGTCAGTAGGGAAGGATGACTAATATTTATTTAGTACCTTTTGTATATTGGGCATTGATATTACAGTAAGCTTTTTGCAGAAACAGTATGCTATTTTACACATCAGGAAAGTAAATCTGATAACTGAAGCAACTTGCCCAGGGAAGGATTGAGCTGGGAATTCAACTCTGCTTTGTGCTGTGTGACTGCTTTTTCCATCACACAATTTCTGGTATGAAAGGCAAAGTGCGCACAAAGCTTACACAGTTACTTAACCACATAGTGCTGGAAAATCAGGAAAAAATGTGATATAAATCAATGAACCATAGTCTTGGGAACTGGGAAGACCTCCACAAAGATCTAGCAACATGAGGCAGGGAAGGGCCAGCACTGACCACCTATTCAGAAGCAGGTACTTTTTATACACATTATTTCATTAAACCACCACAAGTCACACCATGAAATAAGTTTTATTCTCCCTATTCTTATGGTTGAGGAACTGAGGCATAAATAAGAAAGAACATTGCCCCTAATACTAGAGCTAGTCAACGACAAAGCTGGGATTTAACTACAATACTTACTTCCTGTGAATATAAAAATAAAAACTTTTAATCTTTTTTTAAAAAGAGGAAAATCCAGAAAAGGGCATTATTTCAACATCACTTAAAAATATACGATCCCCATGCCCCCAAACATGCATAGAAGGTTGTAATCGGCTTGAGGTCATGGATGTTTATAGAATTATTTTTCTCCAGGGTGCTTATAACAGTCTTGAGTATATTATAAGCACTCAATGTATACCCATTAAATGAAATCAATCAGGGGGATAGAGGGACTTCTGTATAAGTTTAACTAAGATGTCTGGAACTCCTTTGTCTGGAAGGATGACAGTAGAGATCTGATGGGACCCCAATGTAGCATGGTACGCCCTTCCCACTTAAAGATTTCCCCCATGACTCCAACTATCACTCATTTCCTATTTCTCCTTCTTAACTGCCCCTAGTGTATGCATTAATCTCAAGCACTTGGGTGCTTTGTCACTTAGTTTCGCATTTTACTTCATCCTCTTGGCATTGGTGGCAAGGGCTGTCACTGTCTTCAGCATCAAGCCTAAGTTTCTGGTTTCCACTTTTCCCTCTCTCATCTTTTCTCTCCAGCCTTACCACTTGTCCATGCAAATTCTTGTCTCTTGTTAGCCTGATCCCCTGCCTGGAGCCATGGAATCCCTGCCTCACACCAACCACCCCCTCTTACATAGGTCATTCTTGTTCATTGTGCCAATGTTTTTGATTGATTCTCTCCTCCCCCACAATACCTTCTTTAACTCTTCTCTCCCACGTTCTCTAATCCTTTTGTTATTATTGCCTGTACTCATGAAATTTACACTTCAAATAAAATAAAAATTCCTCATCATGGTGCACATGCTTCTTTCTTCAATCTCACAGTTATTTTTTCCTTCGATTTTTTTTTATTGTGGTAGAATACACATAACATACAGTGTAACATCTTAGCCATTTTTAAGTTCAATGGTATAAAGTACACTCACATTTTTGTGTACCCAACACCACCATCCAGCTCCAGGATTCATCTTACAAAACTGAAACTCTATATCATAGTCTTCTTTTGGTCCACTCTCCCTTTTGTCTAGTAGGCACTTACACACTGGCCTCTTGGTAGGTTCTCCATCAGGATAAGCAGTTCATAGCTCAGGCCCTGAAACTGATAATTTTCTCCATCTAGGAAGCATTTTCTGATATTACTCCCACTCCCATCCCATGGTCAACCAAGACTCCTCCTCCCCGTCTTTGGTCTCAACTTAAATGTCACTTTTTCATTGGCTTCCTGATTTCTCATGTTTTAGTAGATTCCCTACTAGCCCACAAAACTAGCCAACAAAACACCTCTTGGATATTTTTTAAAGCTTTTAGAAATACGTTGTTTTCATTCTTATAATGGTTTACTTGTTCACAGTCTGTTACTTCAATTCAACTGTAAGCTTCATGGGGGACACAACCATGACTCTTTTATTCTCAGTTCCTAGTAGGGTACCTAACATGAAGTAGGTACTTAGATATTTGTTGATGGATGAATATCCTATATCCTATCTCTAATCTCTAATTGTTCTTTAAATTTTAGCTTCACTTCAGGACTTATTTATAATGCTGTTTTGTTAACTGTTATTTGTAGGTGTTTATTTTCTGCCTTCAATGACTGTGGTTTGTAGAAATTATACTTCATATTTCTTCACAACAAAGGAAGTTAGATACATTTTCAATAAACACTTGCTGAATTAAGTTAGACTTAATTTAATTTTGTGTCTGTCACATTCTGAAATACTACACCAGGAAACATGTCTAAAATGTGAAGGAGATACCACTGTGGGATTTCCTATGACTTGAGTACCAGCGATAATGGTCAGGGTCTGAAGTCAGCACTGAACATAAGAGCTGTGTATGCTCGAAATTTTCTTTGTTTTGGAGACATCATATCAGTTTGCCAAAAGACCAACTCACCAAGCTTTTCCTCTAGCATCAGATCAAATCTTTTATCTTTGGTTGAAGATCAGAGAAGGGACTTGGCTTGAATTTGGGGGCCATATCATTGGACAAATACAAATCTTTAAATTCTAAAATCATACTTGGCCTGGCAAGATAATCACATGAGAAACTAAGGAACCAAGTCCTACTGTGGAAATAGCATATTTCCATTACTCATTTCAAACTCTCTGTGAAGGCATATACCCTTTCTCTGAAGTGGCCTGTATGGTTTGATTTATTATGCTTGCTCCTTATTTTCTTTTGGTTGAGCATTAATAGTTGATTTCACATAAGTGTATGTATGATGAACTTGTGCTGTACTCTGCTCATTGGGAAGTTAACTCATGGATCTCATTATCCTTCCTTAGAAAACACAGTGGATCAAAGTATAAGAAAGTTTAAGAAGGGTTTAAATCAATCCACAGATAATGGAATTCTTAAGAGACAGACACCTTTACAAAATACTTCTCAGTGGTGTTACTGCCCAGAAGAAATATAGATATGTCTACCCCTTCGTTCCCATGTATCTCTGTAACCCCTCATGTGTGCACATTCCTCATCCCACCAAAAAGACTCCTGTAAATGTTTATTGTTTTTCTCTCCTTTCTGTCCATGTTCACACCATTCTCCCCACAGCTGTCATCACTGTGTAGGTAATCACTTGAACTAGTTTCTTTGCTATGTTTCTTGAACTGCTTTATGGAAATACAAGAAAATGTGAATAGATAATCTTCTGCTCCTCCCTTTTACAGAAAACATACATGCTTTGTTGTTTTGCACCTCACTCTTTTTGTATAACAAGGTGTTCTGTAACTCTATCTATATCATTAAAAAGAAAACCATAAATTTTCAATATTACTGGATACACTTTTGTCAAATGGATGTGCCACAATTTACTTAGCTAGTATTCCTTTGGACTGATACCTGGGTCTTTTTTCTCCTCATTTTTCCCCCTATTATAAACAAATCAATGCTACATGTATAACCTTGTCGACATGTAATTTCTGACATGTGTATATTTATCTGTAGGATAACTTCCCGTAAGAGGGTCTGCTGTCTCCGAGGATGATTTGATTTGTAATTTTGATAGATTGTGCTATATTCCCTTCCATAGATATTGTACCATTTTGTAACACCAGCATGAATGTATGAAAGTGCTCGCTCAAATTGCAATTCTTAAAATCAAATATAGAAGTGGAGCTCTTAGGGATAATGGGTTCCATGAGCTTACTCCACTGTGCTCAAAGAAGTCCTATTTCTATAAAGACTATAGACACAAGGAATAAAATTGATAAGGATAACATCCACCTGCTGGTTTTGAGACTTTATGGAGGCTCAAATTAAAAAACCTGGTGAAGAATGTATGAGAAAGTCCCTTCATTAAGCTTTTTTGGGGGCAAATCTCCATGCTGTAACTCAAGTATTCTGCCTCCCTACGTATATCAGCATCATAACGGGGCCCCTCTAGTGACGAGAACATTAAGACTGACTTCATTTCAAGAGGCCAATAGCTGCCTGGCCCAGGACAATGGAAGGGTAAGTGGTTTAGGCTTTGGAATTAGGCCAGCTTAGATTCTAATCCATAGCCACCTTACCTCCTATGGGTGTGACTCTGGGTTAGTCATCTGGGTGACTGGAGGCTGTTTTCCAGCTATTAAAATGGGGATACTAGTCCCCATGCCTTTGTGGACTGTTGTAAGATTAACTGGAATGAAGTTTGGGATGGTGTTCAATATATAATAGCATTTAACACTAAATCTCCCTTTTGCCTTTCTGAAAGTAGCAGAGAATTGGGAAGAAACACCACAAAGGTCTCTCTTAACCTGAAATTATGTGCCATAATTTCCATATATTAAATCTGTTTACCTTACTCATAGAAGAAGCTCTAAAAATTCATTTACTCTTACACTAAATGTAATTCAAACATGCTTTGTAGTTTGACTTCCCAGCCTATGTCAAAGTGGAGGTAAAAGGAGCCAAAGTTAACTGATTGAACTACAAAAAAACAGAAGTTAAAAAAAAATGTTATTTAGAAACAACAATAACAAAAGTATCCAGTAGGCCTGGGGTGACTCCTTAGTAGGCTCATGGATAGACAGAACTTCTTAGCATAAGGCTACATTAAGGCCAAGTCATTAAGAAAAGGTTAACTAGTGTGCTCTTAAGAAAGCAGTCCAGTGGTCAGTGATTTTCTTTTTATTAATTTCTTCCCTGTTTACTAAAGAATCAAGGTATCTCTGTAATATATCATTGGTTTTATAAAGATTTGCATCATCAAATGTAAAATGCAATTTTTGGGGGGGAGGGCATTTGAAAGGGTAAACTTCAGTTATCTCAAAAATTAATTCAATTCCCCTATTTGACCAAAATTTATTGAGTGCTATGTGTTCAGCATGTTGCTAAGCTCTGGACTTATTTGGTATGCCTAACTGCCCCAAAATTCTGGGTCAAAAAAATTTTTATTCACAGAACAGTCCAAATTTATGTGAGCCTTTCATTGAGTCTTCATGATAGCTTTATTATCATTGTAACTGTTTCTAATTTTAGAATCTTCTGGGTTTCACAATGTATCCCTTCCACAGAAGTCAGAATGATAAAATTGTTCAAACAGCAAATGTAAAGTTGAAATCACTTGATAGCCTGCAAATCTTATATATCTACTTGAAATTTCAATTGTGATAAACCCTTTTGATTCAGTCTCACTTGTCAGCTTTATACAGTGAGTGTAATTTACTTAGCTAATTTCACTAGTAGATTATGTTCTTTCAGGCACAGAGAAATAGAATCATAAATATATCATTGCTGCCTGCTTTTGTATCTCATTTCATAGTCTCACACGCTTAAACAGAGAAAATATACTTGAAAACACAAATTAATTGTACTTGTTTCCTAAGAGTTTTTCTTTTTTAAATGCCTACATTTATTAGTTACCAAATCTACTGAATGACAGAATTTAAGTAACTGTAGGTTGGTACTATGCAAACATAATTATGACAGCAATAATAATAAAAATATCAGTTATCATTTATTTAGTATTTACTACCTATCAGGTATCATGTTGAGAGTTTCAAATGGATTCCTGCTTTTAATCCACCCCAACCACTTTTCAGAGAAGGCATGTTATTATTTCCATCATACAATGGTGGAAGCTGAAGTTTAAGGAGGTTATCCTACTCACATTTATGTTAAAGAACAAAAATTCAACCATATAAATGCAAAGATCTAACTGGTTTTATTAAATGATTCATGAATTGGGAAGCAGCTCATCTAGCAAGTAGAAGGGAGCTCCAAGGGGTTCTATAGAATGGAAGGTTTTTATAGGAAGGAAGATGGGCAAGGAAATTACTGGCAAAAGAAAAGAGATTTGTACCAGTCAACGTCACTTTGCCTTAGCTGCAAGGGCAGGGGTTCTTATTAGGTAGATTACCACATCTTCCTTTGGGGGATGGAGAAGTCCATATGACAAATTACTTTATTGGTGTTGCTCAGAAAATTTTTGATTAACTGGTTAAGACTACATTTCTGCGGGAGGTTGAAACTGCAATGAGCTATTAAGCCCTGCTTTGGTGACTGAGTGATGCCATTTTGGGCCTGTGGTTTCCTTTTTATCATTCGCATTATTATTATTGTGGAACTGGGATCCAGACTTAGACAGTCCGAATCTACACTTAATCCATCTTTCTAAAATATTACTAATTCAAATTCTGTAAAGAAATAGAATGGCACCTATATGAGGAAGTATCCTTACCTGCTGGCTGTAAGTTTTACTACCATAGGAACAAAGGGGCTTAAATCATAAAATGAAATAAAGTTACAGTTATGTGACTTGTTTTCAAAAGTAGATTTTGTAACTACTTCTTTCCCTTTCTCCCTATCGCTCTCCCCAATGGCTAGGGTAAAAATTCTCTAGGAGTACTTTTTGTAAAGTCTTCATAGGATTTACCTTAACATAAATACTCATGAAAAGCTGTATCCTAAAATATGGAATCCTTGTTTGTCCTGCCACCTCCAATTAACTAGGTGCTATAGTGTTAAATACCATATGCCTCAAAATAATACTGAAAATTGCAAAGACACCTTTCTTCCACAGAACTTCAGTGCAAATATTACCTAGTTTGTCCTCAACATTCCAAAGAAAATAATGGTATTCTTAGGTTTTACCAAAGAGAGGAGTAGACAGAATCAGAAAAATTAGTATGAAAATCTGGTGAGGTCAAGGAGAGAATTCAGGGTTTAAAACTTTTTTCTATTTTTAACTTCAAAATGTTTCTTTCACTTGATCAGTAACAACTGTAACCATGTAGTTTGCTTTGTCTGGTTTCAAATATACTTTCACTAGAAGATCACTGTAATTGAAATCCACTCAGTGGTGCTTCACTTTCGTAATTTGTTAAGATTAAGTAGTGTACCTTGCACCTGTTTTAATGATATCGCACATTGATAACATTTTCACTCATTTAAAGCCATGTTTACTGATAAAGCTTTAGCACCAAAAAAATTCTAAAAGTCAGTCTTCACACATTCAAATAACTTGAAAAAGTAATTGATACAGCTTAAACCCTGGCTAGCTCTGAATTTTAGAAATTAAGGTCACATAATTTTAAAATCACATACTTAAAAAAAGTTGGTAGAATACATTCCAGTGATGAAGAAAATATTCAAGGTCACTAATGCCAATTCAATCTTTGCTCCAATGTTCAAGACACAATAGGCTGACTTTTAAATGGACTTTGGAGTTTTCTTAAGAGAACGATGGAAACTTTATTACTAAAGATGGTAAGGTTGTCATTGACAAGAAAATCAGGGGGTCAACAGAGGAGGGAGGTGTCTAAATAAAAGTGAGCATCAGTAAGTTGTATGTGGGACTCTAAACTGACTTATGTAATTTCTCAAGACCCCCCAAATAAGAAAAGAGTAAGAGAGAATTTTGAAAGGAAAAAATAAAACACCCAAACAACCAAAGAGGTGAGACACAGCCATTTTGTTGGGGGGGGGGTGCCTAACTACTCAATGAGGTCATCCTATCTCCCGGAAGTGACACGTAATCACCTGCTTTGCACTAGCTCCGCCCCTTCCCTCAGAGGACCCGCCCCTCCGCCAGCAGCCGGGAGGGTGTTAGGGGGCGTTTCTCCAGGAGGAAAGCTGTGAGCTGCGACGCTGAGGAAGGGGACCCCAAAACGTCTGGCACTGCCCCCTCCAGGGATCACTTTGGACCGCATCACTCGGCCCAGCGGGATTCAGAAACGCCGAGGGGTCAACCTGATGGGTTTCGGGGTCAACGGAAGAGGGGAAGGGGAGCCCTGGCGGGGAGAACCCCCCGGTCCCCCGCCCAGCAGCTGAGGCACAGGAGGGCGGCCATCTTGGCCGGGAGGGTAGGGCTGGGGAGCTGCGGGCGCCGTGCGATTGGGGGGCTCGCCCGGAAGTGACGCCAACTACCCGGAAGCGGAGGGGGTTCCCTGGCCCACTCCCCCCTCGTTCGTTTGCTCCCCCGCTTCCTCCCCGCCCCCCTTCCTCTCCATTCGTTTCCCCCCCTCCCCGTTCCCTGCCTTCTTTCCCCCCCCCCACCCGTCCCTCCCCCCCCAACCTCCGGAGCTGGGAAGAGAGTCAAGATGGCGGCGAAATCCGATGGCGGTGGCGTGGGGGTGGGCTTCGCCCAGCTGCACAACCTGGACGAGGCGGTGGGCAGCGGCGGCGAGGAGGACGGGGAGCCCGGGGGAGGCGGCTGCGGCGGCGGCGGAGACGGCAGCGAGCCCGGCGAGAGCAGCTCGCTGCACATCTGCCACTGCTGCAACACCTCCTCGTGCTACTGGGGCTGCCGCTCCGCCTGCCTGCGCTCCCTCCTGGGCAAGAAGCCGCGCCGCAGCGCCGCCGCCGCCGACGGGGGGGACCAGCCGCTGCAGCCGCCCGCGGCCGCCGGCGCAGACCAACAGCCCCCGACGCCTGCCACTCGGCCGCAACCGCCGCCGCCGCAGGTGGAGCGGCCGTGGCTCGACTGCCTGTGGATCGTGCTGGCGCTGCTGGTCTTCTTCGGGGACGTGGGCACCGACCTGTGGCTGGCCCTCGACTACTACCGCAAGGGGGACTACGGCTTCTTCGGGCTGACCCTCTTCTTCGTGTTGGTGCCGTCGCTGCTGGTGCAGAGCCTGAGCTTCCGCTGGTTCGTGCAGGACTACACGGGCGGCGGGCTGGGCGCCGTGGAGGGGCTCAGCAGCCGGGGCCCCCCCATGATGGGGGCCGGCTACGGCCACGGCGCCGCCCGCGGCGGCCCGGGCGTGGGGGTCTCGGCTACGCCGGGGGCGCAGCGCCTGTGCCGCCTCTCCGTGTGGATCTGGCAGTCGGTCATCCACCTGCTGCAGATGGGGCAGGTGTGGAGGTAAGAGCACTGCGGGGGTGGGGGCGGGGGCCTGGGCTGCCGGCTCTGCTGAGGGCCCAGCGGGCGAGGCCAGAGACCTCCGAGTGCTTTCCGCCCTCGAGGTGCCTCGCAGTTGGGCCCCTCTGACGGGTCTGGCCCAGGGTCTTGAAGGAGGGGTTTGCCGCGTACTTTCCCTGGCGTCTCAAAAAGACCATCGTTTGATCTGGATCCCTGGCCACGCCTTTTGGCCCTGAGAGGCCCCAGTCCCGCTGTTTGTCTGTCTTCTTCCCTGGTTCGCACTTACCCGAGACCCTGCCTCAACCTTCCCTTTACTCACATCTCTGTAGACCTTTGTATTCCCGTTGTCCCTTTCCCCTGTATCCCAAGGTAACCAGCCGTTTTAGCGCTTTTTATCTGCACCCCAGCTCGTCTTCGGTGTTGGGGGGGAACCTTCCTTCTTCCAGCCGGTTTTGCACTCGGTTTTGTCCCCCGGTGAGACATCTTCCCCTCTTCCCCCGTCTTCTCTCCGCAGTGGCCTGTGTGGGGCCCTGCCTCTCCTTTTAGCCCTCCTTTATTCCACGCCTCCTCCCCCCTTCCTGCAATCCCATCCCCTGCAAATGACTCCAAGCCGCTTCCTTCCTTGAAGGAAAAAGGACTTTTTTTTTGGTGTGTGGATTAGACGTGCCCTTTTCTTGGTGACAGGTAAAATTGTGTAGTATATGGTAGATGTAAGCGTTTGTTTTTAACTCTCACCTCCAGAAAGTCAGTCGGCCACTTGGACACCTATTCTGGAGGAACATTGTTTTAGGTAGCCAGGTCAGTGCATAGGTGATATATGTTTACACAAGCCCCAAGCTTGGCCCTGCAGCCCTTTTCTCATTTGTAAATTTCCCCTGGTAAGTCCCTCAAAAACCACTTGCAAATGTTCTTTTGGCAACTAACCATAACTGGCTAAACTAGGGAGATGATCCGGTTAAAATCTTGGTACATCTGTGCCCTCCAACTTAAACCGGCTTGAGTGTATTCTGGAAACTGAGTTTGTAAGTAAACATTTGCAAGAGAAAAAAATCTTAACTGAAGATAAATAACACAGAGCTCTTCAGGTACATTGCCTCTGTGAGAAGACATTTTGCCTAGACTGCCCAGAGTTCTGCACCTACCAGGAGATTTTAGGTGCTATGCATTTCAGTTAACTGAGATGTACTTAGGTTAACTGAAGTAAAAGTTCATTGTGTTTTAAATTGTTTGTCCAGATCTCTCTTCACAGTTTTAAATAAAAATGTTTCCGAATGCATGGGATTGAATTAAGTCAGATCATGAGAGTGAATGCAAGAAGTTTGTCCTATAGAATTTGTATGCAAATTCAGGATGGGGGTCGAATGAGTGGTTCTTGATTTTCCTGGTGCTCCCAGGTTTGTTTATTGGTCTTCCTGGACTGAACTGAGCAGCCTCCCCCCGCCCCCCCCCAAGCTGTATTTGTCTGCAAATAATTGGTTTCCTGCTAAGTTTATAAGAAGGGGCTAGGGAGATAAAATAGGGAAAAAATGATTTATTAACTTTTGGCAGTTGTGAGGGTAGCTTGGGGTTAAGTAAAATTTTGAAACTTGTTTTGAATTGGAAATCTAAATCTAAAAACATCCCTGAACTCCCAAATCCTTATTGAATAAAAGGTAGTGTGTTTGATACTGGGGATACTTTTTTTGATTTCTTGCAGGTGGTTAAGATGCAAAAGAATGAAGGGGGAGAGGAACAAGAAGAATGGGGAAGAGAAAGGTTTTGAAAGACTAGTAAAATTTAACAGCATATATTTAGTAACTAGGTTTCTTCTAAACAAGCCAAAATCTTGTATCTCTCCCTGTCTTTGACTCCTAAGTGTAGGCAGTCAGAATCTTCTTGTCAGGTTAAATTTCCTGAGAGAATTGTTTCTAATGTAATCCATCCTAGATATTTATTAGTAATAAGCTTTTTGGACATAATGAAATGGAATTCGGTTTCACAGATTTTTTAGGCAGAGCAGTTTTCCCCCACTGACCTCAATCTTAATTGTATTTGGGCAAAGTAAGAAGTCTAGATTTTGGAACAAACTGAAAAGTACATTTTAAGTGTAAATTTAGGTTTTATAGTTGTTTAAAATTGCGTAGTGCATTTATTTCCCAGATCTTCATTGACTTTTCAAGATTTGTAGTGGTATACAAATATATTTTTAAGAGATGCCTGTGGTTTTAGTATGTTTAAATTGTTTTTCAAGATTAAAATATATGTCTAAATATTTCATAAAGTTTTGAAAGTATGGAGTATTCAAAGGTATGTGAATTCAGTTAAGTTATTCTAACATAGCTATACTTCAAAAGAAATGTTTGCTGAAGGATTTTATTTATTTCAAATTTTTTTTAGAAAGGTGGTTTTGCTTGAAATATTCCAGGAGCAGGGTCCGGTCTGTCCTTTACTACCTGTTAGGCATGGGGCTACATGGAGATCATTCATATGAAATGCTTTAGAGAAAGGTTTTTATCTTTGTTTTTGTTTTTTAATCTCTTGGCAAACAGTTATTTATCAGTGTGTATAACCATATGTCCTCTCAGTTTTTACTGTAAATTTTTTTGGATTACAGTTGTTCCCATAACTATATTTGCTACTTAAATTTTGTTATTTCATGTGGTCATGTGACAGAAAGGTTAAGGCCTAGGAATTATATCGCTGATTTGGGCCACATTTCTAAAGAAAAGACGTTGGGAAAGTTGTATTTGGTTAAAACTGATTCCACTAAACCACAAGTACCTGTCTCTTCACATCCCCCCCCCCCCTTTTTTTTTAAAGTAGTTACCTGACTCTTGCTTGGACAAATCTCAGTGCTTATTTAAGAGAATTTAGTTTTCCTTGATAGTAAGGTGGTAAGCTTCTCTGTGTGGTGCCTTTCCTGTCGAGATGAAGCATATTTGATAGCTGTTTACCAAATGAGTTTACAGAATATAAGACAATATTTTTGGCTAGGCCAGCATTGGAGCATGGAAAAATAGTTGTAGGATGATTTGGTTTCATGAACCTCCTTTTGTAGAATATTAGTGTGTGATTAAGGTCTATTTAATGCATGCTTTGCCCTTACTAATTACTTAGCATGTAGCTTACAGTGTAGCTTTATTTTTCAGGTGCTTTTCCCAGGGATAGAAGGTATATGAGTCACTCATAACAGGAATATGAGTCACACCAAGGCTTCGGTTTAGTGAAAGTGTTGTTATTAGAAAGTGTGATCATTTTCTTTGAGGGTTAGACCTTAGAAACAGTTTGATTCCATTTGCATATTTGCATTGTTGTAAGTTTGTTTCTTCAGTGTATTGGCCTTTCTTTGCTTCTGTGCTAACTTCAGAGGGTGGCCAGTGTGTGTTGGCAGTTCTTTGTAGTCATGAAGCAACAGCTCTTTGACTGAAATTTCATCTCATGTCATGATACTCCAGCCAGATCATCAATCTATTTATTTTTATGGGTGTATTTAAGCCCTTATATTTCACAAAGTGGAAGAGGAATTTATATAAAATCTTAATAGTATTAGCTTTCTTAAAGTGAACATCAGTCATCCTTTTTTTTGGGAGATAGTGTGGGGTGGAGAGTTGCCTTCAAGGGAGAAGAAAGAAAAAGGCATTTCACATGTCGTAATCGCCCCATCAAATCAACGAATAGTCAAAAGCTTTATTTTCCCCAAATTTTTATTTTCTTCAAGATTTATTTATTTGTTGGGGGGGGGACAGGAAGGGAGGGTGCACAGGGTGGGGCAGAGGGTGAGGGAGAGAGAAACTCCAGTAAACTCCTCACTGAGCATGGACCCCTACACAGGGCCTGATCTCATAAACCTGAGATCATGACTTGAGCCAAAACCAGGAGTCAAATGGTTAAATGACTGTTCCATCCAGGCCCCCCCTTCCCCATTTTTTCTGTTTTAAGACTGGCATAATGTAGGGACAGAACTCAGTGAATCAGCAGCAGATGTTTCTAGCCTGGTGAAGATGCTTTGTCTTTACTCCTTCACTTCCCCCGCCTCCCTCCCCCCACAATGTATAGGGATATTACACATATTAAGGGCCTTTGTTCTTGTTGAATCTTTTAGAATAGTGGTCCTTAACTCTGGCTGAGAATAGAATGTACTATAGCTTTAAAAGAGAAAAAGAATATACTGAAGGTCACAGGGTGGGATCCACGCAAGCTTATTTCTAAAAGCTCCACAGGTGATTATATGGGCAGCCAGGCTTGAGAAATACTTTGGAGCTGCTTCAGCTTACTCCATTTAGAAATTGTTGGATTTGTATTCTTAATTAATATGATGGAACAATTGGGAATGGAATGATGTGGTACTATTAAGTTTAGTTCCTGGACACAGTAACAAAAAAGACTTATCTTAGAAATGTGAGTATCTTGAAAAAGTATTTGGAGCTGTTGCAAGTGTATGTACTTATGGTACTCTTTTCTTCTTTGAGCTGAGTATGATCTTGTTCTAAAAGGATTCCTAAATTGAAAGCAGTCTTAAGTAAATGTAGCCCACTTCATTGCCTTGTGTGTGATCCAAGTGGTACTTTTATGATTATGTTACATGTAAAAGGTACATTAATTTTAATTTTGAAATGATTCTCAAGTAGGCTTGAGGTAAATATAACTGGGCTTACAAGAGGTGTTGGACTAAGTGATCTGTAATATTCCTCTAGCTCAAAGATTTTGTGATTTAGGAATGGCAGTGTTATTTTACAAATAAGGAAATTTTATTCGTATGGGGCCAGAGTAGCAGTCACAGTCAAATGAAGATTGTATACATGCATTTGTGTGTTGTGTAGGTGACTTTATATATTTGCTTATTACTAAATGGCATCTCAATATTTTAAAAATAAAATTTTTTTATCTGTAAGTTCAATGGAATTTTGGTTCAAAAGAAACTCACTGGGGTTTTTTGAGGGTAAACTTAAGAAAAATCGATCTGAGAAAAGGTAAATGTTTTTGTGTAATCAAAAAAGTCTTGTTGGAAAATGTTGAGATTTACCAGAAAAATCAGAAAACTTATGTGCTATAACGTGTCAATAATTAGAACAGTGTGTGGCTGGCAGAGGAATTAGGTAGATAGGTAATAAAGCAGAATAAAGAGTGAAGTAAATAAATAGGTTTGCAGGAATCAAGCAGGTAGATAATAAAGCATTTCTAATCCATGAATGGAAAAGGGGTTATTTAACAAATGATAGTGGGGTAAATGACTGCCCACATGGGGGGAGGAATTGATCTCTACCTTATATAAACAAAAATTCTGGAAGGATTAAAGATGGAAACAGAAGATACTAAACCTAAAGGAAAATGTAGGATAATAATTTTATAATTTTGCAGGGGGCAAGATGCTTTGATTCCATCAAAGAAAAAAAAAAGAGGACAGATACAACAGCATAAAGTTGTTCCCATCACCTGAAAAATCATAGAAATACATGGTGAGGGAAAGAGTTATATATTTAGATAAAGAGCCATCTCTGAAGAGTATTTGTCATTTTTGAGAGATTAGAAACAGTAAAAGTTGACATTTATGGTGAATTTTCAAGGGGAGGTGATGAAAAAAAATGGCATGCTTTGAGTAACATTGCAACTGGTGATGAAGGATAGGATTTCCAGAATGATCCAGAAACAAAGCATCAGACTCTGTATGACAGAAGTCTAGCATTCTGGAAATCTAGTAGGCACATGTCAGAAGTCACAAGCAGTTCATTTTTGTCTTTTAACATTATTTGCTTTGATTTTGCCAACTTTATCCAAAGTTATACTTATGTAAGTGATAAATTCTGGACTATTGCAAACTGTGTCTTACATGTTGCCATTTTCACCCCGAGCTGGTTGCTTTACAGTGTTCTCTCTGCAAACAAGTTTATGGCTAACACTTTAATTTACTCCCCATGATGTTCTGTTCACCTGTTTTCTTCTAGTTAAAATCCTGGATTTCTTACTTGTCTCAGAAAGTTAAAATTGGAAAAAAAAGTCACGAAGATATAGCCTCATATTAAATGAAAGGTTTAGTGACTTTTGACATTTGATTGAAGACAACCTACTATTTATTGTAATTGGAGGTTTTGTTTTGTTTTGTTTTGTTTTGTTTTTAAAGGACAAGACATACATAGCATCATATAAAGGGAACACTGGAGTTAAGAAATCATGGTTTATCATTCTGCAAATTACGAAAATAAGTCTCTGGCCTTAATTTTCTCGTATTTATTAAATGAGGAGTTGAAGGTAGTGATCTTTAAGGTCTCTTCAATTTTGAAAAGTTTATTATGCTATACATATTAGCACTCTGAAATTTTAAAGAAAAAATTTCATGCTCTGGTTAGAACAAATAATATATTTAAAAATGTATAGGTTTCCCAGGAACTGCTATGAAATTTTACCATATGTTATTTTGAGGTACTAAATACATTCTCATTATTTTCAATCACTTTGTTACCTGTAGAGGCATTTTATAGCTTTCTGTAGTTAATGTTAAAATTTATCGAAGTTTAGACTTTCTGAGAAATGTGTTAGTGCTGTTTACTAGCTGATTTTGTGAATTTACAATTTCAGCTAAAATTAGTCTTTTTAAAGTGCTCATTTTTTGTAATCTTCTGTTTTAAATTTTTTTACTGTTAGAATAAGCTGAAGCAATGCATATAAGTTATATATTTTGGAGGTGTTCTGAATTGCTTACTAAGATTAATTTCTTTATTGGGGAGGAACATCAAAATTGCCTACTGCAATTTATTATTTGATGTGTATGTATTCTCTAACTTTGAGAATTTAGTGTTTGTAAATTTTTTTTTTTTTAACTGATCGCCTCCATGTGAGTTGTGAGCTGTTCTAGGAAATAATTCTAAGTGAATTTTGTTTTTGTTTTTCTTAGATTAAGCTGTAGGTACTTCTTTGATTCCAGGTGTATTTCTGGGTTTTGCTTGGAGGACTCACTGAGTATTGTTACAATGACATTGATACATTTCTACATAAGATTCAACTTTAGATTTTTCTGTATATCTCATGTGGGTAGATCTTGGTATATTACATTATTTTAACACATCTTAAAACAAAACACTATATCCTAAGGTAACTTTGCTAACAAAGTTTCTTGTATATCACTTTAATTTTGAAATAGCAGTGGGTTTTTTTTGTTTGTTTTTTAAAAGATTTTATTTATTTATTTGACAGACAGAGAACACAAGTAAGCAGAGAGGCAGGCAGAGAGAGAGGGGGGGGGGAGCAGGCTCCCCACTGAGCAGAGAGCCCAATGCGGGGCTCGATCCCAGGACCCTGGGATCATGACCTGAGCCGAAGGCAGAGGCTTTAACCCACTGAGCCACCCAGGTGCCCCTGAAATAGCAGTTTTTAAAGTAAGTTTTTTATCAAAGAATAATTGACATACAGTGTTTCATTAATTTCAAGTATACAACAGAGTAATTTGATATTTCTGCTGTACATTACATTTCTGTGTCACATGTATTTATCACTGGAAGACTGTGCTCTGGATCCCCTTCACCTATATTGTCTATCTCTGTTTTCTGTATCTGAGCCTTTTTCTGTTTTGTGTTTTAGATTCCACATATAGAAGTGAAATCATTGACTTTCTTAGCATAATACCTTGTAGATCCATCCGTGTTGTCACAAATGGCAAGAGTTTATTTTCTATAGCTGAGCAATGCACCACATCTTGCCTATATATTCATCTATTGATGGATACTTAGGTTGCTTCCATGTCTTGGCTATTATAAATAATACTTTAATGAACATAATAATGCATATATCTTTTCATAGTGTTTTTCTTTTCTTTGGATGCATACCTAGAACTGGAATTGCTGGATTGTGTGGTAATTCTGTTTTTAAGTTTTTGAGGAACCTCCATACTCTTCCATAGTGGCTGCACCAATATGCATTCCTACAAACTATGCATGGAGGTTCCCCTTTCTCCACAGCCTTGCCAATACTTGTTTTTTCTTGTCTTTTTGATAATAACCATTCTAACAGGTGTGAGGTGGTATCTCATTGTGGTTTTAATTTGCATTTCCCTGATGAGTAGTGAAATTGATCATTTTTTCATGTGCTTGTTGGCCATCTGTGTGTCTTGGAAGAATGTCTATTTGGGTCCCCTCTCCATTTTTTAATTGGAATGTTTGTTTATCTTTTTTGATATTGAGTTGTAGGAGTTCTTTGTATATTTTAGATGTTAACCCCTTATTGGATATATCGTTTGTGACTATCTTCTCCCATTGCCTTTTCATTTTGTTGGTGGTTTTCGTTGCTATGTAAAAGCCTTTTAGTTTGATGTAGTCCTGTTTGTACAAAAGCTTTTTAGTTTTTTGTAATCAAAAATTTTGAGTGCAATATTTTGGTCTTCCTTTTTTTAACTGTGAGGATGCTATTTCTGTTTTATTTCGGTTATCAGTTTATAGAGCATGGACTATATATGCTCATTACCCATTTCTAGGAAGAACTTTGAGTACTCAGTTCACAGAAAGACAAGGAAGTTTTCTTTACAGCGCTCTTGGAAGGGAAGTAGAGTTGATTATTATTATTTACATTGGGGAGATGCTCTCAAGGAATCATAGGTACATGAAATAGAAGCTTTCTCTTTTAACCATTATGCTTCCTTTTCAGTCCATCTTAAATACACTGGACACATGAAGAAAGATGGCAAAGGTGAGGAAGATAACCAAATCCATGGCTTGGGAAACCTGCCAGTAAAATAGAGCTGGCAGGGAGTTAAGAACCTAAGCCCTTCCGGGCAGCAGACACACCCTTCTTTCTTCAACTGTGTTTCTTAGAGTGGTCAGAAAACATCTTGTATTTTAGGATAGGCCCAGGGCTAGTTGAAATGCAGATTTGTGGGCTTACTACACTACATACTTAAGGAATTAGAGTCTTAGGGAGTTGGGCCAGGGAATGCGTATTTTTTCTTTTCTACCTTATGGAAACTTTTAAGCATACAGAGAAGTAGAAAGGATAGTGTTTTGAACACCTGTTACCATCTACCTGGTTTCAGTAATTAACATAGATATATTTGTCAGCGTGTATTTGTGTGTATAACATATTATGAGGTTGCACCTCTCTATACTTCAAATACTAAATATTGAGAATAATTTTACATAGCTGTAATACCATTGTTCCATCTAAAAAAATTAATAATAATTCAATAATTTCTCCATAATTTTATAGAATCATGCAATAGCTACTTCATATTATTTGCGCATTTGCCCCCAACAATTTCTTTTATAGGTTTTCTCCCCTCCAAATAGGGATTTAGTAAAAATTCACACATTGCTTTTGTTTCCATAACTCTAGAACAATTCTCTTAATTTTGCTTTTTTCCCTCATGACATTGACTTTTGCAGAGTCTAGGCCAGTTCTCGTATGTTTTGTATTTTGGATTGCTTAATTGTTTTTTCCAAGAGTAGTCTGACTTACATGTTTTCTGGATAAACTTGAAGATGCATCTAGGTGGTTGGTTTTATTCAGTTTATCTATTTTCACCCGAAATACTGCTTCCTGCTTCTTATTTGCATCATATATTCAATGATGGTACCTGGTTTGTTGCATTTTTAGTGGTGCTAAGTTTTATCTCCTGATTAAGATCCTGACTGCCAGATTTTTCTGTATAAAGGTGTATTTTCCCTTTTGCAATCAGTAATTCATGGGGTGGTAGTTTGGCAAGGTGTCAAGTGTTCTGTTTCCTAGCAACCTTTTACCTACTGGCATTAGCCATTGAGAATCCCTGCCTGTTATCAGTTATGAAATTGTTGGTGTGAGGAGGGATTTGTATTTTAAATAAGCTCCCTAGCAGTTCTTACTGTCTTTATTTTTATTTATTTGTTTATTTTTAAAAAGATTTTATTTATTTATTTGAGAGAGAACGACAGTGAGAACATGAGAACATGAGGGGAAGGGCAGAGGGAGAAGCAGACTCCCCTGTGGAGCTGCAAGCCTGACTTCCCTGGGCTCCATCCCAGGACTCTGAGATCCTGACCTGGGCTGAAGTTAGAGACTTAATCTGCTGAGCCACCCAGGCAACCCTCTTACCTTCTTTAAAGTTTGAGAGCTATTGCTCTTGTGGAATCAGTACCTGGGAGTAAAAAAACAAAAATATGCCCTGAGGAACTTAGTATATGACTTTCAGCCCTGATGGGTTTTCAATGGGTTGTCAGTAGACAGAGTTTAAGTGCTGTTAGTTTTGGAGTAACAAAATTAAATGTGTCTCATGTGTTTCTCATATGTAATAGCAATCAACTGAGGTAAAGACTAACAGAGATATGTATAAACTATTAGTATGTATGACTAAAATTAAAGGAGGGTGGAGAAGGGGTTGAGAAATTTCTAAGGAGGAGAAGAAACTATATTGAATATCATGTTTTTACAAATACTGTCTCATTTAAATTTTCATGAGTTTTTGAGCCTGTTTTACAGATGAAGAAATAGGTTTAGAGAGGTTAAGTAATCTGAATTACTAGTAACTAAGTGGAGAAAGTTTTGAAGGCAGATCTCACTGATGGCAAAAATATGTGCAGTTTTCTTCATGAGATTTTTCTTGTAATGATCAGAAGTCTCTTCTAATTAATTACTTTGCTTTACTTTTGGACTTTGCTGTTTGGCTTATTCCAAGTGGAGGAATGATATTCTTGAACCACTGGGGCCTCTTGATGTAAAGCTAAGGTCTTCTGAGACCTCTGATTTCTAGTGTAAGGTATTAAACTCTGCGGAGAGTGGGGTAGGCAGTTAGTTGATTGTAACTGCTAATGTGATTCAAGCAGCTGAATAGTGCCATTAGGTGTATATCCTTAGGAAATTATTTTCTGAACTTCACCCCGATCTCTTTCTCAAAGCAGATGCACCTTCCATCCCTGTGATTTCCACATTACAGAAAGGACTGTGTAAGGTTGGCCACACCTGTTGGCCCCTCTTTATCCTTGCAGGTCCCACCTAATGCTGGATCCATATGTTGGTTCATCGGCAGCCCATTGGTCACCGAGAGCAGCAGCTTTTAAGATCCCTGAGGTTATCAAGCATTTGTTTCCAGACTTTGGCTGTGCATTGGAATCACCTGGGAGTTGGATAGTTGAGTACCATCATTACATATTATTACATATTATGATCCAATAGGTCTGGGAGGGCCTTGGAATCTCTGTATTTAAAGAGCCTGTGTGTTCACAAAGTTCCTCCAGCAGTGCAGAGAGATGAGAACCACAGTTGTGTAGGCTGTTGTTGTTTTTGTTTTTTTAAAGATTTTAGTTATTTATTTGACAGAGAGAGATCACAAGTAGGTAGAGAGGCAGGCAGAGAGAGAGGGGGAAGCAGGCTCCCTGCCGAGCAGAGAGCCCAATGTGGGGCTTGATTCCAGGACCCTGAGATCATGACCCAAGCTGAAGGCAGAGGCCCAACCCACTGAGCCACCCAGGTGCCCCAGTAGGCCGTTTTTTACCAATATTTGCTGTGGTAGTTTGCAAGGGGAAGGAGTTTCTGTTAGAATCACTTGGGAGATTTGTTATATACTTAAATACTGAGCATACTAGATCTAGAGGGGTGGAATGTATAAAGGAACACACCAGTATTTAAACAGTCTCTGATTGGACCTTACTGTTAGTTGGAATGGGTTGGTAAAAGTGTGTATTAATCAAATTGTAGCTAGATTTGCCACATATTGTGGCATACGGATTGCCATATACTAAAGATTTAGAATATTGTAAATACATTTAACATTAAAACTGTATGGCATATACTTGAATATTCCTTTGATTCAAAAGCTTCTTTGGAAGTTTGAAGTACTTCAGAATCTTTATTAACGTGAATTACCACTGCTGGTGTTCCAGAAGTGACAGGTTAGAATGGTGTTGGGGAGATTGATATTCTCTCTAGAGTGAATTTCATGTCTTGAATTTTCAGAAATGTTCTATTTGTTGAAATCAGTGCCAAGGATGGGATTCCTAAAAAGAAACTGGTGAACAAAAGGGGAGAAATGATCTAAAAGGTATTAAGTGGGTGTCATTAGAGATAGGAATGAAGGAAGCAGAGAAGAAAAATTAGGTACCTAACTACATTTTGCTTGATAGATTTGTGGGTAGAGGGTGGGTAACTAGGGGAGAGGATAGGAAGAGGTCCTACAATGTTTTGCAATGTTGGTAGGATATCAGTACAGTGAATCAGCAAGGACACCTAAAATCTGCACATACCCAAATAATATCAAAGAGGGCTCCATGCACTAGGATGGAGGAATGCACTGTGGCGGGGTGAGAAAACCTAGGCTCCTTGTAACTGGGAAGCTTGGGGTCAGAAGTCCTAGGGGAGGCAATTAGCTGGCAGAGATGGGACATGGAGTATATGGGCACGCACAGTGTAGATGGGACTGGATCCTCTGATTTTGGATCAAAATGAGCAAAACTCTCAAATCTGTCATTTTGCTTGGTTATAAGGAATGCAGCTTGGAGTGGTCAACTAAATAGTAGTTCTAAAGAGCTGTATCTATGGAGGTTGCTGCCATTTTGCCACCTTTAAGGCAGTTTTCATCAAAGCTGACTCTGAAGAAAAAGATTATGCCTTCTAGAAAGGAAATTTTATTTGCAAAATTTAAGCATGGTTTTGCTTAGACCTAGTAGGTGATGGTGTACGTTTGGATTGAAAGGAAAGAGAAGCTACCTAAAGGATATTACTCTTTTTGCAGATTAAACAAAAGTTGTTAAAACGAAGCTGAAGTTAAAAGCAATTACGTGGTAAATTTGGGAGAGTTAGTATATGTTTGTAGCATTTGTGGACTATATTTATGGTTTTCACTATTTGATAGGGCCCACAGAAATTTTAGGTAGTTTTTTAGATGTAGAAGTCTAGGATTAAATGAAATGGTGTTTGTCAGACGTGTTAAAGGATTTTGGATGGGGGCACCGTGAAGTTGGATTGTGTCCTTTTGCCTGTTTGGCATGTGCAGTTCACTATCTCAATTAGTGTTATGTTCATATCTAATGTAATGTGATACATACATTCCTAAAAAACCTCTCATTCTGTAAAAATTCATGCACTAAAACTATCAGCTGTGGAAAAAAATAGGATTAAGGCTAGACTACTTAAGACTATGAAACTTTGTAACCAAAGCACTAACAAAAACAATGACAATCCAGATAAAAGCACCAGCACAGTAGTATGGGTGACATTTGTACTCCACACTGAGATGATTCTTAGAATTTTATCCTGGGGCACGTTTATCTTTTATATGTAGAATCTTGTGGCTACTGGCTTCTCCTGGAGGCCAGTTTCACCATAATTAAAACTCTCATGTAAGGTGTAAGCTTCCCGTGTGTTCACATCACAAGATCGTGATAAGCATGATGGGTACTGAAGCCACTAAAGCAACCACTACTGTTTGTACCAAAGAAGGTAAGACTTTGGTAAGAGTCTTACCAGTTTTCTTAAAGTCTTCATTTTGTTTTTCCTTCTACTTTTTTTTCATGACTTGTGAAAAATCTTACCCTTGATAGCTTCAAAACATTAACCTGCTGGGAAGAATCAACTCATGAACCAACACTACTTTCCCTTTACACTATTGTCATTCCCATTTTGTCAGTCAAATGTGATGGAATTCATGTTACAGAAGCATGCATTTTGCCATCACTTACATATTTTTTAATCTGTGATGCTATCAAGATGCAGCTCTTGAAAATACGAAGGTTCTACTGTTTTTGGAAATTTCTAGTTTTGGAGATACCAGTGTTTCAAGGTTAAATGAACTTTGTTACCCTTCTCATGCTTTTTTGGCCCTTACATACAATAAAGAAGAGAAAAGGGTCTATTTTAATCCTTTTGAAAATTTTTGTTTCTGGAATAGGCATTGGATAGAATGTGGTAATGTCTTAATGTTGCATCATTTGAACTACACGTGTGGAGCAGGAATGCTTTTACATTTTGGTTCATTTGAGACGTGGTTATAGTGAGCTCTTAAATTAAAATTCATCTGAGCATACAGTAAACAGAAAAAGAAGCAACAGTAGCCAGTTGTCAAGGAAAAGACTGATGGCTAGAATAAACAGAGGCTTTCAGCAATATAAACATTCTGTTTTCGTAGAGCTTTTTTTTTTTTTTTTTAAGGATGATTGGGAGAATTTCTAAATTAAGTAGAAGTTAGTTAAATGTGAAAGGCAGCAAATATCCAACATTTATGTTAATGACTGTTACAGCTTGTTTCCTCAGTAACTGTAGTAACAAAAATTTCAGTGGCTTAACACAATAGAGATGTATTATCTCCTGTGGGTGGTCCTGACTGATAGTGGCTTTGACATCCTTTAGGGACTCAATCTTCTCAGTATTGAGCCAGTGAAAGGAAAGAGAATATGGAGAAAGCATAATCGCTTCCTAAAAGCCCTACCTTGTAGTGACACACATCACTTGTGCTTGATAGTCTCCTGTGAAGAACTAGCCCTGGGACTGTAACCACATCAGGGGAGGCTGGGAAATGTAGTCCTGCCCAGGCAACAGCTTTGTATCCCAGAAGAGGAAGCGTACATATGGGTTGACAGACTCAGAAAGAAAGAATCTATGCTTAGACCAGATATCCTTCAGATTAATGCTGTGGGTGTGGGTGTGGGTGTGTTTGTGTGTGTTGTAAATTGGTATTGATTAAAGTATAGAAGAGACAATTTTAGAACTTTGATTTATGTTTTAATTCAGTATTTTAGGATTTGTGAGACATGTCAGGCCTCTGTCTCATTACACCCTTTAAAAATGTAAAAACCAATAAATGAGGGCTGCTGGGTGCCGGGGGTGGGGAGGGATACGGTGGATAGGTTATGGACATTGGGGAGGGTGTGTGCTATGGTGAGTGCTGTGAATTGTGTGAGACTGCTGATTCACAGACCTGAACCCCTGGGGCAAATAATACATTATATGTTAATAAAATAAATAAATTAAAAATTAAAAAAAAAAAGACAAATTCGAAAAAGCACAATAAACTGCCATTTGGTGCGTGCAAAAGAAAATGTAAAAACCATCTGTAGCCTGAGGGTCATATAAAAACAGGCCAACCCTTACTTTAATTGGTCAGGTAAAATAAGTAACTTTTTAAATTAACCTTTAAAAACTAAGTTCAGACTTTTTTTTTTAAATTTTTTTTTTTAAGATTTTATTTATTTATTTGACAGACAGAGATCACAAGTAGGCAGAGGCAGGCAGAGAGAGAAGAAGGGAAGCAGGCTCCCCGCTGAGCAGAGAGCCCGATGCGGGGCTCGATCCCAGGACCCCGGGATCATGACCTGAGCCGAAGGCAGAGGCTTTAACCCACTGAGCCACCCAGGCGCCCCAAGTTCAGACGTTTTAAGTATGATCCATATCAAATATACTAAATTGAAATATAATGAAATAATACAAGTAGAGTTTTAAATAATGTTTTTTCAGGTGAAGTTTAGTTGAGGCAAAAATGGTCCTCATAAACTAAATAAAAAATGTTGGGGCCCTATATCTAACCCTTGGCAGTGTTTCAAGTTTTAAAAAATAGTTCTTCTGATTTAGGACAGTTTGGGGTCTCAGTAAGTGAGCACAGCTGATACAACTTGAGTAAAGCCATGTCCTGCCAATTTTGGGGAACTTTTTGGGCACTACTCCCCTATAAGAACCCCTGAAAGTCACTTGTTTTTCATCTGTTAATTGTAGAGACCTAAATATATGTGTAAAATTCATGCTTAGATTTGGAATTTTATGCTAAACCTTTATATTACTAAATTTCTAGATTCTGTTTGTTAATAACCACTGGGGATGGATTAAAACTAAAAATTCCTTTTAAAGTTGTTGAAGTGTCTAAATATGATTCAGTGTAAAACTCCAACTAAAATGTTTTCATCAAAGCATGTCAGTATGTTTTATAAGTTCTTATTGAAATCCATAAAATATTTTAAAGATAGAACCTATTACTCTGGTATTGAAGGTTTAACAATCAACTGTTGTACGATACTTATTCTTTTAATTCCAAATATTATTTAGGTTACATTTTCTGGTATTCTTTTTTTTTAAGATTTATTATTTATTTTAGAGAGAGCAAGTGTGAGCAGGGGAGGGCGGAAGGAGAGGGAGAGACAATCTCAAACTCCACTCTTAGCAAAGAGCCCTATGCAGGGGATCCCAGGACCCTGAGATCATGACCCGAGGCAAAATCAGGAGTTGGCCTCTTAACTGACTGAGCCACCCAGAAGCCCCTCTAGTATTCTGCCTTTAAAAATTAGGTTACTAAAACATTAAAATAATTAATATGTGTGTCATTTAGAGGCTTTTTGATAGTTAAAGTTCCTCCACATAATATTACCACCTGTTGAGATTGTATGGGAGTCTAGATAAAGTTCCTTGTTTTTCCTACAAAGCCAGCATCGGTCACCTGTATGGCTAAGTAATTAATATCTTCTCAGACTATTATACTTGAGTGATAAAACTGCAAATTAGAATTAGAATAAAAACTATACACTAAAACCTTTAGCAGAAGCTATATATGGTGTTCTAAGTCAGCTGCTCATTATGTGAGATAAAATTTCTGTCCTGTTGATCTTATTAATATAATTTTAATACTTTCAGTATATTTATTTATATTATCTAGAATTGGTTTAGTTTTTTCCTCCCACTATTCTGTTCATTGTAGCCGGGTGATATTACCCAGATTGAAAACAGACCTGATTCCCCAGTATTGTATAAAAGCCACTGGGTGACCCTGTCTGAGCTTGATCAAAATAAGTACTGTTATATCCATGCATTCTAGAATGTAATACTGCTGCAGATGTTATAATGCTTACACAGTGTTTAAAAGCTTACTCATAAGCCTTTTCAGTTTTTAATTCATACGTTCACTTTTGGGTGGACTCTGCAAAATTATACTTAGTGGCATTATAGTAATGTTAACACAGATCTTAGGGAACTCTTGTCAAGGCCAAATAAACAATGAATTCACATAATATTCTCGATTGACGCAGATATAATCTTGAATATAATTTAAAAAAACAACAAATAACACCTCACACCCATTAGAATAGCTACAGTTACAAAAACAAAACAAACAAACAAACACAAAACCAATAAAAATAACAACGAACCAAATGACAAGTATTGGTGAGGATGTGGAGAAACTGGGACCCTTGTGTGCTCTTGGGAATGTAAAATAGTGCAACCATATGGAAAACAGTATGGTGGCTTCTTAGAAAATTAAATGTAGATTTATATGTGATTGAGCAATTACATTATATACCCAAAAGAACTGAATACAGGGACACGAAGAGAGATTTGTACACCTATGTTCATAGCAGTGTTATTTATAATAGCCAAAGATGGAAGCAGGCCCAGTGTCCATGGATGGATGAATGGATAAGCAAAATGTAGCATGTACAGAGAATATTACTTAGCCTGACAAAGGTAGGAAATTCTGACACATGCTACAATGTGGATGAACCTTGCAGACATTATCCTAAGTGACATAAGCCAGTAACAAAAGGACGGATACTATCTGATTCCAATTCTGTGAAGTACCTAGATGGTACAATTCACAGGGATAGAAAGTAGAGTGGTTAAGAGCTTGGGGGGGATGGAGGAATAGGAAATTAGGTACACTTTCAGTTTGGGAAGATGAAGAGAGTTTTGTGGATGGGTGGTGGTTGTGCAGCACCATGAATATATTTCACACCGCTATACACTTAAAAATGGTTAAGGTGGTAAATTTTATGTTAAGTGTATTTTGCCACAGTTAAAAAAAAATCAACAAACCTTTCAGATATTTTCATTTTTTTCTAGGCTTACAACTTAAAGCATAGAAACATATGAACAAACAAACAAAATCTTTTTTTTTTCTTCCTCGCCCAGGACTGTTGCCAGTTTAAAAACCAGGAACAATACTGATGCTGTCCTCCTAGCTATCCCATTCAGCTATGGCATATGTCTTATTAGTGTTTTAGCCAGACTGTCCAGCTGACAACTAGTCTTACTTGTCTTACCTAAAAATATTTTAAAATTGGTCACTTCCAAAACACAGTGTGATCATTGATAGGTATAAAGTTAATCCTAGTGTTATCTTCCATGATGATACCTGTAATGTCAAATTTGAAAAAGAGTACCCCAGTGTTATGAAATCTGAAATAACTCCAGTAAAAAGTGGATATTATTTTAAATCAAAAGAGTACTTTTCCAAATTCTTCCTCCTATGGCATGACTTGTGGGCATGAGGCACAGCACTGCCTAATGAGGGCTGAGGGAGCCAGTAAAGCCTTCAGAGCATGCCTTCTAGAGCCCATGTGATTGGTTTCAAGCTTATCTCAGACAAACTTGGGCGATTATTTAACCTCTCTATCTGAGTTCCCTCATAGGTAGAATACTGCTTATTTTGGGTATAAAGATTAGGGACAGTTTTATGAAGGTTGTTTGAGAATTAGTAGCTAATACATGTGAAGTCTGAGAATAGCACTTGATATATAGTAAGTGCTCACTAAATAAGTGTTTGATATTAATAGCTTTTTCCACCTGCCCCAGAGTATTGAGGATTGTTCTTGTCATCGATAAGGTGTTCACCTGGCCAAATTTTCCTCCTTTATTGGTTATCCAACCCTCTTTCTATACCTATCAAAGTACCTTGCTTAGGTGTTCAAAGTAAATATCCAAATAAAGATATAATAATGCTAAAGTAGTTACAAATATGTATTAATATGTTCTTTTTTAATTTTTTATTAACATATGATGTGTTATGTTTCAGGGGTACAGGTTTGTGGTTCATTAGTTTACACAATTCATAGCACTCACCATAGCACATACCTTCCCCAATGTCCACAAATGCCTATTCTTGTTATAAGTGAAACCAAGGAGAAAACTATAGTCACTTTGTAATTTATTTACCTTTGATAAGTGCTGGTATAAAAATTGGGTTATGTATATTCAAGAATAACGTTAGGCAGGCATGTTTTCTGATATAAAAATCAGAAACATCTAGCACCAAAAAAAGCTAAAATGGGAGCTTTTTTTTAAGAAAAAATGTTGCAGCACCTGGCTGGCTCGGTCACTGGAGCATGTGACTCTTGATCTTGGGGTTGTAGGTTCAAGTCCCACATTGGAGTATAGAGATTACTTAAAAATAAATTCTTTTAAAAAAGAAAAAAGTTACTGTAAAATATATCATGCACGTATAAACTTTTGATGAAAAAAGAGTTCACCACCTTTCAGTTGATAAGGAGAATATTTGTGTATAAATGGTTTAACTATGCTGCAACCCTCCAGAATCCTCTCAGCAAAGAAGGATGTTAACTAGCCATTTTACAACCTTCGCAAACAACATTATTGACAGATCTTACTTCTCCGAATCTGCTACGGCCAGATCGAAAACCTTTGGTGGCCCTTCTTCAGTCACAGAACATACCCCAAACTTTTAAATCGTATCTTGGAGACTTTTGGTCCCCTCAGCTAGAAAGTACTGCTGGCATCAAGGGGGTTGAAACAAAGGATGCTGCTAAACATTCTGCAGTGCACAGGACAGTTCTCTGCAACAAAGAGTTAAGTACGTAAGTCTGAAACTTAGAGAACCAATGTTGAGAAACCCCCGCCTCGTCAGCCCTTTGTATTGTTCTGTTCAAGTTCTAACAATTTTTTATTACCTCTTTTAATTGTTACCGCTTCCATGAAAATGGATTCAGGTCTGTCCATTCAGACAGTCACTCTTGACTGAACTTTGTTAGGGAAAGTGCTTTTGGTACTTAGAATTTAGATTTTTTATCTTATTTATAATTTGTTCTTCTCTCCCTTACTCCTTGAAGAATAGGTTCTATGTCTAATTCGTACTCATTTTTTTGCAAAGAAATTTCTATATAGTAAGGTGTTGTGCTTGTTTTAAAGAATGAACAACCTGGCATTAAATAAAGTATTGCATGGTGTTGACACAGGGCAACTAAGCCACATGCAACTGAATGATAGATATGAGTACATCAGAAGATGGGTATGAAGAGGAGTCTCTGAACATGCATCCTGAGTTGGGCTTCAGTGGTGCTGAAGGGAACTTCAACACCAGGTGACGCAACTATAAGTCTAAATACTAAATACATGTGCGCACACATATGAAATATTTTCATTCTAATGCTGCGAACTTGGGTTTGCTTGTGACCATTGCTTAGGGTCTGGTTGGCTCAGGTGGTTGGTTTGAATCGGTTGCCTTCGATATCTTAAATGAACTAGAAGTATGCAGTGGCTTATTTTGTTTTCTGTGTTTGGTGGCTAGAGTCTAGGTATCCAGTAGGAATTAGTAAGTTAATAATCAGTTATTTGTTTTTTATGAAAGAGGCATCTGTTAACTTGTAGTCCTGTCAGCGTTGGTTGGGTTTTCTCCAGCTGGATGCCTGTCTTTGGGCTACTGGACTCCTGTGGGCTCAGACAGAACCAAAGCCAGTCAGAAAATGGAGAATTAAAGAAGAAAGTGTTTACTTTAGCAATTTTCTTTAAGGGCTTTGTCTCAATTTTATTTATAGCCCAAATGACAGTAAAACCAGAAGTTTTCTATTTGACCCAAGCTCTTCTCATTTCTTACTATTTTTAACTTTTCAGATGTTTGTACTTAAAAATTCACTTTTGGTGTGCCTGGGTGACTCAGCTGGTTAAGCGTCTGCCTTCGGCTCTGGTCATGACCCCTGGTCCTGGGATTGAACTCCACATTGGACTCCCTGTCCAGTGGGGAGCCTGTTCTCCCTCTCCCTCTGCAGTTCCTTCTGCTGTTTCCCTGCCTGTGCACGCATGCTCTCTCTGTCAAATAAATAAAATCTTTAAAAAATTTTTCTTTTTTTTTTAGTGATTTTTTTTATGGTTGGGAAATTTTGTATCCTTTTTTCCTCCCCCAAGTTTAATGTGTATGTACTAAAGTTTCTTTTTGGTTGTACTCTTTCATAACTGCTTCATGGCCACCTGAAGTCACAGAATTAAGACGATTAAATGAAGTCATCCATTTTTAATACATTAATTTTTTTTGGCCCATTTGTAATTTTCCACAGTTCATAATATTATTCTTGAGGTTGCTGCAGGTCAATCTCAGAGCTGATAAACTTTCAAAAGATTATACCAGAGTAGACTGATCAATTGTTGAACATGCGAAATTATTGATTTGACCAGAATACATGTCTGTGGCCAGTTTTCAGTGAGTAATAGTGTCAATTAGATTAACCTCTTTCTTCATAGGATGGTTTCCTGCTGCTGCCTGTTGATTGGAACACCTGGCTTCCACCCAGCCTCTGGCCTAGTACCTGGCTGTCTGTGCTATACCCTGATCTCTTGCCTCTATCATAAAACAAAGTATGATGGGATCAGTTCTGTGTAGTTCACAGTGCAGAACAACTGCAGACTTCAGGCTTTTTATGTCAGAGAGCCCTCAGTTGGGTGGTATCTTGGAATCTATGGTAGACCATTATATTAGTTTCTTCCTAAGACTGCTGAGACAAAGTATCACAAACTGGGTGGCTTCAGACAACAAGAATTCATTCTCTCACCTTTCTGCAGACAAGTCTGGAACCAAGGTGTCAGAAGGGCCCTGATCCTCCTGAGCCTGGCTGGAATGGGTCCTTGTCTATTCCTAGCTTCTGGGGGCAGCAGCCAGTCCTCAGCCTCCAACTGCATAACTTTGTTACCTGCTTGCATTGTCACATGGTATTCTTCTCTCTATTTCTGGGTCCAGATTTTTCCTTTCCTTATAAGGACATCAGTCATATTGGGTTAGAGCCCAGCCTATCTGATATGACCCCATCTTCACGTATTACTTTTGCAACGACCCTGGTCCAAATAAGGTCATATATTGAGATCCTGGTGGTTAGGACTCATGTATCTTTTGAAGGTACACAGCTCAACCTGTGACACCCAGGCCTTAAGCACAGTGAGTTTTAAAATTCTCTTTCATCGTCAGTTTAAGAATACGCCGTGTGTGTATAGGTCACTCTTCAGATAAGGGTATTAGATGTTGATGACAATACACTGTAATGAAGGTTATGAAATAGGTCAGTCTGCAGCTTCATCCTGTAACCAGAGCAGATTGGTAGGGCTTCGTTATGCATTACTTTAATCCTGTAGATAATGCCTTTCTCTCGGTTTCTGTCGTGCCATAGGCTTAGGCTTTGTAACAGAATCCTGGGTTCTCAGAGCCGTAGTTTGCCCACTGGTGGAATGAGAATTCCGCCTCTCTGGTAGGGTTATTCAGGGTTTAGAGGAGATGATGTTGGCATCGTATCTGGCACACATGGCGTGTTTGCTCTGTGGGAGTTGCCCTTTCCTCCTCCATCTTCTCTTAGCCTTGGCCATGCTGAAAGTGGCTGTCAGTGGAGCAGCTGGAGTCCGTCGTGCTGCCAGCAGTAACATCTTGCTGCCAGTGGTGCCAGACTTTGCCCAGGGTTGAACTGCCTAAAAATAGTAACCAAGAAGACGGCCAGAGGAGGTCTCTTACTCCAATTTAGAGGCTTTATGGGGGTTTTCTTTGAGAGAGGTACACCTTACCATGATGCACTGATTGCTTGTGGAGCTTGGTCCCAGTGGGTGCAGTGCTGTGTGGCTCCATGACACCCAGGGGGTCGACCGCATCTGCCTTCTCACCTGGTTTTTAAATAGTCTTGGATTTGGGGATGGCAGGGAGTTCTGTGGGACAGTACCTGAATGTTTCAAAATAGACTTTGATGAGAAATTTGGTTTGACATAACTTTTTATAAAAGTATATACATTTATTTAATCAATAAAGGGATAATGGAGTAAAATCGCCAGTTTACCAGCTTATATTGAAACCATTTCTTACCAAGTATCAATATCATGCTTAAGTTTTCTTTTGGGGGAATTTATTCTTGGCGTAGTAAATATACCAGACGCTTGCTTATCATCTACCATGTTATGCCAGTCAACTCAGCTTACCCTCAGTTTCTGATTCTGTAAATTGAAAATGAGAGTACCTATTTTATTAATTTTTTAAAGATTTTTATTTATTTCTTTGAGATAAAGAGGGCACAAGTGGGGAGGAAGGTCAGAGGGAGAGGAGAAGCAAACTCCCCACTGAGCAGGGAGCCCAGTGTGGGTCTGGAGCCCAGTGTGGGTCTCGATCCCACGATCCTGGTATCATGACCCGAGCCAAAAGCAGACACCTAATCAAATGAGCCACCTAGGCGCCCCTTATCTTGTTAATCTTAAGACAATTATAAGCATCAGAACAAGATTTAGACATGTTGGTCAATTGGATTTAGATCATTTCTCAGATTTATTTCAGTTATGAGATGCTTCAATTTTTTGAAATCGGAAAGCTTATTAAAGTGCTTTAAAGAAGCTAAGTATGTAGAGCAGTGATATGATGAGTTTGGAAAGACTGGGCACACAAGTTGGAAACCTTGTAAAATGAGTTTTACAAGGTTGGTCATTTTTTAAACCTGTGGAATAGTGCATGATGCAGCCCCTCTCTCGGGGGGTCAGAAATTAGTATTAATCTGTCAGGCTTTAAATGCAAACAGCTCTTCTCTAATTTTTTGAGAAGGATGAAGTTGCATACCTGTATTTTTGTAGTGGCGTGATGCTATTTCAGCAGTCAAAAGATCATGAAAAATGCTGATGAGCGCTGTTGATAGATATTGTTGATAGACTGCTGACGGTACAGTGATTATGTTGAGATGTCATTGGTCTGGTAGGCAAGGAAAACATACTGGACAAGGTTTTAAAAATCCTGTGTTGCTTTCAGTGTGAAATAATGATCTTCCAGTAGATAGTCAAAGTTCAAAAAAAATTTTTTTGAGAACCTACTACAGAGGGATCTGAGGACTAGATCTTGCAAACAAATTCTATTCCCTTTTAACCTCCTGTATTTCAATAAAATCAATTGTCACTCACTTAGTTTAGAAAGTAGAAAGGGGATCCTAATACTTACAAATTACTGTAGAACTTTGGTTAAGTATTCTCCTTTCTAGAATGTGGCTTCGAGGTGTTTGAGAGATGTAAAGAGCCTTTGGTGGTTCTTTCTCTTCTGTCTCACTGGAGAGTGGGAAGGGAGTTAATGGAGAGAGCTTTGGGACTTGCTCAGGAGACTGACTGTAGGTGAGAGCGGGAATTGGAAGGCTAAGGGCAGGGTCTCTACCCTGTAAGTCAGTGTAACCTCAGTGGATTAATAAGCAACCAAATGAAGGCACTTTGTGTTCTCAGCTATAGTCACATCCACTTTGTTCCTTGAATCAAAGGAAGGAACAGAATGTCTAATTATAATAATCTTCTAATAATTACAATATTTTGCATTCATTTTCTTTTAAAAATCTATTTGAGTAACTACTAGCCTTCAGAAGATGTTGGAAAATAGTATTTAGGCAGCAGCTGGCAGCTACCAGTGTTGGAGTCTGTGCAGTGCATGGCTCGTAAAAGATTTCATTAGTTGGACATACACTTTGATTTCCTTATTGTGGCACGAGTACATTCTCTTGAGCAGCTGCTTTGGAGAGCAATGTACAATAAACATTTCTACACTTGTTTTAAATATGTGGGTTTTGTTGGAGTGTCACTTGCCATCTGGTAGAGAGAGGAGTGACTTACTGCTGGAGAGGAAGTGATTGGAATTCCCCGCACGTGTTCCTAACGCAAGCTCAGGTTCCCTCATTTCGCATCCACTGAGAGGAAAATTGACAGCTGTAATTATTTTGTTCCATCAAATTCTTCGGAAGAACTACATGTAGCATAGGATTTATAGAGATATGTTTTGAACTGTACCTAGTACCTGGTGGGTAGTTGTTTTAATTTGAAAGCAAATGTTTTTCATACATGTATTGAAACTTAGCATTTTTAAACAAAAAAAATTATAAACAAGTCAGACAAAAATACTGATATATATTTAAAAAGAAGTGAAAGTACCCTCCTCATCCCAAATCACCATCCTTAGGAAAGTGCTGCATTCATACCCTCCCCTCCCTTTTTTCCCCTATGTGCTATCAATTTACTAGATACCAGAGTGACTTATGAGTAGAATTCTTCTAGTAGTGACTGTGGTTGCATCATAACTACATTGCTGTTCATACTGGTGATCACTCATTAGTTCTCTGGAGGCCTTGGGCATTAAAGGACTGATGGGGGTTGGCTGAGTAAAGGAAGACTCTGCTTCATCAGGGAAGTGGCCAGGAAGGGTCATTGTCCTTAACTGGTATACATAATTGGAAAAATTGCCATCACGATGACTAACTTACATTGAGGGTCTCTTAAGTGCAGGGCATTAAGTGCTTTACATGTGTATTACTTACTGAATCCTCATAGCAACCCTGTGAGGTAAGTACTGTTATCCCCATTTTAGAGATGTGGAAACTAAAGCCCTGAGAAGTGAGGAACTTGCCCAGTGTCATAGAGCTTAGTAAGAGATTCAGATTTAGCTGGTTTGGCTCCAGAATCACATTCTCACAATGTTGTGCCATCTTTTGGAAACACATGTATATTCTCTGGAAGCTGTTATATTTTTAAAGCCTACCTTTTGGCCCAGGAATTAGGTGAATGGAAATTACAGATATGTTAATAACTTAAATATCAGAGAAGAAACTCTGTATAATTAATTAAATACATGACTTGAAACAATTCTACTGTTGCCAGACTGCTTGCAGGAATCCTCCTTCTGGTTTTGCTTTGTTAAAGTAAACGTTTCCCCCCATGAGTCTTCTGTAGTGTTTTATTCTGGATATTTTTCTTTGGAGCCTGCCTGCATTCTGGCTTTTGCTCCTGCTGAGTAGGCAAACATATCTAGAGGCAGCCATGGAGTAAAGGAAAAGAAAAGCTTTGCAATTTAAAATTGATTTATATGGAAACATTTTCTATGGTTCAAAAAAAAAAAAAAGGAAAAAAAATCCTTCTGTCCTTTCTGTCTTGTCATCCTCAGCTACAGTCAACCAAACCCATTTTATTTGGGAGGTAGGCATAAGTGTGTGGAGAGCACTCAGAGCAGGAGGTGAATACCACTGCGATAATCTGGTGACTTCCATGAGGAGCTCTATTGTTGAGAAAGTGTACTGGTGTGAAAGTATAATGTGGAGGAGAAAACTCACGAAGGTGGCCAGACCGACCTAAAGTATGTGCTGTGTAGTGAAAGAATGGCATTTTGAGGGCCACAGCCCTTAATTTCTGATAATCTGTTGTGAGAGGTAAAGTGTCCCAGACTGATAACCCCACCCGCAAACCATCTTTTGAATTAGCTCTCTGTATGTGCTTGTGCATCTATTTTTGTGTGTGTGTGTGTGTTCATGTGGGCTTGTGTGCACCCTTAATTGTAGCACCACCCACATTCTTAATGGCAGTTTTTGTTCTCAGGTGCCCCATGTAGAGTTATCCTCTGCAATGAGCCATACTCCTGCAGTCCTTTCTTACTCATGCTCTTCTGTGTGCACAAGACATGTGACATTTTTAATAATACAGACTTCAGCAACTCAAGAATAACACATATAAAGAGGACACAGTATTTCCTTAATTTTTCCTTGTAATTTCTAAACTAGTAAGAGTCAAGAATTCAAGGTTGCTAACCTAATCCTTAAGTTGGAAAAGCCGTTTTGAAGGTGATAGAACAGAATATTACTATTCTGTTGTCACAGTTGAGGTTTATACGTATGTTCCTCTGTAAATTATTCAAATCTAGGAATATTTTCCAACATTGCAGAGACTTAAAATACAAACAAGGGTTTTGAGAAGCATTGTGTATACAGATGCTATTGTTTTTCCCCACTGAGACTTTGCTTCAGCACTTGAGATATAAGGATCAGAATGTCAAAAAGCAGCATTTATTTTTAGTGGCTTAAGATGTAATAGGCAACCATAAAATTTCCCCACTTAAAGGGTATAATTCCATGTTTTTAATATAGTCACAGAGTTGTGCAACCATCACAACTATCTAATTTTGGAACATTTTCATCCCTCCAAAAAGAAACCCCATGTCCATTCATTGTCAGTCACTTCCCATTTTCCCTTTTCCCCAGCCCCTTGGAACCATGAACATACTGCCTGTCTCTATAGAGTTCTGGACATTTCATACGGATAGAATCCTACCATACTTAGAATATATTGTCTTTTCTGACTGGCTTCTTTCACTCCCACATAATGTTTCAAGGATCATCTGTAGAGTAGCCTCTATCAGCAGTCCATTTCATTTATGGCAGAATAATAGTCCATTGTGTGGATTTACTAGTTTGTTTATCCACTTATCAGTTGATGGACATTTGGGTTAGTTTCCACTATCTGACTGCTATGAATAGTGTGTTAGGTTTTTGTATGGACTGTATTTTTATTTCTGTTGGTCATGTCACCTAGGATTGGACTTGTTGGGTCCTATGATAATTCTGTGTGTAACATTTTGAAGGACTGCATATAGCAGTGTGCTGGCACTATAATTAATTCTTTGTTTAGTATAAGACATTATCTAAGGGTCAGGAGCTTGGTTAAGTCACTCTTGTTTAAGACTTCCTTGGGACACTAGTCACCCAGATCTAACATCATATCCAATTAGAAATTGCAGACTATTTTCATGCTTCTACAGGAGAAATTTTATTACATACATCTGTGAGATCATATAGATTCTGTTCTGTTGCTCTGCTTCTACATTAAAAAAAAGTTATTGTGATAAAATATATGAACATAAAATCTATATTAACCATTTAAGATTTTTATCATTGTGATAAATATGCATAATGTAAATAACCATTGTGACCGTATGTATTTTTTATTGTAGTAAAATATGTGTAACAAGTTTTACCATCTTAACCATTTTTAAAGTGTACAGTTCATACATCCACAGTGTTGTGTAATCAATACCACCATCCATCTCCAGAACTTTTTCATCATGCCAAAAAGAACCTTCGTATCTATTCAACAATAATTCCCTAGTGCTTCTTTTTTCCAGTCCCCGGTTACCTCTCTTCTCCTTGTCTTTATGTGTTGGTCTCTTCTAGGTAGCCCTTATAAGTAGAATCATACATTTGTCATTTTGTGTCTGGCTTATTTCACTTAGCATATTTCTTAAGGTTCCTCTATCTTATATAGCATGTGTCAGAATTGCATTCCCTCTTAAAACTGAATAATAATTCACTATATAGACATACACGGTGTTGTATTTATCTGCTTGTCAGTTGATACATTTGGGTTGTTTCTACCTTTTGGCTTTTATGGATAATGCTGTTGTAAACGCTGGTGTACAAATACCTGTTTGGGTTCTTGCTCTCACTGCTTTTGGGTGCATACCTAGGCATAGAATTGCTGGATCATATGGTGATTCTGTTTAACTTTTTGAGTAACTGCCAAACTGTTTTCCTCAGTAGTTGCACTATTTTACATTGGCCTTAAGTACATTCCCACCAGCAATGTGCAAGTCTTTTGATTTCTCCACATCCTCACCAAAACTTATTTTCCATTTTTCTCATTATAGTCAACCTGGTTAGATACGAAGGTATCCCATTGTGGTTTTGACTTGCATTTCCCCAATGAGTGGTGGTGATGAGCATCTAATGCACTTGTTAGGCGTTTATATACCTTCTTCGGGGGAAGTGTCTATTCACTTTTATCCACTTCACTGGCTTATCTGTTGTTTAGTTGTACAAGTTCTTTATATATTTTGATATCAGTCCCATAACAATATATGATTTGGAAATACTTTTTCCCATTCTGTGGGTAGTTCTTTCACTTTCTTCATATACTGAATGATCTTTGCATTCCAGAATAAATCCCTGTAGGTCCTGGTGGATAAAATTTTTTAAATATATTGTTGGATTCAGTTTGTTAGTATTTTATTAAGGGTTTTCTGCATATGTTCATAAGGGATGTTGTTTTTTAATTTTCTTGTGATCTTTTTCTGGCTTTGGTATCAGTATATTGCAGCCTGATAGAATGAATTGAGAAATGTTCCCTCATCTTCTCTTCTTTGGAAGGGTTTGAAAAGGATTGGTGTTAATTCTTTAAAAGTGTGGTAGAATTCACCAGTGATGCCATCTGTTCCTGGGCTTCTTTGAGAGATTTTTGATCACTAATCTAATCTTTTTACTTATTATATAGCTTTGTTGAGATTTTTCTTTTTCTTCTTGAGTCAGTTTAAATAATTTGTACCTTTCCAGGAATCTGTCCATTTCATTTAGGTTAACTAATTTGATGTGTAGTTCATAGAATTCTTTTGCAATTCTTTTTATTTCTTCAAGGTCAGTAGTATGTCTCCATTTTCACTTCTGATTTAGGTTAATGAGTCTTTTCTCTTTATTCTCAGTAAGTCTAGCTACAGGTTTGTCAATTTTGTTCATCTTTTCAAAGAAGCCACTTTGGTTTTCATTGATTTTCGTTATTGTTTTTCTCTATTTCATTGATCTCCTCCCTGATAGTTACTATTATCTTCCTTCTGCTAGCTTTTGTTTTAGTTTTTTTTTTTTTTTTTGGTTTTGTTTTGTTTTGTTTTTTTTTAAACTTACGGTACAAAGTTAGGTCATTGATTTGAGATCATTCATCTTCTTTAATGCAGGCATTACAGCTATAACTTTCCTTCTGAGCACTGCTTTTGCTGTTTCCCATAAGTTCTGATATGTTTTGTTTTTGTTTTCATTTGTCTCAAGGTATTTCCAATATTGGGCTTTTTCAGAGACTTTTTCTGTCAGTTTATTTTGTTTCTTTGAATGGACCATACCTTTTGTTTTGTTTTCATGTCTTGTGATTTTTTTAATTGGAAAATGGACATTTGAATTTGATGTTTATAATGTTGTATCTCTGGAAATCAGATTCTCCCCCTCCCCTGTTTTTGTTTCTTTGTTTCTTTTTTTTTTTTAATTGTGGAAGGCAACATTATTTTTTGTATCTTGTGACTTTTAACAAATATTTTTGTAGGGATCGTATTCCTTGTCCTGTATGGTCACTGAAGTCTCAATTTCTTAACATTTGTTCAGCTAGTGTTTTCACAGAGATTTTCTTGAATACCAGAAGCTAAAAAACAAGCAAACCCCTCCGATTCTTTGCAGATTGGCTCTGTGCTGGTGTCTATTTTCCTAAGTTAGCCAGACTTGGAACTAGTCTAGCATTCAGCATGAGGTGAAAGCTTATGGTTCTCTCTGAGCATGCCTCCTACTCTGGGCATATCTGCAGCTTTCTAAATTTCCTCAGATAGAGGGGTGCTTTTGACTGCCCTAATTTCCCAGAGAGGCTCTCTTCTTGAATTTTCCTCCTAGACCTTGGGTAGTCTTTTTTATGTTCCAGTTGTAATTTTTTACTTCAGGTGTCTTCAGATTGTTACTCTACCTTGCCATGTGTTGAGCAGTGCCAGCCACTTCTCCAGCCTGGGTGACTGAATTAGTGAAACAAAGACTATCCCTTGTGTTACCCCTTCAGGTGGCCCCCAGATAGGTTATAACAGAGTTGTTGACTTTTCTTTTATTCAGTGTTCAGTTGATTGCTTAAGTCTTTGTTGACCAGAGTTCTGAAAAAGTTGGTTCTGATAGTTGGTGTGTGTTTTTCGATGTCAGGTACTATAGGGGGTTGCAGGTGGGACCATGGAGCGGTTTACTCTGCCATTGTGCTGCCATCACCCTCACCTTATTAGACTTGGACACATTTTGGTAGTCCATCTCAGTGTTCACAGAAAGCATTTTATTCTCTTCCCTCTACAGATTCTGCAGATAAGAGGTGTTTCATTGCTTGTTAGATCCTCTTTTTATATATCCTGGCAATGACCAGTTTCTCTTACACTGTTTTTCTGGATCGTTGTTGACTGAGTAGTAGTGTTAATATTTTTTTCTGATTAAATGTTAGATTAAATAAATACTAAATACAAAAGTTTTCAAAAAGTCTGATGCCTAATTTTTATATCTTAAGGCCATGTCTTTGGATATTTTTTCCTCCTGTGCAAATGCACTTTTGAAAGAACCTGAGACAATGGTAAATAGGATTTGATTTATATCTGGTTTTATAGTTAGGCATTTACTGGTGAACCTAAAGTATAGCTAAAATGGTCTTCTATCTATTCGATGGATAGTATACATTTATGATCAGTTTGCAAATATGGAAAGTTGGTATCATCTGGCAGAACATCAGACAATGACCATTGCATGAGGCTTTTTAAGACCTTACCGCCCTCTTCTGTAACATGAGATAATGTAAAACAGAGTATATATTCAGGAGGAGACAAATTCTAGCACTGTGTACACAAACTAGAAATGACCACTTAAATAAGAATTTGAGACTTTTGGATGTAAGAATGTATGATGTCTTTTTAGTGTTCTTTGGCTACTTTGTTGTTGAACAATCATTTTGATATTGAATGGGGATCACTGTTAGTTTTTCAGGAGTTTGACCTAGGAGCCAACATATCACATTTAATCTGAAGACTGAGTTGGGGTAAAAATAGAAAAACAGGTGGCAATAAATTGTTTATATGAAGTCAGCCCGAGGTTCTTGTGACCCCACACTGTATGCTGTTTTCCCAGTTGTCTCTTAATGCCCCTCACTTTGCTTGTCCAGTTAAAATTCTCCATAAGGCAATGAAGTTAGTACTTCTCTGCTTAAAATAGTTACTGTCAAGGGAAAGGTTGGATTACTTAGTACTGACATGTTGCTTTAGTGGGTATTTTGGTGGGATTGCCTTTGTTTTACAGATAATAAAACTTCAGTGACATCATTTCTTAAGTAAATGATGATGGTGTTCTAGGAGCTGGGTCTCAGGTGTCTAAGGCTAATGTTCTTCCTAATATTTCACTTCTGACAAGTGGATTTTGAGAAATAGTTGATTACATGGTTAGAGTCGAATAGTATACTTAGAAATAAGTGGATGGGAAAGAAAAGGGGGATGCTTGGAATTGAAGACCTTCATTGTTAATGACCTATGTGTGTTTATTTCTTTATTATATTGAGGCCATATTCATTGTAGTTAATGCTTGGTTCTTTTGAAATGAACAGAACCAGATATCTGTTTAAATAGTGACTTAAGGGGCACCTGGGTGGCTCAGTCGGTTAAGCATCTATCTTCAGCTAAGATCATGATCTAGGGATCCTGGGATTGAGCCCTATGTTGGTCTCTCTGCTCAGCGGGGGCGGGAGGGTCTGCTTTTCCCTCTCCCTCTTCTCCCCCCACCACAACCCCTGCTCATGCTCGCTCGCTCTCAAATAAATTAAAAAAAATTTAAAGAATCTTGAAAAAAAAGTGACTTAATGCAAGAACCTCTTGAATTTTCACTGAATTTAATATATATGTATGTAATTTATATATATATGTATTTTTTTTACTTTTCTCCTCTCAGACCTTCAATTTTCCCCATAAGAACCCATGGGGAAGAATAATGTAAGTGTAGGGGCAGTAAAACCAAGGGGAAAGGCTAACAGTGGTTCTGAGCAAGTGCTGGGAAGAGTCTGAACACCGGGGGTGGAGAAAAGGGAAAAGTCTAGTGAGTGCCTGCAGTAATTGACCTCATTCTAGCATGGCTGCTAGGACACACAATTGCAGAGTTTGATACTGCAGAGGATCAGAGAACTGTTGGCTCTGCTTGAGGCACTTTCAAACCTCACTGCTCTACCTGAATTGAAGCAGAAGCCTGCAGGAGGATTGGCTTTCAGGCCATGAATAGGCTGACTCAGTAGGGAGGCAAGTAGAAAGCAGTGCTGGCTTGGTCAGATTCATTGTTCCTCATTATAGATGGGGGTCCTCATTATATAGACGGGGAGAAACTAAGGGTGACTCTTCCAGAAACTTACTTTCACATTACCACTTGGAAGCACATATCTGTAACTTACCAGGATGGCTGGGTTGAGGAATGATTGTCCTTTTGATGTCTGCTTATCTTTTTGTTTTGACTGAATTTTTCAGTAGGGGCCAGGCCAGTGACAGCAGATAAGATTTAGAACGAAGTAAAACATAAACCCTTGGTTCAGCTCTGTAACCTTGACTACCTTGGGTACATTAGTGAGCCCTCTCCGTCTCACTTCCTTAACTGTGTAAAGAGGTACCAAGAAGTAGAAGTGAGTTTACGTATCTAAAGTGCCAAGGCAGCGCCTAGCAGAAAATAAATGCTGTTATTGTTGTCAGAAACTGAAAAAATGAGGAACAGACCATGCACACAACAAAATGGATCTGTATTCTGTCCTACCTGAACAAGTGCTTATACCAAATTCAGTATGCGTTTTACCTTTAGGCTTTATTAACAAGACTTCGTTTTATCACGGAAGTCTATCTCCAGCAGATGCAGGACATAGTTACATGACCAAGTAAAGACATAGTACGTGCTGATTTAGGTGGATTTTGTGAGCTGCTTATACTGTGTCAGAACCAGGGAAATGACTCTGGCAACAGAAGACAAAGGCTCTAGTATGCTGGTCACATTTTTCCTGCAACAGGAATTATCTATTAGAATTAAGTGCATACAGAAATAGAGTTGGTAATACATTATCCTGGGTAATAAATGCTGTGTAGTGCTTACACTTTACACAGAACTGCATTTTTAAAACCTTCTCATGTTTGGAAAAAAGTGGTAATTATTAGGACTGACACAGAGTATGGTTTGCTGTTTTTGAATGATTTTTTATTATTTGTTGATTTGTGATCATCTTTAAGTGGCCCTGATTTTATTAGAGAATAATTTTAGGTTATGATCACTTGTTTTTGGTATGTTATTGTATTAGTGAAGGGTTCTATTATCCCTGTTTTCAGGTACAGGGAAAACAGATTGGATAAACTATTTCTCTTTAAGGATGAGCTGTTTTCTTTGTCCTAAAATAATATTTTTGGAGGCTCATGGTTCAAACAGATAAGCTGGACTGAGAAATAGATTAAGTGATGAATGCATAAAAATGCAGGGTCTGAAATGCTTATACTGGGTAGTCCGGCTAGGACTCAGCCCTAGGACATGTCTTTGCTGTTAATGTGTAAAGATTTACAGAGCTGAACTCTTTGTGGCTCATTACAGTGTTCTTTTTCCGGCTCTCCAGTGTCAGTCAGACAGACCCGTCTTAAAACTGAGGTTCAGTACCTCAGTGAGTTAACCACTAGGCCTTTTGTAGTAATGGTCTCAAAATTTTAAGAAAGTCAGAAGTCATACTTTTATATAAGCCAAAAGAACAACAAAAAAGTGAAGTTCTCTTTTGTAATTGTGGAGAGTAAGGTGTATTCTGTAATTTTTTACTGTCACAGTGTCAGTATGAAACCATTTTAAAATTCTGGCTTAGCTGTCTTTAAGTCAAATTTGAAATAAAACCACTTAATACCTATTATAATAAAAACTTAGGATTTTTTTTTCCCTTTCTGCAGTTGATCAGTTGATCAGAACCACTCTAAAGTTGTGACCTTGTGAATCTTAAGTCACCATTTAGAAAATTAAGGCCATTGAGCCTCAGAGTTGAGGATGTCTGAGGATAGCTCCTGTGGACTGAGAGAAGAGACTGAGTTTACTGTGTGGTAGGCATATTTCTTCCTATTTAATTTAATACAGCCATGTGCACTGTCTGCTTTTCCCTTCAACTTTTTGTATCCCTAACTCTTGGATTCATTTCTCTGTTCATTCTTTTATAAAAATTTCTGGAAGCTTTCTTTTTTAGCTTCTTTTTATAACTAGGTAGTTGCCCGTCTCAGCAATAAAAAGGGAACTTCTTGGGTATATCACTTACGGTTTTTCTGGATCACTGTTTTTATATGTAAAATATGATGGAGTTGGATTACTATTCTAGATATGACATTCTGTGAAGTAGGATGAGATTGATCCTTCCATAGACCTTTCTCTTGTTTTCATTTTCTTTGTCATTTTACTCAGCACCATGTGTTTGTTAGGACCCAGACAACTAAGTGCAATTCTTTTTTACAAAGGCAGACTAACCCTTGATTCTTTTGTTTCTTTGTTAGTTAAGCCAGCCAGAATTTTTACCATTATAGGGGTGCCAGGCTGGCTCAGTCCGCAGAGCATGGGACTCTTGATATCAGGTTTGTAAGTTTAAGCCCTACTTCAGGTGTAGATATCAGGATTGTAAGTTTAAACCCTACTTCAGGTTTAGTTAAAAATAAAATCTTTGGGAAACCAGGGTGGCTGAGTTAGTTAAGCATGTGACTTTGGCTCAGGTTCTGATCCCAGGGTCCTGGAATCGAGTCCCACATCAGGTTGCCTACTTAGCCGGGAGTCTGCTTTTACCTCTCCCTCTCCCTCTGCTCCTTCCTTGACTCATACTCTGTCTCCAATAAATAAATAAAATCTTTAAAAAAAATCTTAAAAAAATTTTTCTTACCATTATATAAACATACTAAATACTAACTTCTGATTGAGAAAGACTTGATAACTCCTAAAGTGATCGATTAATCAATAAGATTAAGGGCTTAAAGTGCTCCTAGCAGTGGAAAGGATTGAAGGAACATGTTTATGTTATAATTGGAAAAATAAAAATATCTGAGAGAACAGTCAGGTCCTTAATCTTGCTCTGTTGTGTCAGTAGAATCCCAGTATAGAGGATGATGTGTGCATTATGGTCGTTATTGGCAGTTGCTGGGAAAAAACTCATGGATCTCTCCTAATCATGGGGCTGGGTATTTGGTTGCACTTTTCAAGATTTGCAAATTGCAGGTGGGCAGAAAGGGTGAATGATGTGCCAGGTGTGTGGGGGAACCATTATGAGCAAATGCACTGGGAAGAGAGGAGGGTTACGGATAGCGTTGGGATATGGACACTGAGTAGATTCCTTAAGAAGTGAAAGGTGTATCAAGGTGTAGGTAGTGGTGGTGGAGAGAGAACTTTAAATCCCATGCAGGGGTATTTAGATTAGAGGTAGATAGATACTTAAAAGTCCTTGTATATTTTTAGATATGACCACGAAGAATGGACTTTCTCTCTTTTAGCTTTCACATGTTATTGATTGTTGACTTGATGCATAGAGGTGCTACAGCCATTTTATAACCCCATGAGGGTTGTGAATTCCATCCCATATCCTAGATTTCTTGAATTTAATTCTCCTAGGTACTCTGCCTAGATCAGGTCCTGTTGGCAGTTGTGATTTGATTGTACGTCTTAATAACTCTTTGTTGTACTCTAATCTGCTCATAATATTTTAGAGTCTTAAAATTGGAAGGTCCTTGGTGGTAATCTGACCTACCTATCAACCAGTACAGGAATTATACCCTTAATTTTTGTTTTTCTGCTAGAATGCATGAACTTTTTTTTGAGACAAGTCTTGCCATTGGTAGATTTCATTCCTTAAGTTAAAATATGCCTTTGCTAGTCTTTTCTGGAACTGTACAAAGTCTAATCTTTTTTTTTTCCCCAGTATCCCTGCCCTTCCAGATATTTGAGGACATTTATGATGCCCTCTTCTAAATTTTCTTTTCTCAGTGTAAATATTTTACTTTCTCTTACTTTATATTTCAGGATTCCCCACTGTTATTCTTACCCATCTTTTGTGTATTCTGGTCCTATTGAAGACCCAGAATTGGATATAATATCCTTTTAAAAATCAGGATGTTTTTAGCAGCAGGCAACAGAAAACCCCTTTTCATATGGCTTAAACAATAAGGAGTTTACTCTTTTCAATTCAGAGGTTTATGTTTTCTTCATAATTGATTGTTCCTGAAATTGAGACATTTTGAACATTTAAGTGACCGGCATGTCAATTTAGTTGACAGCATTCCCTCCTCTTGATGATTCATAAAATAATGATGCATCTTACCATTGAAATGTCTTATATTTGATGAAATGTAGTATTATCTTAATTATCAGGAGATCTCATGGATAGAGTGGATCCATGATTGGTGGGTTTTGTTTTTGTTTTTTGCCTTAATTATACCAGTGACACCGTGTGGCAGCTAAGTTTTTGGCTTGCCCTCTTATGACATACAAGGTGGTTGCTGCAGCTCTAAGCATCAGACCTCCTATCAACAACATCTAAAGGCCAGAAGAGGAAAGGTCCCTTCTTTGTGTTCATTTTTAATAAGCAAAATTTCCAGAAGTGACCCTCCTTGGTCAGAATTGTCATGCGCCTATTCCTAAACCAGTTAATGACGAGAGATAGGGTTTACCATTATGAGCTCAGTGGTTCTCGGACTTGTGTGCACCAGAATGACCTGGAGAACTTGTTAAAACACAGATTTCTGGACCCCACTCCCAGAGTTTCTGATTTAGCAAGTTTAGATTGGGGACTGAGATTTTGGATTTCTCACAAGTTACTGGGTGATGCTGATGCTGTTGATCCAGGGAATGGAGATGGGCCCAGTCTCCCTTACAGTGTGTGGCCAACTGATATCCAAACAAAATCAGGATTTTGTTATTAGGTGGGGCAGTGAGTGAGGTAGGCAACTGTCCATTTCTGCCGTAGTTCGGATCATATTTCTTCTAGGTGTTGTAACACACTGAAAAGAGTAATTGTTATTGTGGACTATAGAGAATATATTATTAGTAATAAACTAAGCTTTGAAAGTGATTTACTTAGAGAGTAGATAAGTAGATTTGAGATAATGTTTGTTACTTTCTGACATGCTTTCTTAAGGGAGAGAAAAAAGGGTGGCTATTCAGTGAGGGTACCAGGAATGTGCACCTTTGGGAATACAAGGTGGATATTAATGATAGCTGGTGTGTATTAGCTCAAATTATATCTGCGAGGTAGGTACTGATACTGTCCGTACTTACCAGTGGAAGAAGCTGAGGTCCAAAGAGGTGAAGTAATTTGCCCAGTGTAGCACAGCTGGCAGGTGGTAGAGTTGGGTTTCAGAGTTGTGCAGTTTGGCCTCACAACCTGTACTTTTAAGCTTGTGTTCTACTGTTAGGTGGGTCCTCTGTTGCAGGAATGGTAAGGCTGAGAGGTTCATTTTAGATGTATGGTGGGATTGGCCTTCTGGTAATTATTCCCTGCTCCCTCCCTCCCTTTCTTTCCTCCTTGGTTCATCGCTACTTATATTTAGTGTTATTGATACATTTGAACATAAGTGTAGAACTTAAAACATGTTAGAAATATCTGCCAGCTTTTTGCCATCTTACACATTTTATAAACCTGCTTTCTGTGTCTTTTTGCACATACTAGTGGCAAAGAAAATTGTGTAGATAGGATCGAGTGTAGAGACTGTGGTTAAACATTTGTTTTTATTGCTGTTGAATGTTATGGTGTGGAGGCTAATTATCTTATTAGTAAGAGGGATTGTGTCAGTGCATTGTTATGGCAAGTAAACTAACACAGAGGTTTTTAGAAGTTGTTCCAGGATTATTGGGAAAGATAAAGAAACTCTAGGCCAAGCTTCTAGGCATGACTCCCAAAAGCAGACTGTAAAACTGGGCTCCTGCATTTCTTGCCATGCCCTGGTTAGCACTTAATCTGTAGCCACACTGAACCACTGGCCATGGTCTCTCACTTGTAGGTCTTTGTGTAGGTTCTTGAGTTTGTCTGGTGTACTCCTCAATCCTCTTTTCTTGGCTAATGCTTCTTACTCTTCAGGTCTCATTCTGAATTTTTCTTGAAAAATTTTATTGATCCTTCCATCTTAATCTCCCTCAGACTGTCCTGAGAGTCTATAGACCTCCTGCTCTCTGCTCCCCTTGCATTCTATGTCCCACTGCCCTAGTCCATAGTCATTTATTATTGCTTATTGGTCTTTCTTTCCCCATTCCACACACACTGCATGTGTACAGGTCTTCATTGTGCCTAGCACAATAGGATGCTTGGATGTAGAGTTGAGCAGTTTAGATTTAAAAGTCACTAATTACACATTTGAAACTTCATTATCGAGAAATAGATGCCAATCACTAACTTCTAAGTTGTAATTTATAATTTTCATAATTATAATTGATTTGACAGATTTTTGCTTTGGTTTGACTGTAGCATCCTTTATAAAACATGTCTAATGTAACTTACTGAGATTGGACAACTGATCTGTTTGCCACTATTTCTTTGAAAGTTTGTAACTGGGAATCTGAGAAGTCTGTGAGTTGACTATATGAAAATAGACTCAGAAAACAAACCTTTTATTTTTTTGAATAATTGTAGGTTCCGGAAAAATGATAAAGACAGCACATAGAGTTCCTGTATACTCCCCATTGGGTTCCCCCCATTGGGAAAGGTACCATGATATCTTTGTCCAAATGAAGAAACCAACATGGGTATACTACCATTAACTAAACTCCAGAGTTTTTGAATTTCACCAGTTTCTCCATTCGTGTCTTCTTTCTGTTCCAGGATCCAGTCCAGGACACCAGATTGCATTATGTTGTCCTGTCTTCTTAGTTTCCTCTGGACTGTAAGAGTTTCCCTCTTTCCATATTTTTTGGTTTCCTGACATTTAGGAAGTACTGGTCAGGCATTTTGTAGAATGTCCCTCAGTTTGGGTTGGTCTGAAGTTTGTTTGTTTTATTTTTTTCTTTTTTTCCCCCCACAATTACACAGAAGTTATACATTTTTGGAAAGAATATTATAGCGATGAAGTGGTTTCTTGATACATCAAATCAGGGAATGCCTGATAACTGCATGACATCATAGGTGAGGTCAGCCTTCAACTAAGTAGTTAATCCTTTGCTTAAGGTGGTGTTTTCAGGTTTCTCCACTGTAAGTTACTTACTATTTTTCCTCATTTCCCACTCAGTTCGTTTGAAGCAAGTCACTAAGTAGCCCACCCTCAAGGACTTGTAGGGGTGGGTAGGACATTAAGCTCCACCTCCTGGAGAGGGCAGTATGTGCATATGCTATTTAGAATTCGGTAAAGGAGATTTGTTTTTCTCTCCCACCAAATAGATTTATCCCCGTCTAGTCCCTTTTATGGATATATTGATGACAGTTTAGAGACCCACTTAATGGGTCTCTACTATGTGACAGATACTGTGCTAACTTCGGAGGCAGTAATTTTTAACTTTTTTGGGGTCATATGCCTCTTTGAGAAACTGATAGCTTCTGTAGCCTGTCCAAAAACACAAGATGCACAAAATTTTGCTTCTAATTTAAGGAGTTTCCCAGGTCTTTGAAACTCTTCAGAACTTCAATTAAGACACACTCAGTCTTCCAGTAATTTAGAACAGCTGAAGAGACAGGCAAGTTAAAAAAAATTGACTAGGATGTGTTTATGTTATTGGGGAAATTTGAGTAAAGTATGTGGGAATACAATTAAGGGAGTAGTTTTGCTTTGAGCGTGGGGAAAGCTACAGAGAAGAGATACCATCTGAATTTGGCATTGAAGAATGAGGAAGAGTTAAATCATCAAAAGGTTGGAAAAACATTCTAAGCAGAGGGAACACAGCTAGTGAAGACCTGTACAAAAAATGCATGCTTGAGAAGCTGCATCTTAAACCATGGTATAGATGAGATGGGAGGTGGGTTGGATATACAATTTGTGGAGAGACAGGAGAAGGTATGAAGTGGGAAGAGACATGGATAAGTTTCTCAGTTTCTAAATTTTGAAGTGTTTAAATGACTAGATAATGATTTTGTTCACAGATTATTTTCATCTTTAGTTTTATGGTTCAGTAATGTACCTCACTTGCATCGTGCATGTATGAGTTTAAGAAGTGACTAGGTGGTGGAGAAATGCAGACCTCTTTCTCAAGAAGTTTAGATATGAAGGAGCTTGGTGAGGCAGACAACTAGAAGAGATTGTAGGGTCAGTAGGAGTTCTAAGTTGGGAGAGACTTGATTATGTTTGAATGAAAGGAAGGAACCGGTAGAGAAGGAAAGTGGGTAATTGAAATAAAGTCCAGAAAAGGAGGAAGGGTTGATCTAACAGAATAGATAGTTTGTATTAGTAAATAATCAAATTTGTATTAAATTGGTTTTGTATATTGTATTTAGAACAACTAGACTTACGTATAAGACTTAACATTTGGCTTATAGATAAGTTCAGGCTGTGGCCTGACCTTCCACCTTGCTACTACTGTATTCAATGCGCTTATTTAATTTCTTGTATTAATATACTTAAGGTCTTTGCTAAGTTCTGGTGTTGGGAAAAGTATCAGAGTCCATACCCTTTGTGAACTTGGTAGAGGTAATTAGGATATAGGACAGATATAGACAAGGATCAAAAATAAATATGTGACATTCCACCATTCTGTCTCATACTTTTTGGGCTTTCAGCCTTTGGCCAGAGCAGTCACTCGGCTTGTTTGTTTTTCAGGGTGCTGGAGAAAATGAGGTTAGGATCTGTGGTAGTTTTATCTTGTTCTAAATAGTGTCTCAATTAGAAGTGAATTCAGCTGGTTCTGCACTTAGAGAATCTTTGCCTGATATTTTTCTTTTCCTCCTAGATAATTTTAACTCTGAGCTATGAAGAGGACTAATTTTTATAGTGACCTCTTTTCTTCCCTTTCTTTTAACTTAGGCCATAATGTTAATCAGAAGTTTTTAATCTGATAGGTGCTATTTGTAAAGGAACTGAACCTCTCATGAAGAAAATTATTCCTAAATAAAGCATTAAAATTTAGCACGTGTTTGAACATAGATTTGACCTTATGCTTAACAAAAGGAGGTTTTTGGTTGTGGTTATAATGCCCTTTGGGCATGGTATTAATTGACTTCAGAAATTAATTTAAAATGAAACTTCATTAGACAGCCAGTAATCTTGCATTTATATTCTTTCTGCTCTAAATCCTTAGTGAAAACATATGCTCTTTATTCTAAATACTCAAAAAGTGTACTGGTTTTATTGTTGAAAACTGTCTAGTATTGTAATGGTAAACAAACAACTTTCACTTTAAAGTAAGAACCATTTTCTTTTTCTGATGGATTTTTGAAAAGAAATGTTAATAAAATTAACATAATTTATACTAACAGTTGGCTTTGAAACATTTTGAAGTCAGTATATCTCATGCTTCTGGACTCATTCATTCAGCAAATATGTGCAAAAGCATGGTTGGATATAGCAGTGAGTAAGAAAGACTCATACCCTGTTCTTAAGCTTCCAGTCTAGTGGAGACAAATGGAAAGGGAGTGGTTAGGGCTGTGAAAGGTAGAGTGAGTGTCTGATGTGAACCTATGAGGAGGAGCTTCCCTCGTTTGTGGGAAGGCATCAGCAAAGATGTTTTTGGTAATGTGACTACAGCAACCTGAGGGATGAGTAGAATCTGAGAGCATGGGGTAGAGGGAACAGTTATGAGGGAGGGAGGGAGTGTCCTTGGGGAGGGGAGGGTGGGGGCCCTGTGCAAGATGACCTAGGAGGCTGAAGTGTTCACATGCAGGGAGAGCAGAACATGGTGAAGGTCTTGTCAGGATTTTGACTTTATCCCAAATGCTCCAGAAAGCCATTGATGGGAGATCAGATTTGCATTTTGAGTAAGACCACTCTGTAGTAGAGTGTAGTGGCTTGAGGGTGGAATGGAAAATGAATGGAAGGTTTCAGCAAACATAGGGAAGCCAGTTAGCCTTCAGTAGTTGTCTCTGCAGAGGCTGACCAACGGAGCTTTCTGAAAGACCACTGAAGTAGTCAGGTGAAAACTGCGTATGTATATTAAACAAATAGCATATGCCTCTTTTAAGAAGTGTAAAGCTTTATAGTGCATGCAGTTCTCAAATTTCATTTAAGGATCCATATCCTCAAGATAATGCACAAGTATTGTGAAATCTTTAATAATTTTTTTCCTGGGGGGTGTCCTGTGTTTATTTGATAAAATGAAACTGTAATATTCAAATGATAAAGTCTTTGGTTGTACTCATATAAAAACAGATTTTTCTTTTCAGCTTGAAACATATTTGATTACTGCTCTGGAACACTTGACCCTTAATTAACTAGTAAGGCAGGGAATTCAGTCTGCCCAAATGTTAAATAATGCTGTTTAACATTTGGAAGCCTGAAGCAAGATAAGGGAGTGGTGACATAGCCAGGCTGAGTGGACTCTTTTTGAGTAATAAAGTCAACTTGTAAAATGTGTACCATTCTGGAGAGTATGTCATAGCAAGACTGGACAAGAGGTGCCAGGCTGGGGGCCTCAGGATGAAACCATGGGCCTAGCCAGATTTTTACTGTGTCCATCTCTAATGTAGCTCAAATAAATATGAGGAGGCTGTGCTGGTAGAAAATCTTTTGTATTTTCTATTCGTCTTTATTTTCCAGGAGAAGTAGAAACTTTACATAGCAGATTTATGAGAATATGATGAGAAAATTTTAGAATTCATTTTTGAGTCCTTAAAGTGAGTGGAGTAGTGAGAGGATTTGAAGAGGACGGAAGCAGTCAGTGGAGAGAAGAGAGGAGGGAGAACAGGATACTTTTATTTTCTCCTGAAGAATGGGAGGGTAGACCACATTTATAGGCAGACGAGGAACCAAAAGAAAAAAAAAAGATAAGATTATAAACTATTTTAGAACCTCTATTAATTTGTAAGAAAACTACAAAAACACACTGATACCTTCCTGGAGTTAACCAAACTCTGAAGTTTGTGGGTGCAGGCCCCAAGACTGTCTTTACTCCTGACACCAACTCCAGGTTCAGGGCATTCCCAAAATCACTCTGAGGTTCTATAATTTGTTAGGACTCGCAGAAATTACTGAGAGCTGTTATTCGTACAGTTGTAGTTTATTATTGGGAAAGGATACAGATCAGAATTAGCCAAAGGAAGAGACTCCTAGGGCAGGGTTTTAGAGAATTTTATATGTGTAGCTTCTGTTCTTTTCTCCCATGGAGTCAGGACAGTGACCCTCTTGGTATCAGTGTGTGCATGATATTTTACCTTATGCACAGAGTATTGCTAACCAGGGAACGCAACTCAAGCTTTGGTTTTCAGAGTTTTTAATGGGGCTTCATTACATAAGCGAGATTAGTTGCTTGATTGTCTGTGGAGTTGAACAGGTCTATTGATTCTGTGTGACCTGAAGCCTCCACACTAATTGGTCTTTCGGGCATGGCTGATCCTAAGACTCTTGGGTATGGCCAGTCCTGCCTGAAAGTCTGATGTGACCAGCCCCTTCTATCACTTCTATCAGTTAGGAACCAGATTACCTCCAAGAAGCCCAGGCAATGGTCAGACCTCTTTTTGGGCAAGGCCGACTTTACTGTGCACTTATATTTTAAAAGGATTGTCTTGAGTTTTATGTTGAGATTGGTCTTAAGTAAGGACAAAGGTGGAATCAGAGAGACGTTAGAAGGACTGTTTGCAGTAGTCCAGAGAGAATATGCTTGACTCCAGGTGATAGTGGTAGGGTAAAAGAAGTGGTTGCAGTCTGGGAATATTTTGAAGGAAAGGGGCAATAGGATTTGTTGATGTATTGGATATACGTATGTGTGAGAGAATGAGAAGGAGTCCTAGGTACCTCCTGAGGCTTTTGGCATGAGCAATTCTTAGGGATTGAGATGCCATTCCTGAGAAAGACAGATGTCCATCATAAGAATTAGGTTGCTCCCACCACCACCATCCTTTGAGAAGACGTCATAAAAACTAGTCCTATACTGATGATACGTGTGGCTTATTTAAAAGCAAATCATTCCTTGTGTTTCAGATACCTGAAAAAAGAAGAGTCAGTTGTAGTTTATAACACCCTTGTAAGACAGCTTTGAATGAACAAAGACCAACTTAAATAATAATAATACTCTTATTGATTCTTCTCTAATAATATTATCAAAATGATCTAAACTATATTTTGATATTTTAAAAAATTATTTCTGTGTAGCAACAGTAGTAGAATTTCTGGACCTAAAATTATTCAACTTACTGAAACTGTTCACACTTTCAGAAGTTCTTGCTCTGTGTTATACATGCTATATGCATGAGTCACGTCATATTTCATAATTTCTTCATGTTATCTGGTGACCTAGTAAATTGGTTTATTTGGGTCAATTGAGAGCATTTATCTAAAGGAATAAATTAATATTGAACTCAGTTGCTTATTATCCTCACGTATCTTTCCTCAGCTTTAGTGATGATTTTATACAGGTTCAGTTTCTTCATTTGAGTTTAACTGTGAATGTTGGCAGTGAGTTACAATTCAGTGGATTACATAGAGTATAGTCTAACAGTACTCTAATTTTAATTTGAAAATTGGTACTTAAAAAATTCTTCCAAATAGAAAAGTTTTGTTAGTATTATTCTGTGTTGATGCTATGATCAGAATGATACCAAACCATTTGGCTATTCATCTGTTTCAACACATAACTTGTCATCTGACAAATCTTGTCAGCTAGTTTTTGCTAGTCTCAAGCCCCAGTGACCCAGTAATATTTTTGCTTTATTATGGAAATTAGGTAGTTTGCTTAAGACTGCTTAGGAAATTTCTCATCTTTGGGAATTGTAACTTGATGAACTTGGTTCTAATTACATTTAAATTTGTTTATACTAGTTAAAAGGATTGACTAGAAAAGAAATAGAATTGACCCTTGGGCAATGGTGGGGATTATAGGTACCAGCTCCATGAGGTTGAAAATCTGTGTGTAACTTTTGACGCCCCAAGACTAAAGCACTACGCCTATTTTTGACTGGAAGCCAAACATAGTTAATTAACACATATTTTGTATGTTATATGTATTGTATACTGTATTCTTACAATAATGTAAACTAAAGGAAAAGAGGCTCCATGATTTTTAAGAAAATCACGAGGGAGAGAAAATACATTTACAGTACTGTAGTGTATTTAAAAAAGAAAAGTCCTGCATACAGGTGAATGTTTGCATTTCAAACCTGTGTTCTTTGAGGGTCAGTCGTATTCTGTTTAAAAGCAAGTTGAGGATCAAATTGTCGTTTCTTGGCTTTTAACTCTGGCTTAGTTCTCTGGGCCACTAACTTAATTCTCTTCATTTGTTTTGGAAAGCAAACAGATTAGTGAAATAAAACAGATTGGTATTATTGATGTTAGAATAGAGAATGAGAACCTTTGGTCATATGCATACTTCATTAGGAAAAGAAGTTCAATTAAAGTTCTTTAGGTGCAAGAAATCTCATTCTGGTGGTGGCCATTCTTAAATGGTGGAGTGTGTTGACTGTTCCTCCCTCCTTTGTTCCTTCCATCTCTCCCATCCTCCCACCATTTGTCCTTCTGTCCTTCCCACAATTTATTATATATCTAGATTCAAAGCTGTAAAAATTAATATAATAGTAGCCAAGCTTTTAAAAAAAGTGTCAAATCTTGAATGATGTAGATAGGTAAGGCTAGCAAATATGCCTAGGTATGTTATGTCATCAGAACTAAGGACCTTCTCCAGAATGTTTCAGAGAGGACCACTGTAGACAGAGCAAGGAAGCATGCTGTTATTTAATGTCTTCAGAAAGACTCCCGCACAGCTAGAATCACACTGCTCATATCATTGATTTATTCCAATGTTTTAACTGCCCTTTGCTGGGAAATTTTTCTTAAGATATCATTTCTTAAGATAGCATTAAGATTTCTTAAGATATCATTTGAATTCTTAGGACTTCTAGCAAAAGTCTATCTGTATGCTCTTAATGTAAACTGGGAATCAAAAAAAAGGCCTCTTTCTTATTGTAATTTGTTAATAAGTTTGGTTACCATTGTCTCTTCTTCTCTTCTTGTCTCTAATTGGCGTTCAACCTTCATTTTAATATCCTGTTGAACAGGACTTGTTCTTTTCTTCCCAGCCAGTTATGAGAATGATACCATTGCTTCTATAGAGCCAAAATGATAACATTAGTCCAGGCTTATTAATAATTACTTCCCTTGCTGATGGGAGCTGTTAGGCCCTACTAAAAATGGATTTATAATGGTATTTTTAAAGAAGGAGAAAGTGTGAGGCAAAAGGGAATGTGAATTGATGTATGGAAAAAGATTGAGAAAAACAGAAATAAAATACTTCTGAGAGATTATCAAATGAATCTTGGGTCTCCCTTTTCTGAAACTAGGACTCAAGTTTGTCTGATCTGAATTCCTGTTGCTTTCCAGACTGCTCTGTTGTTTCTGCTATTAATGCTGTAGTTTTTAACACAGGATTTTAGGAAATGGCACATTGTGTTTACATGGGTGGAATTATATGACATTGTTCCATTACTGTTGAACAAAGTTGGTCTTGCCAAGCTGAAAAGATTAAATAGAAAATTATAGTAAATTACGTTCATGTTCTTTGCTCTTACGTGGTTCCTGCTATAGTCCTAGAAAATACTTTTCTGAGATGAATGTAAATATTTTGAATTGTGGTTTTTTATATACACACATTCGTCAAATGTGTCAGTGTGAAAATTTTTTTAATTAGCTTAAGTCCATTTAGATGTGTAAGTTCGTAGACATGGCTTAAAATAAAATGAGGAAAGAAAAATCAAGACAGTTTTAACATTGCTTACTTTTATTTTTGTTTGTTTATTTTAAGTAGGCTCCAAGCCCATCTTTTGCTTTGAAATCACAGACCCTGAGGTTAAGAGTCGCATGCTCTGCTGAGACCAAGCCAGGCAGACACCCCCTGTTGTTTACTTTTAATAGTAGAAACTTTCAGTTTCTTGGGTACTTCTGGGACAAAAATGCTGTTTTCTGAATATCCAATGAATATTTATACCATATGGGAAAAAACAGGAACTGGAAGAAAATTGGAGAGATTAAGGAATGTGCTTTTTCAGGGCTACTCACAAAGAATCTTATGAAGCTAATTAGTTTGGGTTTCCTTTTTCCTTGGGAGAAATTCTAACATAATTTTAAATTAAAGAAAGAGAATATAAAACTCCAGTGAATATAGTGAAACAATATACATCTTTCTTATGACTGCAGGAGGTAGAAGAAAAGGAAAGGGAAAAAAAAATAAAGGAGTTCAAGGTTGGAAGGAATTTTAAGTGATCCTTCTGTTCAGCTCCCCTTTTTTTTTCAGATAGATAATATTGCAATTTAAGAAATGAGGTGGGAATCAGAGAGTAGCCCAAATTGGAGGGTGAGGGTGACGAAGGAAATCCTGTCTATTCAAATCACTTTCACCTTGTGTTTTCTACAAATGGTTTTGCATAAAGGATAATACAGCAGTAGGTTTTTAAAAAGATTTAAAGCATAGACATTCTTGAAATATTATTATCTCATTAATTTTTTTTTTATTTTTTCAGATTATAAAAGCCTGATACATGCTTATTTCAAGCATAGAAACCATTTGGAATGTGAATGTAGAGAGCAAAGATTCCCTGTAATTTTACCCTCGCAGAAATAACCACTATTAAAAGTTTGTTGAATAATCATTTTTATTCACTTTTATGAAAATGGGAGTATATTATATATACTATTTTACAAATTGGTATTTTTAGTTAACATTTTGCATGCCTTTCTATGTCTGTATGTATAGTTCTGCTAATGTTAAATGTATACATAGAATTCCACTGTGTTGTACATTCCTTTGTGCCATAATTTGTTTAAAACAGTTTCTTATTGAAAATATTTAGTTGATTTCAATTTTTTATGAATACAAAGAGTATATGTAGAAATGCAAAAAGTTCTTCAGGCAACTTTGTGATATATGGTTATTATTTATCTTTTGTACTTGTATTAGAAGGATAAATATTTCTGGATCTCAGAGTACAAATATAAAAAATACTCAAAATGGATACTAATTTGCATCTTTAAGAAAGGATTGTCAGTGTTTTAATCTGATAGCCAAAACATGTTTATTAGTTTGTCATCCTTAGTTTGTGTCTTTTTTGTTTTAGTTTTAGTTTTTGTTTTTGTTTTAGCCCAGTGAATTTTGGCAAAGTGAATACTTCCATGTAACCAAGATAAAGAAACCAGGTCCACAGTGACTCTTTATACTGTAAAACTATTCTTCCTACGTGCCTGCCACCCCCAACCTAAGGGTGAACACTAATCTTGACTTCTAATAGCATGAAAGACTTTTACCTGTGTGAAATTTATATGAGTTACAGTATCATTTAGAATCATACAGATTCTCTGGTGTCTTCTTTAATACAACATTGTTTTTGAGATTCAACCACGTTGTGTGTACTAGTTGTAGACTGTTCTTTCTCATTGCTGTATGGTGTTCCATTGTCTGAGTATACAGTTTACTTATCTGTACTAATGTTGATGGGCATTTGAGTTGTCCTAATTTTTGAACATTAGAAATAACGCTGCTACAAAACATGTTTGCATTTGTTTTTTGATTAGCAGGTGTATACACTTCTGTTGGGAGTGCAATTGCTATGTTTTACTTTTGTTTATTTAATGTATCTTTGGTCCACTTTAATATTTTTATTTTTGTTTTAGCTCTCTCATGTTATTCTCTACTACTTTTATTTGGTGTTTTCTTTCTTCTTCTTCTCTTTGCATATTGTTTTATGATCAGTTTTAGTAGGTACTGACAAATTTTTGCATAAAGGAGCTATTTCTGTTAGCACTCTTCACTTGCTTTTTGCTTCACATCCTTGCTAATATCTGTTACTGTTTTATTTTCCCAGTCTGCAAAATGCATACCATGTTAATATAACCTATATGTTTGTTTTGATATCTGGTAGTTTTTATTTCAGAATTCCCTGACTGGTCTTGCTTCTTTATTCATTTGAGTAAACTTTAGGATTATTTTGAAGTTTAAAAAAATAAATATGTTGTAGTTTTTTATTTAAACTTTTTATAATTTGTAATTTTAAAATTTATAATTTTGTTGATTTATAAATTATATTGATGTGAATTGGCAGCCTGTAGTATTGAGTCTTCCAATTCAGAATCAGATACAATTTTCCAGTTAATTTGAGATTTCCTTTACATCCCCTAGTTGAGTTATAATTTCTTTTCAGGATCAACCACATTTCTTACTTCATCATTTTATGCTTGTAAAAAAGTGTGAATATATTTTCTTCTTTTTAATTTTCTAATTGATGTAAAAATCCTGATAGAAGTATTTTCTTCAATGTTTTGCTATGTTCTTTCTATTGAATATTATTTTGAGTATTCCTGTTTTCATACATGAGATTTACATGTCTTTCTGTGTGTGGGTGTTTATGCATTTCGTCATTACTGTTCTCCTTTCTAAAAGGAGAACAAATTTTCTTTTATCTGGTTGCAGGAACAATTTGAATAGCTTCAGAACAACTTACTCTGGCCATATGAAAGATCACAAATGAAATAACTGGGCTTGATTTTTGGAATGTAGCTTTTTGCTTTCTCATTTCCATACGAAGAAATAAATATTAACTATTTAAGTTTACTATTCCCCAAGTCAGTTTTGCTGACTGTTTATTCATCATTGGACTTTATTCTCAGATTTATGGGCATTGAGTTAAATAAATAGTCTCCTATAATTCTTTTTACTTTCCTGTTTTGTTTTTTTAATTTAAGTTTCTCTCTAATTTTGAGTAGGCTGATTAGTGATTGATAAAGATTTTATTTATTTATTGAGAGAGAGACAGAGATAGTGACAGAGATAGAGAGCAGGAAGGAGAGGGAAAAGCAGGCTTCCCGCTGAGCCAGGGAACACAACTCAGGACCTGATCCCAGGACCCTGGGATCCTGACCTGAGCCAAAGGCAGATGCCTAACTAACTGAACCACCCAGATACCCATGATAGGTTATATTGAATTTTAGTCAGAAATAATAGTGTTTGTTCTTTTCTTATGTGGATTTAAGTTGATACTGTTATTCATTCCTCTTCTCTGATTTCCTGGATTCATGTTATTTCTCTGACTTCTTCACTTTTTTATGCTTATTAATTTATTTTCATTCTTAACATAGATACTTCAACTATGAGCTTTCTCATGCTAACAGATTCAGTAGTGGCCCACAAATTTTGACATTGTTTTCATTTTAATTATAATTTTCTAGATAATCTATATCTTTGATTTTCCCTTTGGCCTAATATTAATTTATGAGAGTATTTTAAATTCTAATAGATTAGTGAATTTTGGGTTCTTGTAACTATATTGTTGTCATAAATTTCTAGTTTTTTTGCACTGTGATTAGAATGTTAAGATGTTCTCTACAAGTCTAATATGTGTTCACTTTTTATGTAGCGTTGTAAGTCCTTGAATGAGCGTAATTCTTTTCATGATGTAGAGTTAGATGTGTGAGTATGCACTTGTGTGTTCCAACTTAATATTCTCTGTATTCTTAGTTTTTTACCTACTCTGTCAAGGTCTGAAAGAAGTTTTTTAGAAACCTCTTTGACTGATGATTTTATGTCAGTTTCTCCTTTGTAGTTTAAAATGTGTGCTTTTAAATTTTTTTAAAAGCTTTGTTGAAATACAGTTGACTTACAGAGAGAACTACAAACATTTGAAGTATATAGTTTGGTAATATTTGAAATCTGTATCCCTACCCAAGAGATCCACTATCAGGAAAACCAAAATATTCTGAAAAAGCCTATGTCCATCCACTCATGAAAGGATAAAGAAGATGTGGTGTGTGTATATATATACAGTAGAATATTACTCAGCCATCAAAAGGAATGAAAGCTTGCCATTTGCAGCAACATGGGTGGAGCTAGAGTATATTATGCTAAGCAAAAATAGGTCAGAAAAAGACAAATACCGTAAGATTTCACTCATGTGGAATTTAGGAAACCAAACAGATGAATAGTGTGGGAAGGGGGGAAAAAGAGAGGAGAGAGAGGAAGGCAAACCACAAGAGACTTTACAGTAGAGAGCAAACTGAGGGGTGATGGAGGGAGGTGGGTGGGTGTTGACTTAAATGGGTGAATGGGATTAAGGAGGGCACTTATTAGAATGAGCATTAGGTGTTCTATGTAAGTGATGAATCACTAAATCACTAAACCAATATTACACTGTATGTTTACTAACTAGAATTTAAATAAAAATTTAGAAGAAAAAAATTTTTTTTTAAAACCCCAAATATTCATCACCCTTCAAAGTTTTCTTGTGCATCTTTATAACCCCTCATTGTTTTCCCTCCCTTTCCTCAGGGAGTCCCTGATCTATTGTCTTTCACTGTGGTTTACTTTTTCTAGAATTTTATTTTAATGAAATTATGCTTTTCTGTTTGGTCTGTTTTACTCAGCACAATTATTTTTAGATCCACCTATGTTTTTATGTGTATTAGTAGTTCATTCCTTTTTATTGCCCAGAAGAATTCCATCCTGTATTCCATGGTATGGAAACACTAGTTTGTCTATTCATCTGTTAATGGATACTCAGGTTGTTTCCAGTTTGGGGCTATTACACCTCAATATGCTATGAACATTTGTGTATAAATCTTTGTGTGGACATATGTTTATTTTTTTACCTTTCTTTTTGGTAAATATCCAAGATGGAATGGTTAAATCATATGGTAGATAAATGTTTACCATTTTAAGATATGGTTACTGTTTTCCAAAGTGGTTATATCATTTGGCATTTCCATCAGCAGTATGAAAATTATAGTTGCTTCATTTCTTTGCTGTCTCAGTTTGCTAGGGCTGCCATAACACAATCCACCAACTGGGTGGCTTAAAGAACAGGAATTTATTTTCTCATAGTTCTAGAGTATAAGGTCTAGGTGTGGACAGGGTAGGTTTCACCTGAGTCTTTTCTCCTTGGCTTTAGTATATGGCTGGCTGCTTTCTCGTTGCCTCTTCACATTCTCTTTTCTTATGTCCAAATTTCCTCCTCTTTATAAGGACACCAGTCAGATTGGATTAGGGCTTATCCTAACCTCATTTTAGCTTAATCAGCTCTTTGAAGGCCCTATTTCCAAATATGGCTACCTTCTGAGGTATTGGGGGATTAGGGTTTCAATATGTGAAATTTGGGGGTGGGGGGAAGTTAAGCCCATAACACTTGCCAACACTTGGTATGATAAAGTATATAATTTTAGCCTTTCTAATAGCTGTATAATGTAGTATCTTACTGGAGTTTCAGTTTGCATTTTGCTAATGACTAATGGTGTTGGGAGTATTTTCATGGGCTTAGTGCCATCCATATATCTTCTTTGGCAAAGTGTATGTTCATATTTCATGCCCATTTTAAAGTTGGGTTGTTTGGTTTCTTAGTGAGAAATCTTTATTTTGGATATAAGATCTTTATTGGGTACACGCTTTGAAAATATCTTCTCCCAGTCTTTGGCTTATCTTTTCATTCCTCTAACAGCATCTTCTAGTGAGGGAGTTTTAAATTTATTTTATTATTTTATTTTTTAAAATGTTCTTTTTAAAAATATTTTTTAAAGATTTTGATGAAATGGCATTTTATTAACCTTTTCTTTAATGAATTGTGCTTTTGATGTCCTTTTTGGAGTTGTTTGCGAAACCCAAGAACACAAAGATTCTCTCCTTTGTTTCCTTCCAGAGGTTTTACAGTTTTTGCTTTTACATTTAGGTCTATGATCCACTTTAAGTCACTTTTGTATATGATTTAAAGTATTGACCAGTTCTTTTTTCCCACATCTGAATAGTTTAGTACCATTTGTTGAAAAGATTATTCTCTTTACTAACTTTCCTTTCTTTGCACCTTTGAAAATCAGCTAACCATAAAAGTATGAGTCTATTTCTGAGCTCTCTTCTGTTCCCTGGATATGTTGTGTGTGTATGTATCTTAATGCTAATACCATGGTCTTGATTACTATAATTTTTTAAAAATTTTACTGCCAGTATAATCATGATTATTATAACTTCTAAAATTAATCCTGAAATCATTCAAGTTCTCAAACATTGTAAGCCCTTAAAGGAAAAGTTCTTACTTTTCAAAGTTGTATTGGCTCTTGGTTCTTTATGTTTTCATATGGATTTTAGAGTCAGTTCGTAAGTTTCTGCGAAACAGTGTGTGAGGTTTTTGATTGAGATTATATTGAATTTCTAGACGAGTTTAGGAAGAATTAAAATCTTAACAATATTGAATCTTCTGATCCATGAACATGGCACATCTCCGCAATTTATTTAGGGGTCTTTAATTTCTCTCAGCATTATTTTGTAGTTTTCAGTGTAAAGTTCTTGTGTTGTCTTTTGTCAGATTTATCCTGAAGTGGTTCATATTTTCTGACACTATTGTTAATGGTATTGTGTTATTAATTTCAATTTCTGATTGTTCATTGTTGGTTTATAGAAATACAATTGATTATTTTATATTAACTTAGTTATAGTAGCTTTTTTGGTAGATTCGATGGGAGTTTCTTTGTAGATGATCATGTCCTCTACAAATTTCGTACCAGTGTACCTTAAAGTGGAGCTTTTCATCCTTTTTTCTGTTCGTGGCCTTTTCAGCAAAGAAACTCCTCTTTAGTTTTGGAAAACTTTTTTGGTACTATTTTTTTTTTTCTTTTTTCTTTCTCACCATCCTTCTAGTGTGAAACCTAGTGGTCAGTGTTCTAGTGTATGAAGAAGAAAGGGCTCTAGAGATAAGGTCTTTTATTTCTCTTGTAGAGTCAAAATAGAACATAGTTTTTTTGTTTTTATTTTTGTTTCTGTTTTTTTTTTCTTTTTGCGTATACTGTCCCCACTCTTCCAATTGTTTCTAATAGTTGTATTGTGTCAACATTTTGTAAAGCCATCTTATATTATAATCCCTCTCTCTTAACTAATCTTATTAGTTCTTCAAGTAACTATATAGTTAACATAAACCAGTCTTTGTAATCATTTTAGTTTTCTGAACTTATTCTCTAGTAGATTCTCAGAAGTGCAGAAAACTTTTCTAGGGTTATTGAATCGTGTCACCTTGATACTTTAAGGTTACTTTTTCTTGATTTAAAATTCTTGGCTTGCATTTTCTTTCTTTAAGTATCATAAATACCTTTCTTTGTTTTCTTCTGGCATAAAATATTGCTGGCAATGTCCAGTGATATTTAGCTCTGTAAGTAACATGCTAAATAATAACTCTTTTGCCTAGAAGTCCAAAGGACTTTTTCTTTAAAGTCTAATGGTATTTTTTAGAATATGTCTGGTGTTGATTATCAGGGTTGGCAGTCTCAGGTATATGGTATGTTCTTTCAGTATTCAGCTTCACATTTTTTATTTCAAGAAAATGTTCTTGCATTTATTTTCATTATTTTCAGTATTCAGTTCAGTTGCATTTTGTTTTTAGTCAGACTTCTCTATTTTCTGTGTTAGATATTCTTGTCTATCTTTAATATTTGTTACTTTCTATTGTATCCTTTTTATTAATCTCTTCATTTCCTTTTATTTAAAAATTTTATCTGTTTCTCTTAAAGCACAGTTGTGTTTATTTGTTCTCATCTTCCAAAATAATCTTCATTCTCTTTTTAAAATTATTTATTTATTTATTTTATTATTTTTTTATATATATATTTTTTTAAAGATTTTACTTATTTGTCAGAGAGAGAGAGGGAGAGAGAGCAAGCACAGGCAGACAGAATGGCAGGCAGAGGCAGAGGGAGAAACAGGCAGGCTCCCTGACGAGCAAGGAGCCCGATGTGGGACTCAATCCCAGGACGCTGGGATCATGACCTGAGCTGAAGGCAGCTGCTTAACCAACTGAGCCACCCAGGCGTCCCTAAAATTTTTTATTTATTTTTAAGTAATCTCTGTAACCAACATGGGGGCTTGAACTCATGACTCCAAAATTAAGAGTCTCATGCTCTTCCAACTGAGCCAAGTAGGGTGTCACAATAATGTTCTTTTCTAAACTAATGTTTTCATTTGTTATTTTTATCAACTCTTTTCTGAATTAAAAAAAAATTTTGACTTACATTCTTTCATGCCTTGTCTCATCTTAATATCTTTTATCTGGCTTTAATTAATTAATTAATTATGTGTGCTTTCATTGTGGAGTATTTGCTGTTTAACGTCTTTTCCTTGTGATAACATTGTGAGGGATCTGATTTCAGTATTTTCTGTTGCTCATTTTTCTGTGAAGTTAGTTTTCTCCAACTCTTTAGAGTGAGGATTAGTTTAGATTATTTTTCACAGCACTTCACAGCACTTCTTCTGTGGTTTTGTGTGTGTGTGTGTGTGTGCGTGTGTGCGTGTGCACAGATAATTGCATTTCAACTTAGCCATATTTTTAGTTTATAATGGGTTTATCAGGAGATAAAGCAATTGTAAGCTGAGGAAGGATCTGTGTGTTCAAATAGCCTTCCTAAAAAATTGTACCAATTTGCATTCACACTCACAGTGAAAAGGACCATGGAATTCTCTTTTCAAAAAAATATAAAAATATTCCAGGTGAAGGGTGCCTGGGTGACTCAGTTGGTTAAGCATCTGCCTTCAGCTCAGGTCATGATCACAGGACCCTGGGACTGAGACCCAGGGCAGCCTCCCTACTCAACAGGGAGTCTACTTGTCCCTCTGCCTTTATCTTCCTCCCCACATCTTGTGATCTCACTCTCTCTCTCAAATAAATAAATAAAATCCTAAAAAAAAAAAAAATTCCAGGTGCAAGTTTTTTATGTTTTAGTTCCACAACAATCTGACAAATGAAAACATTAGTGGCTAGGATGTTATTCCACACAGACACACAGCACACATTGAATGCCTGTTGTTGTGCCTGGGGTACTTAAATGAGTCAGTGGGTATATATTTTTTTTCACTGACAATAGTTGTTGCCAGATTGTCTAACAGTTTCTAAGGCTACCCATTTTTCTTAATCCTTACCTATATTTAATAGTTGCAGGTGGCTGAATTGTTGCTAATGTTGGCCAGAGATAAGACAAAAATCCTTTCCTCAGGACTCTTGAGGTATTGGGGGTGGGGATGGGGTAACCCAGGAAATCTGTAACACATTGTGGTAAGCTCTAAGCTCCTCACTCCTCAGCAACCCTAGCATCTAGATCTCCAGGTTCCTTCTGGATGAAGAAGTACCAGCCTACCTTTACCTTCCTACAGTTGTGAATAATATGGGGGCATCTCTTAAAAGACTCTGATAAAATTTGGAAGGAGTATGAGCAAATCCTTGATACCCAACTAGCTGAGCAATTGGAATCGTTTGTGAAATTCACACATGATCAGAGTATGACAATATGGGACAAGGCCAACAAGCTACATGTCTTGAAATTTTCTTGCATATCCGGGTACTAGGTTTGACCTTGAGATATGGCTCCTGTACACTTTCTGCAACTGGTCTGATAATCACATTTCAGCTCCAACTTTTTTTCCTGAGAACCCTTAAAATGTTTCTGCAGCTCCATTTTATATGAATTGAAAGACCTTTCTGGTTAACTTTTCTGCTCATCTGTTTTGAGGAGGTAGAAGTTAAGTATACATTTGTTTTTTATGTATTACTTGTTCAGAACCACATTTTAGGGAATGCCTTATTTCCTTTATTACTATTTCTGGAAAGGAAAGTTCTATGAAAATTGTTTTAGTTTGAATATAGCATAGTTTTATTATTTACAGCTTATTTTGAAATATTCTGAGTTTAATTCAGATGTATGCCAGTACCTTCTAAAGTAAGGTAATAGAGACAGGTGTTCTGATCAGATGGCTAAGAGAAATTTCTAGAATATTCATATTCACAGATTCCTTATTAATTAGTGTCTTTGACTTAAATCTAACCAAAAACTGCAGCATTATTCTTTGTACATTTTCATTAGATAGTGTTAACAAACCTAGTTACAAACAAAATACTTAAAGCTCTTTGAAAAAAAAAAAAAAGCATGGGGAAGGTACTTGGGGACCCTCTTGAGCCATCTCATGGGTGGTGTATAAGGAAGACATCATAAAGGAAGAATTGCTTGGGGAATTGGAGTGTTGAGTGTAAGAGTTCTTATTCTTACACTCAGGAACTGGGGGAATGGTGATGAAGGACGTTTATATAGAACAGGAGCTTGTGCAGAGGTACAGAGGTATGAGCCTAAAGAATGCTTTGGGGGAAGTACAGGTGATTTGAGAATGAGGATTTTTGATAGAAGATCAGGGCAAAAAGGTGGGAGACCCGGTCATGAATGGCCACATAGGAAAAGTCAAAGTAATTAGACTTTATTCCGTAAGTGAGGGGAAGTCATTGCTAGATTTTAAAGTGGAAGATGACATGATCTGATGAGGTATATGATGTGATGTAAGGTATAGAGTTAACTCTGTTTTGAGAGCAGGACGATTGTGAGACCTGACATTTCCATGGGAAATAACTGATTTTAAAAGGAATCAGACTACCGAGGACTAGACAGGTTTTGAGCAAAGGGTATCTTAACTCCCTCCCTATTTACAAAGGAGAGCCATAGCCCTACTGGTAATGCTTCTGCTCTTACGCACGCACACAGTTCTTCCAGGACTCAGGCCTACACTGAATCTTAGGCTGTGATATATTAGCATTTGTTCCACTTTAAATCTCCCTGGAGAGTTGTAAGGGATGCTCCATGCCCTCCAGCTCAGGGTCTGTTCATATGCAGCCTTGTACTTTCCCAGAGTGAGTTGGGATCCTCAGTTTTTGCCCTCTCCAGGAAGGGAATCTTAGGGATAATGTTTACATTTGGCAAAAGTATCTGAGTTTATTTGGCCCAAGAATCATGATTTATTACTCCAGTCCACCTCCAACTTGCCTCACATAGAGGTGCTCTGTATGAAGCTGGCACTCTATTTTTATAGATCTGTCAGAATGTGATCCTAGCTAGTTATATACATAGCAATGATAATACTTTATTCTGATGCCTAAAGCAATAAAGGTTTTAATAAATATGCATTTAAATTTCAATTCCTGGTACTGTTGGCACCCTTTCCCTTGTATGCTTATTTTTAAAGCCAATTATATGTTTGCAATATAACTTGGAGTTCAGTATTTCCCTTCCTTATAACACTAGATGTCAAATGAATTTCTTTTCCTTATTTTCCTTACAGAGGTTTTTGATCTCAAAAATGTGTAAATTTACTTCTAACCCTTCTTTTTAACTTGAATCTCTTTAATCTGACTCTAGCAGACTTTTGTCCTTGGGGCATTTATTTCTGGCATTTCCATTGGAAGGCTTTTTTTCCTCTCACAAATCACATGACAGAGAAGTTTAAGCGGCAGGGAAAGGAAAACAGCATGAAGAAGTTGTTGAAGATTGGGTGATTAGCAGGTATGACAGAGAGGTCTGAATAAGAGGCAGAAAGAATTGCTTCGACAGTAGCTCTGGAACCACCACTTGGGCTATGATACATGGACTTTGATGATATATCCAATGTCAATAGTAGATTACTTGGTTATATTAAGATCAGTGCTTTCCAAAGTGTGGTCCTGGCACTAGCAGTGTCCCATCACTTGGGTGCTTATTAGAAATGCAGATTCTGTGGCCTTACCTCAGACTTACTGAACCAGAATCTCTGGAGGATGGGGGCCAGCAATTTTGAATTTCAAGATTCACTGTATTAGTTAGAATGTAGAGAAGATAGGCTCGCTAGGTCAACAGTGCTAGGAAATCATGCTAGTCATGTAACAGACTACCCTGTTTTGGAGAGTCTTTCTCCTGGAGACTTCTTTTTTGCTATCATAATCCTTGTTGGTAGCTATAATTTCAATGAAAATATTCCAAAGACTTGACATTGTATTGAATGGAGTGTTTATGTGCTCTTGTTTTACTCAGTGTCTTTTGTTTTCTTAAGCTTTAAGATCTCAGCCTTTCTCTGTGTTGGTTACACAGACAGTATAACTATACCTCTTTCCGTTTCTTTAGGCTCTTAATCCAGATTATACCTCTTTAGATTTCTATGTGGAAATGGTGTGTGTTGATTTAGGAATTGAAATTTACTTGAAAGATGTAAATAAGAAAAGGAAAAGAATGGTAGTTGGAACAGAAGGCATGATGGAAAACATTGAGTTTTCTTTTAAATTTATGATATGGAAATGCAAAATTCCTTAGAAACATAGTTAAATTATGTGATCTAACTAAAACTAATATTTAAAAATTAGCTCCTTATCAAGACTCCTTTGACATGGGTCTTGGCTTTAAGTTTTTGAATCATGACACCAAAAATAAGCAAAATAAACAAGTGGGGCTACATCAAACTAAAAAGCTTCTGCACAGCAAAGGAAACCATCAACAAAGTGTAAAGGCAACCAACCGGATGGGAAGAAGTATTTGCAAATCATATATCTGATAAGGGGCTAATATCCAAAGCAAATAAAGAACTACAACTCAGTAGCAAAACAAAAAACAATCCAATTTTAAAAATAGACAAAAGATCTGAATAGACATTTTTCCAAAGAAAATATACAGATGGTCAACAAATATTTGAAAAGGTGCTCAGCATCACTAATCATCAGGGAAATGCAAATCAAAACGACAATGAGATACTACCTTACACCTGTTAGAATGGCTATTAATCAAAAAGTCAAGAGAATAACCAGTGCTGGCGCAGATGTGTAGAAAAGGGAACCCTTGTGCACTATTGGTAGGAATGTAAATTAGTGCAGCCACTGTGGAAAACAGTATGGAGGTCTTCCTCTAAAACTTAAATATGGAACTTGCTGTTTGTGACAAGATGGTGGGACCTCGAGGGCATTATGCTAAGTGAAATAAGTTAGACAAAGACAGATATCATATCATCTCTGTTATATGTGGAATCTTTAAAAAAATGAAATACAAATTAAACATTATAACCAACTCACAGATAACATTCTTGGTTGCTAGAGGTGATGGGGTGGGGGTGGGAGGAAGAACTGGGTGCAAGGAGTCAAAAGAGAAAAAAAAAAGAACTTAAATGAAAATATGAAGTCTTTTAGGAAATGTCAACCCAGGTTTTTGAATTCATTAAAAAAATAAGAGAGATGGCATGATGGAAAACATTCTTTTAAATTTATGTTATGTAAAGGGAAAATTCCTTTGAAACATAGTTAAATTTCTTTACCTAACTAAAGCAAATATTTAAAAATTAGTTTTGAATGGTTTAATAGCATAAAATTTAAAAGTAAACAGGGATATATAGTAAAAGGTTTTCCTCTATCTGAGGTACCCAGGGTTGTTTACCTGCCCTTTTATACACACACAGACGCACGCACACACGCACACACACACGTTACAAATAGTCGCATACTACTATACATTTTATAGTAGACAGTTGTATTTATTAACATCTTTGCCATCATTACCGTGATATTGTGTATATAAATTCCATACAAACATATGTCTACACATACACATCTGATCTTCCCACACATGTTAGTATAGCTATAGAATAAATTTTTAGACGTTTATTGGTTGTATCAAAGAGTATGTGCATGTGCACTTTTGACTGATATTGGCAGAATTACTTTCCAAATGGCTGGAGCAATTTGGACTCCCATCAACAATGTTAGAAGGTACTTATTTCTCCACAGCTTTATTGACAAAAAGTTCCTGAATTTTTGCCAGTTTGGTTGGTGAAAAATACTTTCTCAGTGTAATTTTAATTATGTATAGTGTTGATCTTTTTATTTGGTTGTATTCCTTTCCTATGAAGTACTGATAGTTTTTGAATATTTTTCGAGGAATTTCTCTTTGGCTTTGGAGATAGCTGTGGGCTTGGGAGATACCAAAATGAAAAAGTCACTCTGGGGTAGGTTTTTGTTTTTGTTTATAATTAAGATGGAAGACACTTTGATATGAAACATGCTGATGACGACGAGCCAGGGGAGAGGGTGTGCTTTGAAAATAAATGAACCAAAGTGATTGTAGAGGATTTAGGGAGCTGGGAAATACCTATTTAATCAGAGATATTTATATTGTGTGTGATACAATGATATCATTTCTTGGTCTTCTCAGAATTCAGGTAGTTTGGCTACAGAATTTACTATTTGAGAATAGATTTATTTTCCCACAAGATTTGTATTACCACTGCTAGAGTAAAGTGGAATATAAAAAAGGACTGACGTTTTGGTGTTATTTTGATTCTAGTAGGTATACACATATGTGGATCCAGTGTTCTTTATAAAGGCCCCTAGCTACTTCTCATTTCCACATTACTTTCAAGTTACTCATCACTTTGGATGTCTCATGGCTTCTAATGGAAGGTCCACAATCGGTGACTTAGTCTGAAGAAGGAGGTAGGTACAGTGTTTCATACAAGGTTCTCAGTGACCCAACCTGCACGCAGAGTACCTGGAGCAGAGTTCAGTCAGATCTCAGAAGCAGATCTCGAGTGGACAGGAATGAAAACCAACTGCAAGTAGTCTAATGAAAGTTTTTTGTTTTTTGTTTTTTTTTAAAAGACTTTATTTATTTGATAGAGGGAGTGCACACGCAAGATAGGGGCTCCATCCCAGGACCCTGGGATCACAGCCTAAAGGCAGATGCTTAACCAACTGAGCTACCCTGACACCCCAAAAGATTTTTTTTTAAAAGCCATGTGTTAGCCATAATTGGGAACCCCTAGCCTCTTATCCTAAACAATTCCAAAGAGACCGCACCACTGGTGCATCACCACTTACGGTGAACCCTTACTTTTTTATATCTGTGGCCTGGCACTCTCCCTATGGAACATACATGTCCTGGTTTTTGCTCAAGATCTTGATGAGTCCAAGGGGAATGGGTGAGTGGGAGGAGGAGAGAAGAGAGGAACTCTGAATTTCCCTTTAAAGACCTCTCATACTACTACAGTGCTATGGTGTGAATACCATTATGAAATACTTATTTTGAGGGGGAAACTTGAGAAGTTCAAACTCAGATCGTGATAAGAAATTGAAGAGGAAATGAGTTTAATTACTTGTTTAAAAAATATTTCATTTTGGAAGCACTTAAAAGAGTTAAACTGTAAACTGAGAGTGAACAGTTTAATAGCAACCCAGAAATAAATAAATAAACGAAACCAGCCACTCAGTTTTACTTTATCTTAAATGTTAAATGCTAGTCTGGTTCTAGGACTGAAAAGGACTAACTTGTCTTTCTAAAAGCTTTCTAAAAGCATATATGTTGAATATATAATGACATTGCTTCTTCTGTGGCTCTGAGGAATGGATTTTGCTACTTTATTGTCAGAACTTTTTTTTTTTTAAGATTTTATTTATTTATTTGACAGAGAGAGATCACAAGTAGACAGAGAGGCAGGCAGAGAGAGAGAGGGAAGCAGGCTCCCTACTGAGCAAAGAGCCCGATGCGGGACTCGATCCCAGGACCCTGAGATCATGACCTGAGCCGAAGGCAGCGGCTTAACCCACTGAGCCACCCAGGCGCCCTATTGTCAGAACTTTTACATAAGAAGTAGATCAGGGATTTCCCATGCAATCTAGAATTGAGAATTCAGATGGACACTTGAGCTTTTTACCTCAAATTTCCCTTTCCCTTCTCTCGTTGTGTACTAAATAGGTGAGATTTTTAAAAGTGAGAATTGAATTGTTTTCTCATATTTATTGTGAAATGGTAGAAAATGGAAAGGATCATTTAAGACAGTTGACTTGGCTAGATAGAAAATACTCCTCTCTGTCTTGTTTCCCTGTCCTCCTTTTCACCTTGATTAAAAAAAAAATTAGACACAAAGTCCAAAACTAATAGATTTAGGATAAATTAAAATTCAGGTAGAATTAAAGTGTCTTAACTTACTTATATAGCCTTTGACACCAAATATGTGTAATATTTGAAAAATGGTATTTTATGTTTGGTCGTGTCGCATGAATATTCTCATTAAATTCTAGAGTCAGGTATTCATTCTTGAAGAAGAGATGATTTGAACAGCTAGTGGTTTTCCTGTGAAAGTGGAAGGGGAGAGCTCTGTACATTTGAAACCGTTTAAAGACAAGGAGGGGGACGCCTGGGTGGCTCAGTTGGTTAAGCCACTGCCTTCGGCTCGGGTCGTGATCCCAGAGTCCTGGAATAGAGTCCCATGTCAGGCTTCCCCTGCTTTGCGGGGAACCTGCTTCTCCTACTCCCTCTGCCTCTCTCCCCCTGCTTGTGCTCTCCCTCTCTCTATCAAATAAATAAGACCTTTTTTTTTTTTTAAATAAAGACAATGAGGAATCACTCCAGAAATGTTTGATGATAAGAGTTTTGTAAAAGTTCCATCAGTGGAACAGTGAAAAGCCACTGTTTTTACTTGACTTTGAAAACATGACTGCAGCGATAAACCTTTTAGCTTTGAACACCAGTAGTATTTTTCACAGAAAGAAGAGTGTGCTGCCCCCTCCCCACACCCACTTCCCAATCTATCCTACTAAATTGAGAAATTACTTGGCAAATGAAAAGGCACTACTCTTTGAAGGCAGAAATTTATCTTATTCTTGCTTTTGAATTGTGGTTTCTGTTTTAAAGCACACAGTACAATAGGAGATATTCATTAGGGTGATTGTCATTAAGAAAAGGTTAATGTGTGCACTCTGTTGTAGAGCAGGGAAGATGTGCAGCACAGAAGCTTGCTTTCAAAATAGGTCAACAGGAGAAGTTTTTGCTGGGAGAGTGTTTTAATTCTGAAAGGGAGAAGAGACCTCAGAGATAATCTAATCAGCCTATCCTAGTTTTAGAGCCTCCAAACTGACGGACACTCGGCCGTTGGCAAACTGCTGATGCGGGACACTTCGCTAGTTAGTGTAGTGGCAAAGCCTGCATTGGAGCCAGAGCTCCTTACTCGTAGTAGCTCCTCACTGTACAGTGCTCATAAGCCACAGCCCCTAAATGTTTACCCAGGTGCAGTCCACCTGGGAACTCCGCATTACTACCTCTCAACGAGCAGTGCTGGAAAGAATAGACCTGTCTGAATCACTTGTACTCACTGTAGTGTGAACTGCAAAAGGTACTTACATGTGGCTTTGACTATGTTCCACATTATTTGATGTGTTGTCATCTTTGCCCTGTTTGTTTCTAATTAAAAGTACTAGTTCATTTCTCATTTCTAATTAAAAATGCTAGTTCCTTTCTAGTTTAAAATACTCCATTTTATATCCTCTTGAATTCAGAAGAGGTGTTTTACATTTCTAAGTAAAGAGCTATCTTTGACTAGCCTTTTGTTGTTAATTTCCAGTTCCGTGGCTTGTGTTGGTTTTACTTTTGGAATATGTTGAGATTTTCTTCACAGTGGTCAAGTCTGATGACAGGGCCTTGAGAGAGCCTGGGACATGTGACAGTAGAAAGAAAAGCAGCAGCACTGAAATCAAGATACAAATTCCCCCAGACATATGTAGCATGTGGGGGCAACACAGCCTTCACTCCTGAGAGCTGCAGGAGAAGCTGTGTTGTCAGATGACAGGTGTTAGTTTTAGCACAGGAAAGTGAAGGAAATGTTCACAAGAGACTTATGGTGTTGGATTCTCCTGTGATCCTTCATGTTTCAGACTATGTGTGGCCCCGTCCTTCATATGAGCTCATGAAAATAGGTTGTAACACTCTTGGGTCATACTTTTCCTCAAAACTAGATAGAGGTTTGCTCCGTTGATTTGTCACATGGAATGTTGTTCTGGAAAAGTCTGAGGCCAGCTTGATTTCTTTCCCTTGATTTCTTGATTTCTTGAGGGGCTTGCTTTTTCTGCATGAATGTTTGAAGAAATCTTTGTAGCCTGTCTTTTCCTTTCTCTTGACTTGACAGTAATGTGTGTGGGGGGTGGGGGTGGGGGAGGACAAAATGGCAAATACATTAGGTTATTGACCTGTAAGCCCCATTTACTAAATCTTAAAGGGATGAGAACTCTGGTGTTTCTGTATATTTATTCCTTTACTTGTGTAAGGCCCATGGGTGTCTGCAGAGATGCAAAGAATTATTCTAGATATGGGCTCTGTTGTTGCATTCCTCTGAAGTGAAGCGAAGTTAGCCCTTTCAGGCTTCCCTTTGGGTAGGCTCTAATTGTGACCTGATGGTCCAGACTAGCCCGGAACCAACAACTGTACCTCAAACAGTTACAAACAGCATTCTAGGATTAATCCCTTCTGTCTAATTAGTGCTTCCCAGTGTTTAGAATCTGATTTATCTTGAATAGTAGGACCTTTAGTTAATCATACACCTCCTGAAGTTGTATTCAGTAGGGATTAGAACCCTAGGAATTACGACCCTAGAGTTTTTTCTAGGACTGAGAGGCAGCAGGGTTTAGTGAATGGATCATGGGCTTCAGAGTCAGCCCCACCCCACATCAAGTCACGGAGTTGCCTCTAATTACTTTGGTTCAGCACAGTTGCTTGGCAAAATAGGGATTAAAACAGCCATCTTACTTGGTTGTTGTAAGGAGTGCAGATAATATTTGTAAATTATGTTGCACAGTGTCTGTCATGGGTTTGGTTAAGCTGTAGTAATTTTCATTTGTAAATTTGGTAGTTGTTACATTTTACATTTTAAGAACACTGAGATTTGGACATGTTAAATCTAGTTAATGCCAATTATACATGGCTAGTTATATGTTGGTTAGTGTTTGACATAAGCAAATTACAGTAGTCACACTCTAGTTTATTACCCTATGCTAATTGGGACTGAGCTTTGAAATGGCATAATAGTTGATTAGCTCCCTGTTTTAACTCTTGAGCACTGGGGATTTGTAAGTTTATGGCTTCAGGAGAGTAGCCTCTTATCTTCTGCAGTCTTTCTTCAAGCCGTCTAACTTTATAGCGAAACTTGCAAGCCAGTCTTGAGTGCAGTGTTAAATCACGGACTGGGGCTGAGGATCATCTAAGTACGACCCCTGACAAGCTAAGTCATCATAGAAGCCAGCAGTGGACACTTTGCTGGTGGGGCTTAACTTGGATTCTCCTCTCTCTGTGCCTACAAGACTAGCTATTCAAAATAGTTTTACCTGCTTCCCTGAGAATAATGGTGCCTCTATTCACCTGTGGCTCCCTCAGTCTGAGTATATCCCCTACCTGGGGCTAATATAAAGATACTTAATTTTTTTATGCACAGCACTTTACAATGTGTTTTCATCGTCATTATCTCAGTTGATCCTCACAGCCCATTGAAGTGTCTTCACTTTACACCTGAAAAAACCCGTGAAGTCTCTATAGAGTTAGAAAGACTTACTCCAGACTGCATTTAGTGAAACAACCCAACTCACATGTATGGTGGTGTGGACACTGGATTTTGTGTTATTCTACATTGTCTGAATGCTGTTCTGTTCAAAATATAAAAAATTCTATATGGGTTTTTAAATTTATTTATTTGAGGTGAAATATATACATAACAAAATCATTTCAAAGCGAACAGTTCAGTGAGACCTGGTATAGTCACCGTATTGAGCAACAACCATCACTTCGGTCGAGTTCCAAAACATTCTTGTCACCCTGAAAGGAAGCCCATTAAGCAACTGTTCCCTATTTCTCTCCTTCCTGCCAGCACCTGGCATCCACCAGTTTGCATTCTGACTCTATGGATTTACCTATTTTGAATATTTCGTGTAAATGTGATCTTTACTGTTGAATTTCTTTCACTTATGTTTTCTAGATTCATCCACATTGTAGCATGATTGAGTATTTCATTCCTTTTTATACGTGAATAATTTTCCATTGTATGGATATACCACGTTTTGTTTAACCATTTATCTGTTGATGGATATTGGTGATTTCCACCTTTTGCTATTGTGAATAATGCTACTATGAACATGCATGTACATGTTTCTGTTCTGTTACACAGCACTCTGTCCTAGGTTCTTACCTAAGGCACCCATATGTCCATAAAAAGACTTGTATAAGAATGTTTATAACTGCTTTATTCATAATAGCCCAAAGTTAAAAGAATTCTATATCTTGATTGTGGTCTTGATTACATGGGTATATGTAATTGAATTGAAACCTAAGATCTATTTAATTTCACCATATGTAAATTTTACCTTATTTTAAAAGGTGAGCACAGTAGAGTAAACCATGAACCATAATTTAAAACAAATTCTAGCTGTTGTATTATCTTTGTCCATTCATGCTACTGTAACAAAATACCACAGACTGGGTAGCTTATAAACAACTGAAATTTATTTCTCATAGTTCTGAAGGCTGGAAGTCTGAGATCAAGGTGCTGGCATGCTTATATTTTGGTGAGGGCCCTCTTCCTGATTTAAAGCAGGCACCTGGGATTCCTGGCTGGCTGTCAGTGGAGCATGCAACTATTGGGGGTTTGTGGGTTCAAGCCCTGCATTGGTGTACAGATTACTTAAACCTGGGGCACCTGGGTGGCTCAGTTGGCTAAGTGTCTGACTCTTGATTTTGGCTCAGGTCATGATCTCAGGATTGTGAAGTTGAGCCCCATGTCTGGCTCTGCACTGGGCATGGAGCCTGTTTAAGATTCTTTCTCTCCCTCTCTTGCTCACCTCCTCCCTCTCTAAAGAAAATTAAAAAAATAAAATCTTTAAAAAATATATAGTAGGCACTTTTGCTGTGTGCTCACATGGCAGAAAGGGTGAGGGAGCTCTGTGGGGTCTCTTTTTATAAGAATGCTAAATGCATTCATGAAGATTCCATCCTTGTGACCTAATCACCCTCCAAAGGCCTGACATAATACTATTACCTTTAGGGGTTAGGATTTCAACATAATGAATTCTGGGGGGACACAAGCATTCAAAAACAGCATGGGGGCACCTGGATGGCTCAGTTGGTAGAGCTTGTGACTCTTGATCTCAGGGTTGAATTCAAGGCCCACCAAGAGTGTGGAGCCTACTAAAAAAAGGAAACAGCATGTATTAAATATTTTATTTAATTTTTTAAAAGATTTATTTTAGAGACAGAGTGCTAGTGGGTAGGGGAGGAGGGAGGTGCATAGGGATAGGGAGACAAGCAGACCTGCTGCTAAGCAGGGAGCCCAACAAGGGGCTCAATCCCAGAACCCTGAGATCATGACCTGAGCCCAAATCAAAAGTCAGATGCTTGACCCGACTAAGCCATCCAGGCACCTCAGCATGTAGTAAATAAACAAGGAGAATAAGAGTGGAAACAGATTGTTGCAGTAACTAACCTAAATAAGAAATGACGGCTTGGCTCAAGATGATAACAATAGAGATGGTAAGAAGTGGTCAGATTCTGGATTTATTTTGAAGGGAGAGCTAATTTGGTCTGCCGATGTGATATGGTGGTAGACGTGAGGGAAAGTTAGTTTTCAGGGATGACACTAAGGTTTTTGATGAGATGGAGTTCCCGTATACTGTGCTGAGACAAAGACTACAAGGAACAGGTCCGTAGGGAAGATCAGGAATTTGGTTTGGGGTACTCAGAGATACCTGTGTGATGTCTGAGAGAATCTGTTGAGGGACCTACTTGTGATATAGGAGGCTGGGGACCAGAGGTCTGATCCAGACTAAAAATATAAAATTTGGAGTTGTTAGCACAGGTAGTAATTAAAGTCCTGAGACTAAAAACTTCCCCAAGGGAGTGAATTTAGACAGTGAGGCCTGGGACACTTTAACTTTTAGAGGTTAGGTAGTTGAGAAGAATCTAACAAAGGGGAATGAGAAGGCCTGGCCAGTGGGTAGAAGAAAAACCGGAAGGATACGGTGTTTTGGAAGTGAAACGTGAAAAATGTTTCATAGAGGAGAGATTAATGGTCTAAGTCAAATATTATGGAGACCAACTATTAACCATTAAATTTAGCTTTGTAAAGATTCTTGATGACCTTGATGTTTTGCTGCATGTTGAGGGTGAGCACTTGGTGTGCGGGCTCAGGAGAAGGTGGAGGGGGTCAGGTGGAGGCGATGAGTATAATGGGAAAAAATCACAGCCTGTTTGCTTACAGAAATTATCCACAAGAGAGGAAGAATTTGATGAAGCAGGAGAGAGACGAAGGAGTGCTAGAGCTGCAGCCTTGAGTTGGTAAGAGAAGGAGAGATCAGAGGTAGAGTGAAGTGACTGGCATTCAATCCAGACATACAGGAGGGAAAGGAGGGTATAAGGATACACTGTAAGTCAGTGGGTAGATGATGAGGTAGGATCTGAAGGAAGTTCTGTTTGCTGAGTGAAATAGGAAGCAGCTGAGAGGGAGGATGGGGAAGAAGAGGGTACAGGGTTTCAGAGAGAGATGATGGATTAAAGAACCATAGTTTGATTAGAGGGCCACTCTAAAGGTCCCATTTGAGATGAGTGTTGAAGGTTTTCTCCTACCATGTTAAATTGCCCTGGGGTTGTCATGAAATGGACAGAAAGTTGTATAGAGGAGTGTTGGGTTTTTGCTAGCCAAGGACCGTGAGATGAGAGAGGAGAGTGATTATTAACAGTGGACTATGAGACCTAAGCTAGGGTATGAGGATGAAAGTGGGGTAGGACTAATGAAAAGGTATTAGGATCCCTGATTTGAAGGACCCCTTGAGGTTGAGGAATTGTTGGAGCCAGAATTTACATACTGACTTCATTCTGGCTTATTTCTTATTAGTTTAATTGGCCTCATATTAATTGATACAGCCTTGAGGGCTTGAATGATTGCCTGACTCTAAGTTTTCTTTTCTTCTCCATTGATGAATGTAACACCTGCCATTTTGTGTGTGAAAACTGAAATAGAAAATGCAGTCTAGTTTTAGTATGAATTGTGCATGGAAATAGCTGTGCCCTCCCTAGTTAGCAGTATTGAAGTTTCAAGATGAAATGAAATATCTTCACCAAATTTAAACTGGTTAACATAAAATCAGTGGTACAACTACAGTATGACAGCTTTGCCGTGTGGAGAATCATGATCTTACAATGATGTAACATCTTAATGCCCAGAAACTATAACTATGTTGCTTCACATTCCAAAAGAGACTTTGCAGATGTGATTCAGTTAAGGATTTGAAAATACAATGATTATAATGGATTATCTAGGTGGGCCTGATGTAATCACATGAGGGCCTTGTAAGTGAAAGAGGGAGCCTGAAGAGTTAGAGATCTGAAGATACTATACTGCCAGTGATGTTTGGTTTAAAGGGGGAGGAAGGGGCCTTGAGCCCATGAATGCATGTGATTTCTAGAAGCTGGAAGAGGCAAGGGATTCTCCCCCTTAGAGTTTCCAGAAGGAAGAGTTGGCTTTGAACTCAACCATTATGACTCCTAGACCTTAAGATAGGCTAACCTCCAGGTCATCTGCACTTGATCATAGCTTGGTGGAGTTGTATTGCATCTAATTAAGAAGTAGGACTGTCAGGAAAGAAGTTTCTTCGTCAAGTACCCAAGGCAGATTTTAACATTCAAGTACCAGCCACAGTACCCTGTTTAGTACTCTGTTATACTTAGAGTAATAAAGCTGTTCTAGAGAATGATATATGAGACTATTACCCTGATATTGTTGAATAGATGTTAGAATACTAACATCTTTGCTTTTGCTTTGATTTGTATGCTCACTAAACAAACATTTGATTATAATTTGGCTTTCCTATGTGACATGTCTACATGGAAAGAATTCATTGAGCAAATGATTCAGTTACCTGGTTTCTTTTGATTATATATTGATTTCCATCATGGTTTGTCTGTGGATGGAGTGGGTAAGTGGGAATACATTGGCCACAGGACTCTAATTTCTCTTCGTTCCTTAGCTATTCTCATTTTCACTTAACATTTTTGAATTGACATTCTGATTTTAGTTAGTCCATTGAAAGTCCGTCCATCCCTGGGAAATGGCTCTTTTCAATACACTTAATAGATTATTTTCCTGACATTGTGAGGATTAGTTTTTTGATTCTTGGAAATTCAACAAGTAAATACAGTCTCAGAAGACTTCTTGTGAGAATAAGATGTTTTCCCCTAGTGACATTGCCCTGCTTCTGCAAAGCTGAGAAATAAACATCAGTGAGTTTTTCTCAAGTTTGAATTTCTATAATTGAAAACTAGGAAAGTGGCAAACATTAATTTTTAGAATTAAAAAAATATTCAACACGTGCTTAGGTTGGAAAGATAGACCAAAAATAAGGTGAAGTATAGCATAATTAAGTGTAGAGTTTTGTATTATATCATTTTTTACAAATACCAAAGTGTAGGTTATAGAAGACAAAGAGGTTTATAGTTTCTGTCAATATAGTTATTGGAAGTCAGGAGGAGAGTCCCAGAGAAGCAGCAGTGTCAGATGGCACTGATAAAACATGGAAGTTAATTACTAGAACTAAACATCTTAAGAGGGTCCTGGGCATTTTTTGAGGGACATTGGTTAACTGAAGAGTGATCAAGATGGTAAAAACATATAGACAGAAAGTGATATAGAGCAGTACACTGAAATAGGACTGTTTAACCCAAAGAGGAATTTATGATTGAGGAGGGGAGCACAGTAGTTGTTTTATAGGTTTAGAATGTGTAGTGTTGTTAAAGCACAGGGATTTCTGCAGTTAGATCTAGAGGTTAGAACTAGTGACAGTAGGTAGAAATTGCTGAAAGACAAGATTTTGAGGCCATGTACCCATAGCAGGTGTTGGATCACCTATACGCTCTTCCTTTTCCTCCTCCCTTCCTTCTAAGGGAATTTTGATTTTATTTAAGTAATCTGCCCTTTCTGCTTATGTTTATTTATCAAGAGCAGCAAACCCCAGCTCCAGGGGGACAAATGATGATCATTCTCAATCATGATGGACTCATTTCCTTGCCAGTGATTGGACAGGCATAATTTTGGCCAATAAGATGTGTGCTAGGGGTCTTCAGACACAGAAATTCCTCTCTGATAAGAAGATTCAGAAGGGGAAGAAATAATCTTTTTACATTGGACATTACTATATCTGCACGTGAAGCCTGGAATGATGGGAGCCATCTTGAAACCATAAAGAGAGCTAAACCAGCGTGCTAATGGCAGAGTGAAAATGAATAAAGGAGCCTAGGCCTTTGATGTTGAAGCACCAGAATAACAAACCGTTGGAGATTTGTGACCTTGGAACTTATTATTAACAATGGAAAAAAAAAAAAAAGTTGGCCTTTACTTGACGTGATTAATGTAACATTTTTAATTTTTCCTAAATTGTATAGGACCAGAATGATTTCCAGCAGAGCTGCTCTGAAATGGAAAAGATTTTCCAAAGAAGCAGCCTTTTTGCCCTCTGAAAATGTTTAACCTAATGCCGAATAAACACTTAATAGACTTGGGTTTCCAGCATTGGTGAAAAGTCTGGACAAGATGATCTTAGATTCTTTCTCACGGAAAGATCAGGCTTTGCCATTGTAAAAACAAAATAATGGAGCAATCCACAGTTGGAACAGAACACATTGGGATCCACTTAGCTTCTCCATTTTGTGCCTTCTTTGCTCTCTTAGGATCACTGCTTTGAGGAATGAATGTGGAGCATTGTTTCTCATCACCTTACAGAGCCCATTTTCCTTTTTCCAAATATGTTGTCAACTGCTTTCTAGTTTCTATATTGTGCTGTAGTGTAAAAGACATTTTTGTTGTTTAGGTGCACTGATTTATGGAGAGAAGAAAGTATTCTAGAGTAGATGTCAGAAGTTGTGTTTTACTCTGGTTAAAGAATCTTGATCTTTTTAGTTTTTTTCCTTTTGGAAGATGGACCAAATGTTCTAGTCTTATTAATAGAGAGGATGTTGTAGAGACACATTGAAATGATAATGCTTTGGAAAGTAATAGTAGTGGAAGCATTTATTAGAAATATTTTGTACTATTTGAGTTTCTAGGTTGGAAATACATTATTTGAGGTCAAAATAAGTACTTCATTATTAAATTGATATCTCTATGCTTTGAATTTCAAGATGATAATGAGAAGCTAAAATAATTAAAAAACAAAAATGAAATAAAAATGAGTCTTTATACATTGTGGACATTATCAGAAACATCAGGTTTAATCATTCACAGTGTTTGATTGACTTGTCTTAGATCAGAAATAAAGGCAAAAAAAGTTTAAATTCAGATTTTAATTCCTAACATGACCCAAAGGTAGTAAAGAAAGAGAGAGGGACTATCAACATGATATTGTGAAGCTTCTTTAGTTTTTCTTTTCTCATAAAAATGTTTGGTTTTATAAGGATATCAAAAAATAAGTTAACATACCTAGTTTTAAAAAAATGACAGTCTGCTCCTACGCATTATCACAACATTACAGAAATTTAGAAGATGAACTCCAGAGTAAACAAATTTGTCCTCTGGAATGGTAATGGAACTGGTAGTTTTGTGAGGTTCTTTTTTTCCTCCTTGTTTTAGACTGTTTCCCTCCCCCACTCAACTCTCCCAAGATCCATTCTGGTATTAAATTAATTAATTAATTAAATTAATTCTGGTATTAAAGCTTTTTTCTGTCCAGCTCCAGATTCCTTCATTTTTTTGCCTAGCAGGAGATGTATTTTCTTAAACCATGGCTAACCCTGAGTATTAGTCAATAGGAGAAAATTTGCCTTAGGTCTTCCCTGTTTCTCTTTATGTTGTATATTTCAGATATAACTTAATGGGTTTTTTGTCTTCGTGCTGTCAGGCAGCCATATTGATGTCCACATCTGTTTCCTGATTACCCCTTCACCAAAATTTATCAATTGTATTTCCTGCCTAGTAACCTCCTGTTTTGTGGTGATTAATCATTCACCTAGCTGTTGGTAGGTTACCACTTCTCCCACCCTTTTTTATTTAAAAAACAAATCTGAAAATGCCTGAAGACCTATTTTGGCCTTGCTGCGCCCTGTAAATTGCACCATGGATGTCATTGGCCTCTGTTAGGGCCTACCGTACTTAGAGTTGGGGGATTCGCTTTTGCCCACCCCTCCTTTTGCTGCTTCCAGCAGTAGTGGTTGTCTTGCCTCAGGTCTTCAGCCCATATACTCAGGGCCAGTTTCACGGACAGTGCAGAGGGTCCCACACTGGCTTTAATGTTTTCCCATCGTTACCTTGAAAGACTTATTTATTTATTTTTTACAAGGGCCTTGCATTTCCCTTACAATGTACACCCTGGAAATTATGTAGCCATCCTATGCATTAAGCTTTTACTCATTACCTGCTTTCTCTCTTCCATTTGCTTCCAGCTTTCCCTATGGGCTTCCTGTGCTGCCTGATTGCTCACCAGTTTCTGCTCACCTCACTTTACCCACCTTACTATCCCCTCTCATGTTTTTAACTCTTTTTCCCTTCCTAACTTCTCTTCATTTCAGCGAACCCTGAAGTGCTTTCTTGGACTCACAGGGTTTGGCTTTTATAATTATTTGATCAGTTTGTTGATCAGTTACAGTACTCTCTTGAGCTTTGACAAAAACTTTTATTCAAATTCTGTTGAGCCCCTGTAATAATTTTCTCCAACTTCTGCCTGTGACCTCTGTACTTCAGAAAACATATGAATTATGTGCTTGTTTCTAGTCAGTTGTGTTCTGTGTTTAATTGAGGTGTAACTGCCTTCATATTGAGTTGCCAGAGAGATGGTCTGGAGTCCATCAGAGGTTAAGGGTAGAAACTTAGCTTTATCAGTATCCTGGTCTGCTATTTTGCAGATGGAGTAAAATGAGTAAACTAAATGATCTATTCTCTAGATAACAGAATAACATTAAAGTTTTCTTTTCTTCCTTGAATGATTATACTATAGAAATACAGTTTTAGATAATAAATGCCAGGGAATGAGAATCAATTCTGGTAGGGGCAATAGAAAATAAGTTAGAATATGATATAATGTTAGCAGTAAGTTATGCTAGGAAGAAAAATTATGCAGGACAAGGAAGGGGCTCTGGGTTGATGGGATGGGATGGTAGGAAGGGCTGTTTGATTTTTAGACAGATTGGTCGGGGTAGCCTCCTTGAGGAGTTAGCATTTGAGCAGATACCTTACTGAGATGAAGTAGGACGGCCATGACAACTATGAAGGAAGAACAGCCCTAGAGCAGAGAATACAATTTCATATTTCTTCAGGAGATTCAGTTCCTTTGAAAATGTAAAATATAGGGGCACCTGGGTGGCTCATTGGGTTAAGCCTCTGCCTTCGGCTCAGGCCTGGGATCGAGCCCTGCATCGGGCTCTCTCTTCAGCGGGGAGCCTGCTTCCTCCTCTCTCTCTGCCTGCCTCTCTGCCTACTTGTGATTTCTGTCTGTCAAATAAGTAAATAAAATCTTAAAAGAAAAAAGTAAAGTATAGAGGATACATATCTTGTGATGTTCAGGGATCTCCTCAAACTCTTGCGCACTTAAGTGTTTGATCAGCATATGTATCAGCCAGTAAGTATTTCTGTTCTTAGGTCCACTTTGGGGTTGGTGATGGTATTGAAGAAACTTCATCAGGCTTTGCCTTTTAGCAGATAGCCTTCATGCAGTTTGTCTGTGTTAGCTGATTGTCCAATATGAAGTAGAAAAGCAGATTAGAGTATTTGTTAAAATAGAATTTCCTCATTTAAAAAAACTTCATAATGACTAGGATTTTTTTCCAGTTTAGCTTTATAACGAAAGCTTAAGTTCTGCAATCAGAAAGTTGTTGGCAACTGAAAACAAATTTGTCAAGAAAAATACTGTAAATATTTTTATTTGTGTGTGGGACATGTACTTTTATCATTTAAATTTTAGAGTGTTCATGAACTTGTTTATTACTAAATAATGCGTATAATTGGGTGTTTATTTTTCCTGCCTTACTTTTTCTCTGGGAAGCTGACATCGTCAACATTAAAACTTTTCAAGATTATGCCAAGAGGCTGTTTGTTTATTCGAGGGAACTTGGGAGTAGATTACTTGCTGCCTTATGGGATGTTTCCAGAAAATTTTCCAAAAAATGTTACTTTAATTTTGAGTTCTTTACTGATAATTCTGTTATGCCATTTTTGTTATTTGGAAGTAGTTCGTGTTTCTCTGACTTTGATAAGAATGATAACAAACCTGTTATTTAATAACTATATAGCTGGTATTCATCGATGCTCTGTGTTAGATATAGCTGTTTTAAGGTTAGTTTTTCTTTGGGAGCCACAAGTATCATTCCATTGTATTTGTATTTTCATTTGGGTCATTTAATTCCTGTACTGTTAATATTTTTAGCATTTACTGAACTACATATCTAATACTGTATAATATAGTCTGCTTAAACCAATCTGATTAGAAGAAACATTTATTCGGAAATATGGGGAAAATAGTGATAGATTTTTAAGGATCTTGAATGCTTGCCAACAGATTAGGACTCCCACTAGTCAATTGTATTTGAAAGGATTATGTAAGATAATATATATGAAAGTGCTTTGTAAACTCAAAGTTTTTGTCGCATGCCAGTTGGTTTATCATCCTTGTACACTGTTGGTGGGAATGTGGATTAGTACAGCTGTGCTATGGAAAACGGTGTGGAGGTTCCTCAAAAACTGAAACATAAAATTACCATATGATCCAATAGTTCTGCTTCTGGGTATATACTCAGAAGAATTGAAAACAACTGAAAGCGTATTTATACACTCATGTTCATAGCAGTGTTATTCACAATAGTCAAAATGTGGAAGCAAACCAAGAGTTCATTGACAGATAGACAGATAAAATGTGGCCCGTACATACAAATGAGTGTTCTTCAGCCCTAAAAAGGAAGGATGCCTTAAAAAGCAAACACCTGACCCTGGAGACATTATGCTAAGTGAAGGAAACTAGGCACAAAAAGACACAGACTGTCTTATTCCACTGGTGTGAGGGCCCTAGAGTAGTCATGCTCACAGAGACAGAACAGAGAAGGTGGCTCCTGGGGCAGGTGGGGAGGGACTGTGGGCACTTGAATGGCCACAGAATTTCAGTTTTGCAAGATGCAGAGGATTCTGGAGATGGGTGGCAGTGGCACAGTGGCGTGGATATACTTAATACCACCACACTGTACACTTTAAAAATGGTTAAGATGGTTTAAAAGAAAAACTTAATTGTAAATTGTACCTTCAGAAAAAAAGGGAAACTTACCCTCTTTAGTTGGGAAGTGAGGAGTGAGTAGAGATCTCAGTTAAACAGAAAAGGCAGGATGTTGATGTTTGGGCTGTTAAAACTGAGTTGAGGGTTCATTGCACTAGCTTATTTACTTTTGTATACCTTGGAAGTTTTCCATAGTAAACACATCTTGAAATGATTATTTGTCATTCAGTTTGAAGACTAAAATTATTCCACCAAGAGCTTCTAGTGGCTGCTGTAAACTTTCATCATTAACGAGCATTTGCTGTGGAGAGAGCAGGACATGGCTGGTGAGGAACAGACCAAATTGTGAAGCTTTCTGACAGGAAGGATAATGTTGCTTTCACAAAGAATGCTGAAAGGGGTGGAACTTGAGAGGGTAAGAGGTCATGTAGGCAGTTCAAGTCTGTGAGTCCCTCTCATTGCCTGCCTTTTATAGCACAGTCTCTGACTGAGACCAGGAAAATACTAACAGTGTTTACTGTGCATTGGTATTCTTAATTGCTGTGTCCTCATGAGTCCAGATAGGCCGTACTTGTTGCCTGTATGGTCGGGAACTACCCAAACATGACGCAGTTATTCAACACCTGTCAAGTTAATATTAAAAATATCATGGTCTCTACTTCATGGCGCATGAATTTGTTGTAGACATTTTTACATTAAGATAGCGTGATTTATTTTCAACGCTGGCACGATTTTCTGTTTCAGTTCCAAACACGGACACTTTTTCCTGTCATGTTCAGTATGTGCCACCCAGTTATTAGAGCTTTCAATTGTTAGTCTGATCATCTCTTCTAGACAACAGAGCCCTATTAGCAGGACTGAGGCATCAAAGGCCTATAAACATCCTAATCTACTGTTAAAAAACTAGACATCAGAAAGCAGAAACATTCTGAAGTCTATACACATTAAATTTCAAAATGTACAAAATCTCATCTTTAAGCCATTTTAAAACAAAGGATGAAGCAGATGAGAGTTTTTTCAATCAATAACATTTAAAGTTTCTAGAGTTCTTACCCCTAGAGTTTCAAAGACACATAAAGTAGGTTATTTAATATAAGAATAATGAAAGTATGTTTTTATTTGCCTTGTATAGAAAATATCTAATTCAGCTTAATTATATGATTCAGCCTGATTTGGGGGCACAACTCAGATCATTCTGTAGACATAAAAAAGATCTGCAGAGACCTGAAATATCAATAGCTCATGTTGGGGGAAATATATATATATATATATATATATATATATATACACATTTTTTTAATAAATCTTACATTTGTTTCTGAGTCTGTACCAGTGTTTCTGATGAAATATGGGTAGAACTATTAAATGTTGAACCCAGCAAATTTGACATCTTGCCCTACCTACCAGAATAAGGTGAAAATAGTTGGTACTTATCTTCATTTAATAGAACATAAGTATGGTAAATTACTGCTAAAATCTATAAGTGTGGTGGCCATTGACTTTTAGCATTTGCTAAAATTGTCAAGAATGGAAGAATAGCATATTTAACAGTTTCAAAATGAATAGTCTGTGTAAAGCATACATGTAATAACGTCAAGATTTGATGGCTAGTGTAATATGAGATGTCATTGACTTATATTCTTTGTAGCAGAGTAGTCATACTTTTCAATGGAATGTACATATTACCTGGATGTCAGCTGTCTAGTCTTTATAATTCTAGTATGGAAGAACTAGACCACTACCATGTACCCTGTGCTGAGCGCAGAGAACGGCGATGTCATCTAAGCATTGTATCTGTGGACTAATCAAATTGCAATTGGGCATTTGTTTAAAGAAATTTCTGGAGTTCATAAGTATCTCATCACTACAGGAGAAAATAAGGCAAGTCTGTAAGTTAAATTGAAGCCATTTCAAATTATACTTCTAATAGAGAATATTAAATATGATCACATTCTTACACTGTTGTGATTAACTTTTCATCATTCTGTTTTCTTCCAAGACTGATTTGTCTTTGTGCAGGTTTTGAACGCCTACTGTGTATAAAACGTTAAGCTGAATACTGAGAGAAGTACAAGTTAGAAGAATCAGTGACAGCTTATGTTTTCAAGCTTAGGCTAGAAGCCATTTCAGAAGCTGAATACAGGCCTTCCTCGTTTTACCATGCTTTTACTTTATTGTACCTCTCCGATACTGCTCTTTCTTTTCTTTTTTTTCCTTCCTTCCTTTTTCTTTTTCTTTCTTTTCTTCCTTTCATTCTTTCTTTCTTCCTTTCTTACTAATGGTAGGTTTGTGGCAGCCCGGCATCAAGCAAGCCTTTGGGTGCCTTTTTTCTAACAGCATTTGCTCACTTTGTGTTTCTGTGTCACATTTTTGGTAATTCTTATTTCAAACTTTTTCATTGTTATTATATTTATTATGATGATTGGTGATCAGTGGATATGACTCCCTGAAAGCTCAAATGATGGTTAGATTTTTTTTTTTTAGCAATAAAGTGTTTTTAAATTAAGGTACAGTGTACATTGCCTTTTTAGACATAATGCTAACACACACTTAATAGACTACAGCATAGAGTAAACATAACTTTTATACACCTGGAAACAACAAAAAAAAAGTCATTTGTCTTGCTTTATTGCGCTAGTTTGAAACCAAACCTGCAGTATGTCTGGGCTATAACTACAGTTACTTGCTGAGAATGGAGAAGATTCTGTATGTTAAAAGTGTATGGCTGGCTGTTCAGAGAATAGTAGGAGTAGAAATCATGCTGCAAAGAGTGTTAAATGCGGTCCCCACTGCACTTTGGTTAAAGCCCCAAATCCTCAGTGTGCTGTTTGAGACTGGTTGATCGGGCTCATACCTAAAATTTTGCTCGTCTTCCGTGTTCTCTGCCCACATTCCCTTCTCCAGACCACTGTATTCACCATATTCTTTCCTGTCTGAGGACTTCAACATAACCAGTTCCCTCTATTTGTAATGCTACTTCTCTTACTCTTTGCCTGGCCAATTCCTCTGCAACCTTTAGATATCAGCTTAAAGGCCACCTCCTCCAGGAGACCCCACCAGGGCTGCCTTATAAGACCATGCACAAGTTGCATATCCCAGAACACCCAGGCAGGAGGAGAAGAGCACCTGTTGATGCTGTGCAGAGTGGCTCCCAGTCTAAATTAAGTCCCTTGTTGATGCTCTGTCATAGCCTCAAGTGTTATCTCGAACCTCTAGATACCTGATTATCTGTGTAATTGAACTATAAGCTCCCTAAGGGAGGCACCATAAAGTTTGTATCCCTAGATCCCGGCACTTAGTCACTTTTCAGGAAATATTTTTAAATGAATGAACCAACTCTAGATCACTCTTCAAATTTGGCAATTTAGCACTAAAGAAAAAGAAGGGGGATATTAGCTGAAATGAGTCATGTATTCAAGGAAATGGATTGTGGATTGGTCTAGGATCCAGAAATCTGAATGTCTATAGGCAAAAGGAAAGAAGCTATTTCAGGTACTCACAAAACAAACTGAGGGTTGGGGGTGGGTAGTTGGGGGGTTGTGGTGTGGGACTATGGACATTGGGGAGGGTATGTGCTATGGTGAGTGCTGTGAAGTGTGTAAACCTGGCAATTCACAGACCTGTACCCCTGGGGCTAATAATACATTATATGTTAATAAAAAAAATAAAAAGAAGCTATTTCAGGTGAAACTGAAGATATAAATGGATTAAGGCTCTACAAGAGTTATGTGATTACCAAAAAAAAAAAAAAAAAGTCAACATTAAAAAGAAGATCCCTGTTTACCCTTAGATAGGAGAGAGAAACTGTTTAAAAATAAGAATCTATTAGTGAGGGCTCAAGTAAAATTAGATATATGAATTAATCTACTCATAAGTGCCACAACACTTTCAATTATAGTGACTTCATAGCTAAAGAAAAATGCTGATGGAAACTGTTTGGGGCACCTGGGTGGCTCAGTAAGTTAAGTGTCCGACTCTTGATTTTGGCTCAGGTCATGCTCTCAAGGATCATGAAATCAAGCTCTGCATCAGGCTTCATGCTAGCCATGGAGCCTGCTTAATTCTCTCTCTCTCTCTCTCTCTCTCTCTCTCTCTCTCCCCCTAGGGGGGGTGGGGGGAGAAGAGGAAAAAAGATGATGTTTAAAATCTCCCAGTAACTTCGTGGTTCAAAATCAAACAATGCGTTGTCAGAGTTAGATCTGTATGTCTCTTTTGGAGGTAGAGGGTTCCTGCAAGTGCCAAAAAGCTGGTCATGCCTCAGTAATTATGACTTATCCTGCTGAAAAACTAACCATCTCTAGTTAGTGCTGATTTGGGGTAAATGGGAGAGTAATTGCAGAGTTAAGACCATTTTTTAAATGGACAAATACTGTATTTTTAGCACATTTTGCTTTGTTCCCCACCCGAGAGACTGGTTTTCTTTAGTGACATTTTACTGGAATCTTGACCAGTTCCATGTATTCTGTCTGTAAAGTAGATGTCACATAAAACAGCAAGCTTGTCATTGTGAAGGAATTGGATTTGGAGTCTGAGATCACTGCAGAAGTAAGTAACAGCACAGTGTTACTAGATTGGCACTTTCTGTAGGACAGAAGATAGGGTAAATAATCGATGACTAACTTACGGCACACGGTGGGTGCTATTGGATAGCCATTAAGTCCATGAAGGTAAATTCAGAACCTTGTAACCTGCCCCTCATGTATAGGAGTAGGAGTGAAAGTGTCCTGTGTAGGTCACAGTGTGGTATGTAGATTAAAGAATGTTTAGAAGCAGCAAGTGGTGGCCAGGTTTGAGAAGCACAGTCCCCCAAGTGCATTGACAGTTAATTTCAGGGGTGAAAGCTGAGTGAATGCCTCTGTGGTCTTGACCACAAACGAGTCCTCACACTCACCAGGTGGCTGGTGAGATCTGACTCTAGAATGTAAATCTCTTTCCATTTTGAGAAATCAATGCATAGAGTTTAAAATGCTGAAATAGCAAAGCATCCTTGAAAAACATTTTAATTGTAGAATAATTACTTGTGTTACAAAAATTACATACTATAGAAATTATAAAGTGGTAAGTAAAAAGTCCTTCCTCCCCGGTTCTCATGTTTTAACAGTTTCTTGGGTAGCTTTTCACAGATTTCATTTCTTCCTTCCTTTTTTCTTTCTTTTTTTAAAGATTTATTTGAGGGAGGGAGAGAGAGAAAGGGAGTGTGCATGTGTATGCTGGTTGCGGGGGCAGAGAGGGAGGGAGAGAGAGAATCCTTAAGCAGACTCCCTGGTGAATGTGGAGCCTGACACATTCGGCTCCATCCCAGGACCCTGAGATCATGACCTGAGCTGAAATCAAGAGTGGGCCGGTTGGCTGTTTAACCAACTGAGCTACCCAGGCGCCCCTCATTTCTTCCTTCCACACCCCTCATTTCTTCCTTTCTTTCTCACCTGTCTTGGCATTCCTTTAAAAAAAAAAATACTATTTTTGAAAAAAATACTGTTTTGGAAAGAATGACATATGTCTATTCAAACATGTCATTTAAGCATTTAATAGTATATCTAGGACACCTTTCTATAGTTGCATGAGATATGATACCTTCTTTAACCAGCTTCCTTTTGAACTTTAGGACACTGGACAGACATTACGATTGTTTTCCAAATTTTTTTTCTTTCATTTTTTTGTAAATGAATAGTCTGTCTGAACAGATAACTTTTATTCACCTGTGAAAAGCAATCTGAAGGATCTAGCCCTAGAAGTCAAATTTCTGGGTCAAAGCATGTGGGTTTTTAAATTTAGTAGATATTGTCATTCTTCAAAACTTTAATACCAGTTTATACCTCTCCCAGTGGTATATTCGAGTGCCCTATTTCCCACACTCTTGAATTTAATCATTACCCATTGTTAGCATCTCATTTTGATTTGCATTTCGTACATTTTGAACGAGTTTAAAGATACTCTTATACATTTTCAAGTTATTTTTATTTCCCAGTGAATTGTCTGTAATCATCGCCCGTTTTCCAGTGGCTGTCTTTTTCTTAGCAGTTTATAAAAATTCTGTGCATATTAAATTTTTACTGCAGATATTTTCCCCAGCTTATGTTTATTTTTTGCTTACACTTGTTTTTTTGTTTGATTTGGTTTTTGCTTTTCTAAAAAACAATTGTAGTTTTGTTTTGTTTGGTTGTTTGTTTTTTGGCTACTAGGTTTTTTATGTCATGATTGAAGGCCTTCCTATACTTAAAAATTAATTTAAAAATTTCATTCATATTTTCTTTAAGTAATTTTATAGTTTCATTTTTTAACTTTAAATGTGGTATATCTAGAATTTATTTTGGCTTAATGAGTGAACGTAGAGAGAGAGCCAGCCTTACGTTTTCCAAATGGCTAGCTGTGGTCTAAACACCACTTTTTGAGCACTCTCTTCTTCCCATAGATTCCTCAAATTTGAGATTTGAGGTTTTCTGACTGATAAATATTTTGTGTTTACAGTACCATTTAGGTAAAACAGTATGGAATTGTGTTGGGAAAACTGTGCATGTAATATTTATTATAGAATTCCCATGTAAATTAATGCTGCTCCTACAGCTAAACACTGCAAGGACGAAACAGCTTATGATCAGAAGAAAAAAAGCATGCATATGGTTTTTGCTTAGATTAGGAGACGAGATGTGTATGTGTCAGAAGGGAGATCTTAGAATGTGTAAAGTACTAGAATCAAAAAGTAAACTTCTAAGAAGAGACCATAATAATCAGGTTGCAGGTTCACTCCTGGTATATCATGTAACCCTTTTTGTTAAAAAACAAAAACAGTCTAAACTAAGGAAATTATTTGAATCAGAATGTATTTCACATTGGATATTCTTAAAATAATAAATATTTTTATAGAAATTCAGTTCTGTGATTTGTTGACAGTTATAACTAACATACTGGAATTCATTGATCTTATTAAAGGAGAGACCACTATGACATTCCTGATGAGACAAGGGGAGTTTTATGAGTAGTATAAATTAAGACTGAGTATAAGGGTACTTTTCTTAGTAAGCTATAGAACATGTCTTCTGAGTATTAAATCTCATTACTTTATCGTTAAAGTCCTTGATCAGCGTGGGAGTGGTGACGGTTGTGAAAAGGAGAGTGGCATGGTGTTTGTTGTTGCATTTCTCCCACCTGGGTCCATTGGTTCAGGGAAGTGATAGGACTGAAACTTGTAAAACAAAACAGACTATGATTGAAACAAAAAGGAATGGAGATAAAAGTTACTAAAGGGAAAGATCCAAGTTTTGAAGAGGCAGATGAAATCTCTTGTTACTTTTCGTTTTTGCCAAAGAATGGGAGCAAACGTGAGTTGAGAGGAGTTGTGGACTAAAGGATAGGTTCTTTGTGTTGCTGCGGGACACATTTGGGATTTACAGATGAGTCGATGTTCAAGGCACCATGTAGAAAAAGTATATCTATCAATTAGTTATGTTTTCTCTGAAATTTATTGAAACTGAAAGAAGCAGGGACCTATGACACATACAGTAAAGGAAGGAGGCATGACTGCTTATATATAAGAACAGCGTCCAGTTTTCCTTGATTAAAATTTGAATATACCAGAATATAAAACTATTAGAATCATTTTATGAGCCTCAGTGGGAAATGAAATTCCAAAAGCTTATTGATTTAAAAGTATTTTCACTTGATGCAAACCATAACCTTAAACCAAGGTAAAACTCAAAACAATTCTTTTCTTCTTTATTCTAAATATTTAAGTGTAAATTACAAGTTATTACTTTAAAGAATGGCTCTAAAACCTATAAACTTCAGAGTCAGACCATTTAATTCTATTATATTTGTCTAGATATTAAACATAATTGGACTTCACATGAAAAATTACAGAAGATAAGCGATCTCAGGAAATGTGTTTACTACTGTCAATTTAAGGTGAACATCGAGCTTAAATTGATTCATTTTGATGTTTTTTGGTAATGTACTGTGTTCCCACAAAATTAAAGCCTTTCATTGGTATACATAGAACCAGCAGAGAAAGACAACGCATTAAACGGTAATGTTGTTGGTATAGACTCTAGTGATAATTTAGTAATTTTATATAATGGAAGTATATGAATGGTGTAAAAAAAATCTCATAAGCTATTTGTCTTCATTACACTATAGTTAGGGCCGATTCTTGAGTGTAACTTTGGCAGCAGAACTTCTGAATTTTAAATTACGGCTTCAGTTGAATGAAGGACTCTTACATTAAGTGATTTTTGAAGGTGCTTGGCTGATTTAACCTTGCGAAATAGTGTGAGACATTTATATTTGGGATTGAAACTACCAGTGCTCTCCAAATGGAGGAGAATTAATTTCCAGGATTAATGAGGATTTTGGAAATAAAAGCTTCACACTACAGAGACCAAATAATGGCTGGACGTCATTTGCAGTGTCAGATTTAGGCTTCTCAGTGGATTTTGTTTAAATCCTGCAGTCTCATTCTCTTGTCATATAATATATACTGCCCTCCTCCCTCTCATGGAAACATAGCAATCCTTATTTTCTGTCTCCTTAACATGATAGCCCCGACTTGAGACAAATAGAAAACGAGTCTCCCACTTGTTGAGGTCCAGAACCGGTTCTTCTCTTCAGCATTTGGCTTCCAGCGCTTAGAAACATTCAATACTTGCAGGATGAGTGAATGCCTCATTTTGATTGTAGAAACAAGTTCCTTTTCATGTACTACCAGCATGGCTGTTAGAATTCAGAGTTTCCAGAAACCTATTTCTAGGGCCAGCCCGTTGTTCTGCTTCAGAGTGACACTTCCTTTGCTTGCCTTCGTTTATTTGCATAAAGAGAGCTAAGTTGCTGTCTAGTATCATTAGCTTCATTAATGATATTTTTATATTTAACGTCATCAAAAAAAGAAAAATTTCAGAACCTCAGGAGATGGATAAAATCCTAGTGTGGCTCTGTAGAACCACCTTGGTATTAAATTATCGTTGTCACTATTACTCCCGGCGGCGGGTGGGCTAACTAAGAGCAGCCTTTCATTCTAATTAGGATTGTGATGCTCTGGATGGAAATGTGTACCTTTCATTTTTCTGTGGTAAAATGGCTTCTGATATTTTATATATTTTAGTGTCATGTTAGAGATTTCATTCCATGATCATTTGTTCATTCACATGTATTTTTATTTTTAGCTCTAAGCGAAAGACATGAGGCCTAAGACTGAGATGAGGTTGTTTTGAGGCCATCTGATTTCTGACTAGAAGGTGTGCGATCGCCTCGTCCTGAAACCACTTCAAACAGAATGGTAATGGCAAAACCTAAGAGAAAGAGAGGCCTTCATGTTTTTCCATGTCTGTTCTCTTATCCCATTCCTTCCTCTTTAAGAAAAAAAAATCTTAACTTGTGAACAAAAAGTATTAAAAAACATGCTGATATATTCTAACTAAACTGGTTCAAATGTAAAGAGTTGTGCAAATCGACATACTAATTAAGCCTTTTAGAGTTGTTTAAACTTCTTAGTGAGATGTTTAACTAGTGACAGAATATTTATGTGGAAACACCTAAGCCATTAGGAATTTGCAGATTGAAATAATTGACTTCCTTTGAAAACGAATAGGGTTTGCTCTTAAAAGGGACTGAATACTTAAAAGCTTTTCAGACTAGAAAGTAAGGGTTCTGTGCTTTTGCTGTCATAAAAAATTTTTATGTCTTATGGATGCTTTTTTGTTTTTCTTTTTAAGATGTAAAGTTCTATGAAGAATATTAGTAGTTCCGTTAACTCTGCTTTAATTATCGCAGGTAACTTAGTTCAAAATCTGTTTTACAATTGAGGAGAAGAGCACTGTTTGTCTTTATTACAGTAAAACTTTCTTTGGGAGCGTGCTGCTGTTTATTAAGTTTATTCCAGTGGACCATGTCCTGTTAAAATAATGATATAACAGGGCTTAGAAAGGCAGTTACTAGGCTTAATTCCCCCTGCGAATAGAAGTCCAGTAGGTTCTTTGCTCAAGTTCAGGTTTTATACTAAACCATCTTTTCAGAGTAAGTGGTTATTTGATCTTTCTTATACTACATGTAACAGTGTTCATAGCAAAAATAGTATCACAATTTACTTATATTTAGCCTAAATTACACATTTGTTTAATTGATGGCATGCCAAGAAAATGAAATTGTCATCCCACCCAGAGGATGAGACAGAGGGCAGATTCTACAGAATATTTTTTAAAAGTCACACTTATTTTCCTATTTTCTTCCAGGGGCTCAGTTGTTGCTCTAGTTCTGCATTCCCTTATTTCTCTACAAATAGTATTTTCTCCAATGTCAAGAGTGACTTAAATTTTTAAAATGTATTTTTGTTTGTATACATGGCTTTCTGTGATGATAGTCTTATTCACATGCCATGTAAATCCAGGCACTAGGTTGACTGGAGTGTAATGATTTTATATCTGTGATCTCAGTTTATACTTAAATAAATCAGTCTGGCTTTGTCCTAAAGAGAAATAGTACACAACAGATCATTTCTTTGTTTCCCATATCTGCTGATGTGTTGTTTTATTCTTCTGATATGTGAACTTTGAACTCTTGCTTTTCTATGGAAAAATTAAATAGGCTAATCTAGAAAGCATCATTTTTAAGCCTATGGTAGAGGAATTGTTCCTATAGTTTACTTTTGTGTATTAATGATTTAATGAGAAACAGGTACTGATTTTTATTTTTTGAAATTTTCCTTTCTTATGTTTACCCAAATAATTTTTTTTTTTTTTCAAATAAAGCCTATCTAAATTGACCCTTTTTGAGGTTAGAAGAACTTTGAAGGTCATCTTTTCTATTTCATGTGCTGAAAGTTAATGGGATAGAAGTACAAAGACTTTAACCACTATTAATTGGCTAAAAATGTGGTTTCTGAAGGCATGTGTCATATAAGAGTGAAGTCATTAATTTTATTTATGCATCTGAATGTCTGTCACCATAATGATAGCTTTTAGAAAGAAAATCTAGAACTAATGCCACTTTAAAGCCTGAAATTGTAAATGTGAAGATATTTAGAGCCAGTAAATATTAAATAGGTGATATGTATGAGTATAGTTTAATATTTTTTAGTAAGTAAACTGCCTTGTTTCTAAGCAAAATTTTAATGTTAGACTTAAGAGCTTATAACTGTAAGATGAGAAAGAAACATTAGCTTAAAAATGTTGTTTTGAAAATTATAAAAGTAAATATTGACCTTTTCTAAAAAAGTTTTTTCCTTTTGACATTGTTTAATTTTTTTTCCTTTTTGTTTTTTAGGTTTGCAATTTTTTTTGGTGATGGCATGTTCAGAATCTTGGATCCCTAAGTTGAATATGTTGGAAATATTTAGGAACTCTGGAAATTATTGTTTTGTGTATATTACGACTTACTAGGTGAATCAGTAGATTTAATAAAAAAGAATATAAAAAAGAATAGGTATTATAATTTTGTGTTTCTAAGTTGACATGCATGTCCAGATTCTCATCTTCCAGTATTAGTGTCATTCCCTGGAGACAGTTACATTTTGAATATTTGGGGGTTTTTATGGACCCCATGTTTTCCCAGGCAGTTTATGTAATCCTCCCATGCTGATTTGGTCAGCTCCTTTTCATTTCTATCTACCTTGCCATGTAGCTTACTTAGATCAGAGGTCATTATTGATCAGGAAGAGATCAAGTGACAATCCTAGAGGTAGTAATTACAGAATTTCAGCCTGGAAATGACCTCGGAATAGTCTGTTATACCAAATACAATTGTGACCAGATGCTGCTGATTTCCGAATTGGATATTATTATGTAGGACAGAAGTGCTAATGGAGAGGAGAAAGGCTTTTCCGGTTCACCTCCTCCCTCTCTTGCTGTTGTTGGGTGCATGATTAGTGGAAAGTAAGATGGCTAAGAGATAGACAGTATAAATGGAAAGGAGAAAAAACAAAACTTGAATCTCCAAGAAGGAATACTTCCCCTTAAAAATTTGAAAGTTAGCTCTATTCCAAGTACCTGAACACACTATTTTAAAACCATAGGCTCACTTTCATGTAGACCCAGAATGTGAACTAGCATATGCTTGCCCAGAGGATAGCTGGAGAACTTGTTATTTGACAGGAGAGTCAGATAGTCCTTGGGTGAGTCTGTGGTTGACTGCTCGGATGAAGAGATTTGAAGAATATCATGGGGCAGTTATTTTCATAGGCAAATAGAACAGCCTCCCTATGCCTTTGACCAAAACCGGGGAAGGCTTGCTTTTTAAGAATGTGTTTAAAACAGCTTGAAAAAGGATCATAGGGAAAGGCTGAAGAAAATTCACGAAGCTATAGAGACTGAGTGGTAGCAAGTTTTATCATTGGTAGATTATCCAAAAATGTGGAAGTTTGTGTATGATCACAGTTTTCATAATGTTTCTATTAGAAGGCTTCTAGAAGCTAAATAAGATACACTGTAGCACCCTCCACCCCTTTGCTTTTCTTTAAGAGGATTTGATATATATATATATATATATATATATATATATATATATATATA